>NC_143192.1:28199833-28502166 GCF_051530095.1 Phoenix dactylifera | reverse complement strand
TTGGCTCTACAAACGAGGATTTATATGAAGATTTTACTAAGCTCATGCAAGGTGAGTTTGAAAAATGTATGATGAATGAATTAACATCTTCTATCAAACTCCAAATTAAGAGAAACAAGAAAGAGGATCTTCATTGACCAAAGTCAGTCTACAAGAAAACTCTTATAGAAGATCGGCATGAAGAAGGTATTCTATGACCTCATCTTGTAGAATTTGAAAAGAATGAGCAAGGTAGATCTATTGTTTTTAAAGCTGTATTGAAGCATGATAGAATGCTTATTTTATCATACAGCAAGTAGACCAGATTGTATGCTCATTATGTGCAAGATTTCAATCTAACTCTAATGAATCATAATTTATTGATAACAAATAAATCATAATCTGAATTTTGATAGAAACAACTGTTAAGATAAGTTGATTAAAACTTAGCTAGTGTGTCTTATTGATAATTATCTTAAGCAAATAAAATCTAAACTAAATTGATTTTGAAAATAAGAAATTGATTTGACCTTGATAAATCTTCCTATTGCCTCACATGCTTGTCCTTGAACCATCTTGGTTAATGAAACTATCTCTTTAGTTCAAGTGATATATGCTTGCTTATACTTAGGCAATCTCTTGAGTAAAGTGACTCAACATTCAACTAGTGTCATATCTTGTATTGAGTCATCTAGTTAAAAATATGGTAGATGAATGTTTTGTATCTTGATGAAACTAATGACTTTCTTTCAAGAAAGAAAAGGAGTTTGCAGGATCCTTGAGCAAGAAAATGGGAGATTTCAACTTGAAGGACACCTCCATAAAAGGTACAATAAACATTCACATGCAAACAAGAGAGAGGACTTTCTTTAGCCAAAAGGTTACACATAAGAAATCTAGTAGGTATTTGACTTGAAGAATGCAGAATGATTCGGTAATTTTAGATACCTCTCTCATAAATTAGCTGAGCAAAGTCATTAACTTAAATCTTACTATGGCATGATTAAAGTCTTTAATTATTAATTTCTTGATATCATGTCTATATATGTATTGATTGACTTGTGCTTTTAGAAATTGTTTCATGGTTTGCCCAAACTAAAATATATCTTTACCTATGTCATAACCATGAACTACACAAGTTTATACTTAGAATTTTAATTTAAAATGACTTGTGAGAAGCTATGAATTCTTGAGCATAATGAAAATGTGTTTGCATGATATACCTCTATATGATACATTTGATTATTTCTTTATTCTGCTCTTTCAAGAAAATTACTTGAGAATAACAAAAAGAAAGAGAGATAAAGGAGAGATAATGGATATTATTCAAGAAAAGTAAAATCTAAGTAAAGGCAAATACTCCAATCTTAAGAAAAAGCAAAACAAGCGTAATATATTCACCACGTTTGTAAGACTTATGTGAGCATTCTTTTGGAAGGATAAAATCCGTAATGAATTACACTTAAATAGAGGGAGAGTTTAAAGTAAATATTTTAACCTTTCTATATTGCTCATCATAGGGATGGTGCCAATGGGGAGGCTAGTGGTAGTACCCGGCACTATTTGACCCAACTATTCGGTGTAGGGCATATTAGGGACGGCACAAGAGGGAGGCTAGTGGTAGTACCTCGTGCCCCTTCCAACTCCACCGGATAGGGAGCAAATAGAGTATAGAGCATAAGAAAGTAAAAATGAATGACAAAGTAAATGAAAGTATATAAGAAGAATCAAGTCAAGCTTTAATCACTTGAAAACACATTTCAAGGATGAAATCAGTGCAAAATTATATTTAAATAGGGAGAGTTTATTTGAAAAGAATTGATTTTGATCCTTGACATTCTTTTTCTTATTATTTTTGTTGACCCCCTAATGGATTTTGATGAATACAAAACACTAGAGTATAATTCCATTTATCTTAACAATTTAATTGAGGAATTCATGTGATTAATTGAGAATATTGTTAAGAAATGTCTAGGCAAGTTCCCATAATTTTTATGAATTTATTGAAGAATATTTTGAGTTAAAGAAAACAGATCAGGGACAGCCGAGACGTCTCCGGATAGTTTCAGAGACGTCTCTGGCACAAACAGGAAGAACTGGGACACTTGGAGACGTCCCCGGCACCTGCCGAGTCGTCCCCGCGCTAGCGGAGTCGACTCTCTCAGTAGCGGAGTCGACTCTCTCAGTGGCGGCAGAAAGGCAATTTTCAAGAGATATGCGCGAGACGTCCCCACTGTACGCAGAGTCGTCCCCGCAAGTAAAAAGGAGACTTCCCGAGTCGTCCCCAAGATAGCGGAGACGGCTCTCTCAGGGTTTTCCAGAGAATGGTTTTTTCGGTGATAAGGAAGCGGAGTCGACCCTGAGACAGCGGAGTCGTCCCCATGCATAAAGTGCAAACAAGCCGAGACGTCCCCCGAAGGAGCGGAGTCGACTCTCTCAGGGAATTCCAGAGGACATGTTTTTCAGAGATAAAGAAGCGGAGTCGTCCCCAAAGCAGCGGAGTCGTCCCCATTCAAAAAGTACAAACAAGCCGAGACGTCCCCTTAAAGTGCCGAGTCGACCCCAGACAACGTAAAAAGTAAAATCTTGTAGCCGAGACGTCTCTCGTTGAAGCGGAGACGTCCCCGGAGCACCTGGGACGCGACTGACAGCTTTTCAGGTTTGGTTTGAATTTCAAATCCTTTTTACTTTGTCTCTAACGGCTATATTTGCTTTTTTGGGCTATAAAAGGGACCTCTTAAGTGCTTCTCAACAACTCTTCACCAACCCAAAGCTAGATCATTCAAGAGAAAAGTAAGAAAGAAAAGTTCAAGGGAGTGAGTGCATTCAAGTGAAGAAATCAAGTGTTTTCAAGCTTCCCAAGTGATTTCAAGCTCAACCTCTCTCGTACGCTCAGGATTCAAAGCTCACACTCAACCCTACGCGGTCCACATCGGAAGAATCAACATTTCTCACGCTTCCAACGGCAAAAGGATTCTTCTGGGTTCTATTGTTCATAATTGTCATATTTGCTTTTTAGAGCTTTACTTTTCCTTTGTAAACTCTTTCATTGTGGTGCTTGTTCCAGTCAAGGGATTTGGAACAAGGGAAAGGCGTCCCAAGCCTAAGTGAAATTGGGGATTTTAGGGTTTGTTGTGAGCCCGGTGTAAAACAACGAGTTGGGTAGTGAACTCGCAAAACTACCGTACTGTAATCTTGGATTATAGTGGAAATTCCCAAAGGTGATTTGGGGAGTGGATGTAGGAGCAGTGGAAGCTCCGAACCACTATAAAACCTTGTGTTTGCGATTGACCTTTCTTATTCCTCCTTCTTTACTTTAGTGCATATATTCGTGTGTTTTATTTTTAATTAGTCAAAAGCTTTTAAAACACCCAATTCACCCCCCTCTTGGGTGACCATCTCTGGGCAACAAGTGGTATCAGAGCGGGTGCTCTGTGTATTTCTTGAAAGACCTAACCGTCTTAGCCAAAGATCTAGATGGCAACACCCTTTAACAATGTTCCTGCCGAGGGGCAAGCAACCAATAGACCTCCACTCTTCAATGGGACAAATTATACCTATTGGAAGACTAGAATGAGAATCTTCATTCAAGCACAAGACTATGCCTTGTGGAGGGTTATAGTCAAGGGACCACAAGAACCATCACACATGGTTAATGGCATTCGAGTTCCCAAACCTGAGGAGGATTGGGATGAGAATGATGATAGGATGGCTCAACTTAATTCTAGAGCCATGAACTCATTATTTTGTTCTCTAGATGTAAATGAGTTCAATAGAGTCTCCACATGTACTTCCGCTAAGGAAATATGGGATAGGCTTGAAGTTACCCACGAGGGTACAAATCAAGTCAAAGAGTCTAAAGTGAACATTCTAGTTCACAAGTATGAGTTGTTTAAGATGGAACCCAATGAAACCATCACATGCATGTTTACTCGCTTTACCGATATAATTAATGGTCTAAAGAGTTTGGGTAAATCTTATACTAACCCAGAACTTGTGAGTAAAATTCTCAGGTCTTTGCCGAAAGCATGGGAAGCAAAGGTCACGGCGATCGTAGAAGCCAAAGACCTCAACACTTTGGGATTAGAACAACTACTGGGCTCATTGATGACGCATGAGCTCACAATGAAGCAACATGAAGAAGAGTTGCCGAAGAAAAGGACAATCGCACTCAAGGCTACCTCAAGTGTGTGTGAAGAAGAGAGTAGTGAGAGTGAAGAAGAAAGCCAAGATGAGGACTTGGGTTTGATAGTAAGGAAGTTTAAGAAATTCATGAGAAGAAAGAAACCTTTTCCAAGAAAGAAATTTGGAGGGAGAAATGATTGGGAAAAAGAAAAGGAAAAAGAAAGAGATCCAATCATATGCTATGATTGCAAGAGACCGGGACACGTTCGTTCCAAATGCCCTCAACAAAAGAAGTATTTTGGAAAGGAGAAGAAGAAGGCATTGAAGGCAACATGGGATGATAGTGACACATCATCCTCCGAGGAAGAGAAGGAAGAGACCGCCAATTTGTGCTTCATGGCGTTCGAAGACGACGAGGTATGTCAAAACCCAACTATAAATTTTACTTTAGAAGAATTATATGAAGCTTTTCAAGAACTTATGGGTGATTGTAGTATGTTAGGAGCAAAGAATAAAGAGTTAAAAGCCTCCAATCAAAAACTAAAGGAAGATTTTGAAAACCTATTAATTGAAAAGGAGAGCGTTAAAAATATTAACACTACTAACCTAGAAATCAAAAATTCAAAACTTAGCATTGAAAATGAAAAGGCAAAAACACTAATTAAGGATTTAAATCTAAAAGTAAAATCCCTACTCGATAATAATACCTCACTTGCACAAAGTGTTGAATCCCTTAAAAAAGATAAGGAAGAACTAGTTAAAGAAAATTTGAATCTTAAGAATGAGGTACATAAGTACAAACCAATTGTTGAAAAATTCACACAAAGCTCTGAAAAATTAAATCTTATTCTTTCAAATCAAAGAGCTGTTTTCAATAAAGCCGGATTAGGATATAAAACTAACACACAACAAAAATACCTAAAGAATTTCTTTGTAAAAGCAAAAAATATAAAAACTGAAAAACCTACATGCTTTCATTGTGGGAAGAATGGACATAAAGCCTACTCTTGTATTCAAAGAAAGATCCAAACTAACAAGAGTACATTTGTGAAAGCTAAAAACATAACTAAAGTATGGGTGCCTAAGGGAACCAATCACACTAACCACGAAGGACCCAAGAAAACTTGGGTACCTAAGAGCTTCACATGATCATTTTGCAGGTATGCCTTGCAGCCGGAAACAAAAAGAGAATGTGGTATCTTGATAGTGGTTGCTCAAGGCATATGACCGGTGACAAGAGTCTCTTCGTCACCTTGGAATCAAAAGAAGGAGTAGTCACATTCGGAGACAATGCTAAAGGTCAAATCATTGGTGTTGGTAAAATCTCCATATCACCCTCCTCATTTATTGATAATGTATTGTTAGTCAATGGACTAAAACATAATTTATTAAGTATAAGTCAATTTTGTGACAAGGAATTTAAAGTATCATTTGAATCATCACTATGCATAATTAGTAGTCCAATTGATAATGAGATCATACTCACAGGACATAGGCATGGAAATGTTTACATGGTAGATCTTGATGATCTCACCATGAAGGATGGCCAATGTCTTGTAGCCATGAATCCCAAAGTCAATGAGACTAGTTGGTTATGGCATCGTAGGTTAGGGCATGCTAGCATGGATTTAATCTCAAAATTAATTACAAAGGATCTAGTCAAAGGACTACCAAAAATAGACTTTGAAAAGAATAAAATTTGTGCTGCATGTCAATTAGGGAAACAAACAAAAAGTTCTTTCAAGTCTAAGAACATAGTCTCAACATCAAAACCCTTAGAACTAATTCACATGGATTTGTTTGGACCCACTAGAACTGCTAGTCTAGGGGGTAAGAAATTTGGTCTTGTAATTGTTGATGATTTTTCACGTTTTACATGGGTTTCATTTCTTGCACACAAAGATGAGTCCTTTCCCGCTTTTATCAAGTTTTATAATAGGGTTTCAAATGAACTCAATCTTAAACTAAAAGCAATTAGGAGTGATCTTGGTACCGAGTTTGAAAATCAGTATTTTGAAAAATTTTGTGAAGAAAATGGTATCAATCACAACTTCTCGGCACCTAGGACACCCCAACAAAATGGGGTGGTAGAAAGGAAGAATCGCACACTAGCAGATATGGCTCGTACCATGTTGTGCGAATCGGATCTACCAAAGTATTTTTGGGCTGAAGCAATAAATACTTCATGTTATATCTTAAATCGTGCTTTAGTTAGATCCATCTTAAAGAAAACACCTTATGAGTTGATAAAAAGTAAGAAACCTAATATAAGTTATTTTCATGTTTTCGGTTGTCGATGCTTTATTTTGAACAATGGAAAGGACAATCTAAGTAAATTTAGTGCTAAATCAGATGAGGGGATCTTCTTAGGTTATTCCTCATCTAGTAGAGCAAACAGGGTCTTCAACAAGAGAACTCTCGTTGTTGAAGAATCCATTCATGTTGTTTTTGATGAAACTAATGGAGATTCTTCTAGAAAAGAAGAAGATGGTGATGTAGGTATACTTAAAGACCAAATGAAGGAACTCTCCACTCAAGACAAACAACATGAGGATGAGATCAAAGAAGATACAAATCAGCGAGATGAAGAAGATCAACCTCCATCAAGAAATCAAGATCTTCCCAAAGAATGGAGGTATGCACATGGTCATCCAAAGGATCTAATCCTTGGTGATCCTTCACAAGGTATAAGAACTAGATCCTCTTTAAGAAACACTAGTAATTATCTTGCTTTCGTTTCACAAATAGAGCCTAAATCACTAGAAGAAGCTGAAAAAGATGATAATTGGATGAATGCTATGCAAGAGGAATTAAACCAATTCGAAAGAAATGAAGTTTGGACTCTAATGAAAAGACCCCCTAATGTTTCAATCATAGGCACCAAGTGGGTGTATAGAAATAAACTAGATGAAGATGGAATAGTAATAAGAAACAAAGCTAGGCTAGTGGCCAAAGGATATAATCAGGAGGAAGGAATAGATTTTGATGAAACTTTTGCTCCTGTTGCTAGGTTAGAGGCTATTAGACTACTTTTAGCATATGCATGCTTCATGGATTTTAAACTCTATCAAATGGATGTAAAAAGTGCATTTTTAAATGGTTATATAATGGAGGAAGTTTATGTAGGACAACCTCCAGGTTTTGAAAATCACTTACATCCAGATTATGTGTATAAATTGCATAAAGCATTGTATGGCCTTAAGCAAGCCCCTAGGGCATGGTATGAAAGATTAAGTAATTTCCTAATTGAAAACAAATTTAAGAGAGGAAATGTAGACAAAATCCTCTTTATTAAAAGAAAAGAAAATGACTTATTGCTTGTACAAATTTATGTGGATGATATAATTTTTGGTGCTACTAATGACAGTCTTTGTCAAGAGTTTGCCAAGCTTATGCAGGGAGAATTTGAAATGAGCATGATGGGTGAGCTCAACTTCTTCCTTGGGCTACAAATAAAACAATCAGAGGAGGGCATCTTCATCAGTCAGTCCAAATACATCAAGGAAATGTTGGAAAAATTCAAGATGAAGGATGCAAAGGAAATCAGCACACCCATGGGCTCAAGTTGCAAGCTTGACAAAGATGAAAAAGGTAAAAGTATAGACTGCAAATTGTACAGAGGTATGATAGGCTCTCTACTTTACCTTACTGCTAGTAGACCAGATATATTATTCAGTGTTTGTATGTGTGCTAGATACCAAGCATGTCCTAAGGAATCACACTTGCAAGCTGTTAAGAGAATTTTTAGATATCTAGTAGGGACATCTAATGTAGGCTTATGGTATTCTAAACAATCTGACATAAATTTAATTGCTTATTCCGATGCTGATTTTGCTGGGTGCAAACTCGATAGAAAAAGCACAAGTGGCACATGTCAATTCTTGAGTGCCAATTTGGTTTCTTGGTTTAGCAAGAAACAAAATTCAGTTGCCTTGTCCACAGCTGAGGCTGAGTACATTGCAGCTGGAAGCTGTTGTGCCCAAGTTCTTTGGATTAAGCAACAACTTGAAGATTTCGGTATCAAAATGGATAATATACCAATTAAATGTGATAATACAAGTGCAATTAATTTAACAAAAAATCCTGTCCAACACTCTAAGTCAAAGCATATAGAGATTAGGCATCACTTTATTAGGGATCATGTGCTGAAAAATGATGTGATGATTGAATATGTATGTACTGAAAATTAATTGGCTGATATCTTTACAAAGCCCCTTTGTAAAGAAAGATTCAACTTCTTAAGGAATGCTTTGAGCTTGTATGATCCTAGCAAATGAATTGAACTTGTATTGCATTGTTTTGCTGCGCAAACTAGTAATCAACCTCAAGGTAAACATAAGTGAAAACATGAATTCATGTAAGCTAAATGATGAACTGTTTGACTTTCCGGAGGATGGTTACCCTCCCTTGGACTCTTCATGGAGATATTTTCAGAGCCTATTTCATAGGTATTCGAAATTTGGTCAAACATTCCTCATTTCAATATTAATAATTCAAAAATTATTATCAAATTATTATAGGATGTATCATTAAGGGGGAGGATCACAAACAAATTCACTCTAAGTTTATCAAAAGAGATCATGTTGATTAGGGTGATTAAACAAAAATTGGGAGAAGATAGAATTTAGTCTGAAATTTTTCAGTGCCGGAGACGTCTCTGGCAAATCGCAGAGACGTCCCCCCAGGGGAGACGTCTCGCCTTAGTCGCGGAGACGTCTCGGGGACCGAATGAGGGCTTTTAAAATAGGTCGAAATAGCTCGAGCCGACCCGAGCTTTCTCCTTCATCCCCGACCAAAACGAAAAACCCTAGCCTCCATTTGCTCTCCACCTCAAACCCTAGCCTCCGTTTGCTCTCCATCACAAACACTAGCATCCATGGCACCAAAGAAGGCTAGGACGACCCGTGGAAGGCGACCTAGGGCAGCGGCCGACGGTGAGGAACGGCGGGAAGAACCCTCCGCGCCGTCTCCTCCGGTTGCTCCGCCAACCATGACTATTTCCTGTGCAAATCGCACAGTCACGACCGGAAGGTACATAGATTTCTCATTTTTAAATCATGAGGGGTTCTCTATTGGAGAGAGACTCCGAGCCCAAGGGTGGGAGCACTTTTGTACCCTCAATACCTCGACCTACCCCGGCCTAGTTAGAGAACTTTTTAGCAATATGGCCTTAGGGGACATAGGGTACACTGCATATGTCCGAGGGACATTAGTAGAAGTCAATGAAGATGTCCTATCCACTGTCTTACAAATCCCTAAGGACGGTGAGGCTCCAACCTCACATCCCCAAAGGGAATCAGCCCTAAATCTACTTTTAGGAAGAGAGGACTGCGGCCCTCTTGATGTTGTCAATTCCCAGGACCTAAATGCAGAGATGAGACTTCTTTTAAGTATTGTCAACCGGGTCCTATTTCCCAAAACCGGTCGCTTCGATTTTGTTTCGGAGCGAGATTTAGTTATAATGCACCATATCCTACTAGGGATACCCCTAAACCTCCCTAGACTTATGCTAAACTACATTGCCCTATGTCATAGGTATTCTAGGTTTAGTTTACCCTACGGCATGATCTTTACCTTAATTTTCAAACACTTCAAAGTTCCCATTCCAACAAATGAACCTGCAAAGCCCTTGAGAAACACCGACTATTATAATGAGGGCACAATGAGAAGAATGGAATTTCATAAGATAGATGGGTCGTGGGTGAAGGTACCAAAGAGAAAAGCCCAAATCCTAGAGCCCGAGAACCCACATCATGAGTCTGACCATCACTCTCCTCCACCTAGCCACTTGGATATTCCTGATATACCCTCCAGCTCAGCTGGACCTTCCACATCCATGCCACCACCTCCTCCAGTTAGTGGGCCCTCCTTCCTGTCAGAGGATCAGATGCGCACCTTAGCATCTGCCATTTGCCAGCAGATGAGGGAGGAGATGAGATCCATGATCTCTACAGAGTTGGCCCCCATCAGAGCTTCACATGAAGGGCTTCTACAAGAGATGATGGATATTAGAAGTCAAATTGAAGCTACAACACAAGAAATAATGGGTGTGGGTGCCACCCAAACCATCAGATCAATAGAGCTCAAGGACAGCTTGAGGAGCATTTCCAAGAGTCTCAAAGAGCTGACAAAACCAGATGGCAACGTGGGCACCTTGGTTGCCCAACTCAGAGGAAGAATTGAAATGGCAACCATAGAGTTTGAAGCACTTGTGGCAGGTTTCCACAAGTCACAGGGAGATCAATTTAAGACCCTCATGGATTCCATCAATGCATCATAGATGCAGCTTGTAAGGTTTATGAACAAAATACAGCTGGTAGGGCCCATGAGCAACGTCGCCGATGAGGGACATTTTGCAGGCTCTTCTTTTTGTAAATCCTAGGCTGTTTTGAAACACTTTTTGTATTAGAAATCAATACTTGTAATGATTTCTTCTTTTAACTATGTACTGACTTCGAAGATTTACAATGACATATGAATGACATACAATTTCTTTTGCAACCCTGTGTACATTTCCAACTCTGTATATGTAAATATGAATGTGCCTCTTGATGTGTCATAAGAATCTCATAACATACATTATGTATTCAAATTTGGCACAACTTATCAAAGCATATGAAACAGGGGGAGCACAACCTGAATATCAAAGGGGGAGTAAAATGAATGCTGAACTCTTTAATAAAGATAACTTGAATATCCTTGAGTGGTTAATTATAATATACTATGAATTGAGTTTTAAGCACCTAATGATAATTTGTCCCCTTCATTGTTGATGACAAAAAGGGGGAGTAGATATTGAATATGGAGATATTGAAAGGGGGAGTAGATATAATTGAAAGGGGGAGTAGATATATAGAAAGAACCAATATGGATATTGAATATGGAATGCAAAATTTATAATCATACTCCAAAGTTGATTTAGAAAAGATAAAATTGAAGAATATTGACTTGATTCAAATTCAGCATCAATATTTCATTTTAACTTGATTCAAATTCAGTTGATATGCTAAAATTGCTTAAGAGCTATAAAGTTCAATCCCATGCAATTATGCACACTGTATCTAGCTCTAATCAAAACATTATACTTGTACATCTGATCAAATACTGTGTATATGTTTAAACTTCAAAAGTTTGCATATACTCAGTGTTTTGTCATCATCAAAAAGGGGGAGATTGTTGACCCCCTAATGGATTTTGATGAATACAAAACACTAGAGTATAATTCCATTTATCTTAACAATTTAATTGAGGAATTCATGTGATTAATTGAGAATATTGTTAAGAAATGTCTAGGCAAGTTCCCATAATTTTTATGAATTTATTGAAGAATATTTTGAGTTAAAGAAAACAGATCAGGGACAGCCGAGACATCTCCGGATAGTTTCAGAGACGTCTCTGGCACAAACAGGAAGAACTGGGACACTTGGAGACGTCCCCGGCACCTGCCGAGTCGTCCCCGCGCTAGCGGAGTCGACTCTCTCAGTAGCGGAGTCGACTCTCTCAGTGGCGGCAGAAAGGCAATTTTCAAGAGATATGCGCGAGACGTCCCCACTGTACGCAGAGTCGTCCCCGCAAGTAAAAAGGAGACTTCCCGAGTCGTCCCCAAGATAGCGGAGACGGCTCTCTCAGGGTTTTCCAGAGAATGGTTTTTTCGGTGATAAGGAAGCGGAGTCGACCCTGAGACAGCGGAGTCGTCCCCATGCATAAAGTGCAAACAAGCCGAGACGTCCCCCGAAGGAGCGGAGTCGACTCTCTCAGGGAATTCCAGAGGACATGTTTTTCAGAGATAAAGAAGCGGAGTCGTCCCCAAAGCAGCGGAGTCGTCCCCATTCAAAAAGTACAAACAAGCCGAGACGTCCCCTTAAAGTGCCGAGTCGACCCCAGACAACGTAAAAAGTAAAATCTTGTAGCCGAGACGTCTCTCGTTGAAGCGGAGACGTCCCCGGAGCACCTGGGACGCGACTGACAGCTTTTCAGGTTTGGTTTGAATTTCAAATCCTTTTTACTTTGTCTCTAACGGCTATATTTGCTTTTTTGGGCTATAAAAGGGACCTCTTAAGTGCTTCTCAACAACTCTTCACCAACCCAAAGCTAGATCATTCAAGAGAAAAGTAAGAAAGAAAAGTTCAAGGGAGTGAGTGCATTCAAGTGAAGAAATCAAGTGTTTTCAAGCTTCCCAAGTGATTTCAAGCTCAACCTCTCTCGTACGCTCAGGATTCAAAGCTCACACTCAACCCTACGCGGTCCACATCGGAAGAATCAACATTTCTCACGCTTCCAACGGCAAAAGGATTCTTCCGGGTTCTATTGTTCATAATTGTCATATTTGCTTTTTAGAGCTTTACTTTTCCTTTGTAAACTCTTTCATTGTGGTGCTTGTTCCAGTCAAGGGACTTGGAACAAGGGAAAGGCGTCCCAAGCCTAAGTGAAATTGGGGGTTTTAGGGTTTGTTGTGAGCCCGGTGTAAAACAACGAGTTGGGTAGTGAACTCGCAAAACTACCGTACTGTAATCTTGGATTATAGTGGAAATTCCCAAAGGTGATTTGGGGAGTGGATGTAGGAGCAGTGGAAGCTCCGAACCACTATAAAACCTTGTGTTTGCGATTGACCTTTCTTATTCCTCCTTCTTTACTTTAGTGCATATATTCGTGTGTTTTATTTTTAATTAGTCAAAAGCTTTTAAAACACCCAATTCACCGCCCTCTTGGGTGACCATCTCTGGGCAACAATTTTAATGCATGACTTAACACATAATATATTTTGCATGTGGCATGATGTCTTGAATTATGAGTTCTCAATATTTTGTAATGCTCCATGCTTGGACAATTTGATTGAATGTTTGGAATACTACATAAAATTTTTGTTTGGTAATATTGAAAAGAAATTCCAGATTTGTCATACACAATCATCGTCAAAATCTGAAAGTTGAATAAATTTGTAAAAAGGAGAAGAGAAGTATATCTCTAATTAGGCAAAATGAATTGATTTTGTTTTATCTTTCAACTTGCCTAACCTTGGTATATAATGTTCTAATTCATACCAAAACTCAACATAAATACAAATATTCTGAATATGCTCTTATATGTTTGAAATATGTGTTTTCAATAGTAATGATTTAAGATGAGCTACAATGTGGAAGATACATATCTCAAATTATGATTTTGAAAGCCTCTATTGAAAATCTTTATGAAATTCAGAATCTGATTTTGTATAAAAGCTTAAACTCAATATGATTTCTAGATAAAAACTACAGTTTAAGAAAAATAGAGAAATTCTGATGCCTTGATTGTTTGCCCCGATACGCATCTGAAACATATCATTTCTTATCTTTAAAGTGTACTAATATTGGTTCAAATGATGTGTCTTTCGATGATCTTAATTGCAAACAAAAAAAATTTCTAAATATATGATTTTATTTTGATATTAAAAGATTTATTGTGCTTCATGTATACATTGCTGAAAAACTATGATTAAGAATTTGAGTTCTATGAATATATATACCTCAATGATTATCTATATGTTTTTCTCTCCTACACTCTTAAAGACTTCCATCAGAATATATATAGAGTGAATGATCTTAAAGCTAGAAATATTTCAGCTCACTCAAATGATTCTAAAAGAAAGAAAATGTAAATGCTTTTGAAAGAAACTGAGCTTCAAATGAATCATTTTCTGATTAATAATTCTATACATTTTTTCTAAGATTAAGAAAAAGCATAACTTGTTCTTGAAGGATTAGAAAGAGTAATTGCTACAAAATTTTGAATAACACTAGATTACTCTACATTCTCGATATCATAGAATTTCAGTTTTATTCACGTTTATCACTAAAATCTGAAATTCAACAATAAAAAAAGAATGATTAAAGAAGAATGCATCTTTTGAGGGAGAGCTTTAGATATTCAGTATCTCATACCTTAATTTTTATGGATTGATTTTGATGAACCTCCTTATATTGCAAGACTTGCTTTAATTATATAATAAGTTTATACCTTGAGATGAGTTCTATAAAGATTGTCTTATCTCAAACATTGAGTCTTATGAAAATAAGCTGAAACTTATAGAAAATATATTTGTTTTGAGATTGACAATTTTATTGAACATTATCTTCAAATTCTAAACTCTTAAATGGAATGATCAATTGAGGGGGAGAAAGAAAATCTCAGAAGGAGAGATCTTATGGAACTTAATCGCATAAATCCATAACTAAAGGAGAGAGAAAGAATACTAAATAAAAAGTGATTCTAATACTCTCCAATATGTATCATCTGAAATTTAAATCTGAAAATCTTTATGATACACCTTGAGGCTTGTTAATTGGATAATATATCTTATGCATAAAAGAACTTTGAAGTCATTAAGAATTAATGATCCAACATGATGATATGTTTTTCAAGTATATAAGTTTTGATCTTATACTCTAAAAATTAATTAAATTGCTCTCATGTTGATAAAATACTTAATATATTGGGCAAAAGATCTTAAATGAACAAGCTTTCATACTTATTATTGAAGAGAGGTTAGATTTCCATTCGTGCTTTCCTTGAATATCATTTGTGGTACTTCTTGAATTAACTTAAGAAAGATTCCATCTACACTTGAGTTGAAAACTATCCTTGGAATCACATTAGATGTGCTCTCATCATAATTTGCTCTGAAATTATCCGAAATGGCTCTGATCTATGCTCATTTATCTTTTTCTAACATTATTGCCTTGAGCATTCTTATCTTTGTGCTTAATGTTTCACTATCTTTTTGATGTTGTCAAAAAGGGGGAGAAATATCTGAGTATATGCTCATAATGCTTTATGTGTTGCATTTACTCCAAGTTTTGTCAAAAAGGGGGAGTAGAACCAATATGGAATGCAAAATGCAAAATTTAAAATCATACTTGAAATTTTAATTAGAATCAACAAAATAAAAAGATAAAATTGAAGAATATTGGCTTTAAGACAATTGTCCTTCTGGAAAAGAAAGGGGAAGTCAAAAGTATTTGGTTTTTAATTGTTGTTAGCATCAATATTTCATTAATTTACATCTTAACTTGATTCAAATTCAGTTGATATGCTAAAATTGCTCAAGAGCTACTAAGATCAATACTTATGCATAAGGATAGAACTGAAAGTTGACTATTTTGAATTATGCACACTGTATCTAGCTCTAACCAAAACACAATACTTGTACATCTGATCAAATACTGTGTATATGTTTAAATTTCGAATTTTGCATATACTCAGTGTTTTGTCATCATCAAAAAGGGGGAGATTGTTGACCCCCTAATGGATTTTGATGAACACAAAACACTAGAGTATAATTCTCTTTATCTTAACAATTTATTTGAGGATTTCAGGTGTTTAATTAAGAATATTGTTAAGAAATGTCTAGGCAAGTTTCCATATTTTTCAAGGATTTATTGAAGAATTTTTGAGATGAAGAAAACAGATCAGGGACAGCCGAGACGTCTCTGGTTTGTCACAGAGACGTCTCTGGCACGAACAGGAAGAATTGGCACGTCTGGAGACGTCCCCGGCACCTGGCGAGGCGTCTCACAGGGTCGGAGTCGACTCCCGACTTTGCGGAGTCGACTCTCTCAGAGGTGGCAGAAAGACCAATTTCAAGGGATGCGCGCGAGTCGTCTCCGAAGGACGCGGAGTCGTCCCCACGCATAAAAAGCAAACTTCCCGAGACGTCCCCAGAAAGCGCGGAGTCGACTCTCTCAGAGGATTCCAGAGGACTTGTTTTTCGGTGATAAAACTGCGGAGTCGTCCCCGACGTCACGGAGTCGTCCCCATGCAAAAAGCGCAAACATCCCGAGACGTCCCCATAAAGTACCGAGTCGACTCCAAACAACGTCAAAAGAAATTTTATACAGCCGAGACGTCTCGCGTTGAAGCGGAGACGTCTCCGGAGTGCCTGGGACGCGACTGACACACTTTTGCAGGTTTGTTTGAATTTCAAACGGTCATATTTTTGTGTCTAACGGATCTATTGCTTTTTGGGCTATAAAAGGGAGCTTTTAAGTGCCTTCAAATAACTTCTCACCAACCAAACACAAGATCATTCAAGAGAGAAGAAAAAGAAAGAGGTTCAAGGGAGTTAGTGCTTTCAAGAGGAGAAATCAAGTGCATTCAAGCTTTTCCATCTGATTTCGTGCTCATCTACTCACTCCCACTTGGAAATCAAAGCTCGCATTCAAGCCAACGTGATCCACATCGGAAGAACCACCATCATCCACGCTTCCAACGGCAAAAAGGATTCTTCCGATTTTATTGTTTCTCATTGCTATATTTGCTTTCATAAGAGCTTTTAAATCTTTGTAAAACGTTTGAATATTGAGCTTGTTTCAGTCAAGGGACTTGGAACAAGGGATAGGCGTCCCAAGCCTAAGTTAAAATTGGGGGATTGTAGGGTTCGTTGTTAGCCCGGGGTAAAACAACGAGTTGGGTAGTTCACTCGAAAAACTACCGGATTGTAGGGTTTGTTGTTAGCCCGGGGTAAAACAACGAGTTGGGTAGTTCACTCGAAAAACTACCGGATTGTAGGGTTCGTTGTTAGCCCGGGGTAAAACAACGAGTTGGGTAGTGCACTCGCAAAACTACCGAACTGTAATCGCTGATTATAGTGGAAATTCCCAAAGGTGTTTGGGGAGTGGATGTAGGAGCAGTGGAAGCTCCGAACCACTATAAACTTTTGTGTTTGCGATTGACTGTGGTTACAACTTTAGTTTCACTTTTGCACATACACTTGTGTGTTTTCTTTTAATCAGACAAAAAGTTTTTAAAACACCCAATTCACCCCCCTCTTGGGTTGTATCTACTGGGCAACAAGTGGTATCAGAGCGGGTGCTCTTCTATTAATTATAGTCTTAACCGACTAGAGCTAAATATTATGACAACCCCACATAACATATTATTTGCCGAGGGACTTTCCATAAACAGACCTCCACTGTTTGATGGAACATATTATATTCAATGGAAAGCTAGAATGAAAATTTTTGTTCAATCACAAAACTATAGAATATGGAATATCATTGTAGATGGACCTCACACACTCTCTCAAAATGTCAATGAAAAGGAGTTAGCACAATTGAATGCTAACGCTATGAACTTTCTATATTGTGCTATCCATGAATCTATATTTCATAAGATTTCTGCATGCTTATCTGCTAAAGAAATCTGGGATACTTTAACAATTATTTATGATAAATCTCAGATTAGCTCACATGTGCTTCAATTGCGTACTAACAATGAGATTGCAGAATCTTCCACATTAGCCGAGTCGACTCCCAATTTGTACGAGTCGACTCCTAGAGAAGAACAGTCTGAAAGGCAGATCAGTTCAAAAAATAAAGAGTTCGGTAATGAAAACAAGGATCCATTCCCAAACACCGAAAGATTCAAAAGCTTCCTAAAGACAAAGAAGAAGAGGAAGCAAAAAGAAAGAAAGAAAGAGATAAAAAGGAAGAAAGTTTTGACCAAGGAAGAGTCAAGCAAGAAAATGAAAGCTAGGAGAACAACGATGATTTTAGCTCCAAAGAACTACAAGAGGTGACTAACTTTTGCTTTATGGCACAAGAAGATAAGGTAAAATCTGAATCTACTTTTACATCAAATGATTTTCAAGAAGAATTTTCTTATGATGAACTTTTAAATGCTTTTCATGATTTGTATGGTGAAGGTAAAGAATTAGCTATGAAAAATAAAAATCTTAAAAAGCTTAATTTGGAAATTTCAAAAGAAAGAAATTCTATTGCTGAAATACATGACAAACTAAATTCTGAATATAAAAGCTTAGGGTTAATTTTAGAAGAATTGATTCAGAAAAATCATAGCTTAATCAAAACAAATCAAAACTTAAGTAAAGAAATTAATCAATTAAAATCTTTTATTAACAAATTTACTGTAAGTTCAGAACGATTAAAAATGATGTTTGAAAGCCAATATGTTGCTTATGATAAACTAAAACTTGGCTTGACCCCTTTACTTAACAATAAATCTCTAGAGAAAAAGGTTATCAATGCATCAAGCAAACCATTAAATAAGATAACTTATTTCAAACATGAAAAGAATGAACATAACAACTTTACCTATCGTTCTAATATAATTAAATCAAATGGTAAAGTTATTACAATTAAACAAATTTGGGTTCCAAAAGGAACCATATGTCCTAACTCTCAAGGGCCCAAGCAAGCTTGGGTACCCAAAATGAAAATATGAGGATATAGATGTAGGTGTGCCAAGATACCCATGGAACAAATAGAACTCTCATACAAATGGGTGTTCTAGACACACGTCAAAAAAAAAATTGAAACTTAAAATATACTTATGAAAAGTGTTTAAAAATAATAATAATGAAATCAGTAACCCTTGCATCTCATCATTATTTTTGCTTTAGTATTTGATTAAAATATGAATTGCAAGTATTGATCAATTTTGTGATATGGAAAATACTTTTGGAAATATAATCAAATCACTTCATTTTATAGTATGATTTACTCACTATTGGATAAGTTGCTAAGAATAACTCTATGAATTCTCTATATGCTTGATTGAGAGTTTTTATCCATGGCATTATTGTTTATCGATCATAGATATGAAAATGTGCACTTGGTATGCCTTTGAATATATGCACTATGAATACCAAGATTAAAGAAACCATCCTTGGGATATAAAATCAACTCATGCTAGTATGTACTTAATCTCAAAAGATCTTGTCATTGGTTTACTTAGATTATCTTCTGCAAGGTCAAAGTTTGCTATGCACATTAACTAAGGAAACAAACAAAAACCAATCTCTAAATCTAAAGATGTTGTTTCCAACACTAAGTTTTTCAAAAGCTTACATTGGCTTTGTTCTTGGCACTCAAGTTGAAATATTTTCTACATTGGCACA
Organism: Phoenix dactylifera; assembly: GCF_051530095.1. NCBI lineage: Eukaryota > Viridiplantae > Streptophyta > Magnoliopsida > Arecales > Arecaceae > Phoenix > Phoenix dactylifera. The sequence goes on along the minus strand of NC_143192.1, from coordinate 28,483,169 downwards.
AACTCACAAAAAGGGTTCAAATGAAAAAGGTTTGCAAACTATGAAAATAACGAAGTATCATGGCATAGTTTTGAGAACCAATTTTGTATTAAGTTGTGCATAGAAAATAATAGAATACAATTGTTTCTACACCAAGAACACCATAAGTAAAATAGGATTAATAGAATCCTTGAAGAAATGAAAAAGGCAATGTTGTATGATAGTCATCTTTTTTTTTTTGTTAAAAGCTATCATCATTGCTTGTCATATATATGGTTTTGTATTAGGTGTATTTTTGATGAAAACTCCATTTGATCTTCTGAAAAATAGAAAATGAACTATTGCATATCTTTCATATTTTTCAGTCGTACATGTTATGCTTGATATGTTCTTATGAAAATAATGCCAAATCTGATAAAGATACTTCTATCTTTGGGTATCATTCATCAAGCAATGCATATAGAATATTCAATGAAAAGATCCTAGTTGTAGAAATATCAATTCATTTTATGAGACTAATGATCTTTCATCAAGTCACTAAAATCAGATTATATATGTATATGTTAATCTTTTTTCTTACATATAACAATCTAAAACTAAAACACCTTAAGATGAATGAACAAGATTAGAATTGGTCAAGTTAAACTAAATCATTTTTAAAAGAAAGAGAATTTGAAATCTTGTCGATAAAATCTGAAAACTTGTTAATAATTAGAACCAAATTGAGTTTTCAGAAATGCACTTAATGAAGAAAAATTGATGACTACTAAAAGATTCAATCAAGAAAAGATGAATTAGATCTTGATGAAATTCTTGCATGATTAGAAGTAAAGATCACCATTATCATTTGCTTGCTTCATGAGCTTTATAGTCTGTCAAATGAATGTGTAGAAAACACTCATTACAAATATGATAAAGCAATATGTGATTTGGAACATGCACCAATATACATGACATAAAAGCTGAAAGAGTAGATGCCCTACAAGCCAATCGTAATATGTATTGCGAAGGGTTTTTCTTTTAATTTGTCCAAATCATGTACATGACATTTAAATATGAATAAAGGCGTTATGTTTTATCATATGCTGTTGATTATATTTATGATAAACTCCTTAGATTAGGGCAATGGTTTTAAGACTATGATGAGATCATACTAGTGAGACTTAAAATCCTAAAATCCTAATCTTAAATATTTCCAGTCATTGGTACATTGAGTCGGGGATCAATGATTACCGGAAAGACTGGCATGTCTTATGTATGCTCGATGCAGAGGATGATTGATCTCACAATCATTTGTGTGGAGACACTAATACAAAGATATGGGTGCTCATTAGAAGAATGAGTTCACTGAATTGACCTACAAAGAGAAATCTTATGAAGTCTTACTTACATGTCAAAAGATGATTCTCTTAGTGGGAGTTGTGCAACTGATCCTTTGACCTGAGATCACCATGGTATCTTGTGCACATGAACCTATGTTTTGGTTTACACTCATTCATGACAATAAGTTATGTACGAGGTCTTCTGGATATGGTGGATTGTGTACGAAGATTATGAGTAGGTCAACAAGGAATTAATCACTTCTAGTAAGAGAAGATAGCATCCTATTTATTCTAATCATATGATAATTCAGGAAGCCTTTGATCAAAGCAGAATGAAAATTAGAAAGAGTTTCTAATGTTTCATTATTTGAATTATCATTAAAAGATTGAGAAAAATATGAATATAAAATTGAGTTTGACATATATTCATACTCATATACATATTTGGGATGCAGTTTGATTAAAGGATTGAATTGCATGGTAACTTGCCACTGAAGGGTATTTTTGGTATTTCCACCAAATTTCATATTTTCCGGGTAGACATGACACGTTGCTAGACGTCAATCTTGTCTTATAGGTTTGATCGAATTAAAGAGTTTAATTCGATCACCAATTAGAAAGGATTCTAATTGTTAAGTTCGGGTTCGCGCAGTTTGGACTTAAATCGATTAGAAGAGTTCTAATCAAGTTGGGTCAACTCGCACTCACACCTATTGCTGGCTAAGTATGGAACCCAATGGGTCACACACAAGAAAACTTATCAAGGGTATAATTGGATTAGATCATGTTTGCAAGATAAACATCCTAGCAGGTGTTGCAAACCTTAGCTCCTGATTCGAACTGGATTCGAATCTAATTCGAATTTGATTCGAATCTGATTTTTAATTGATCTAATTTGATTAGATCATATTCTAATATGGGTTAGCCAAGAGTTGGCACCTAATTGGCTTGATTTGAGTCTAATTGGATTAGATTTGATAAAACATTTATTTTTGACCGTTAGATCTTCATCTACCGTTGGATGAAGACATAATGGTGAGTTGGTTTGAACCCAATTAGATTGGGTTAAGAAAGGCCTTTAATCATGACCATTTGATCTTCATCAGCCATTGGATGAAGACATAATATGATCATGATGAGGCATCTTGCATTGGGACCATTGGATCATCCTAGAACCGTTGGATGATGACATAACTCCCCTTACTCATGGCGCCTTGCATTCTAGCCATTGGATCTTCATCATGAGATGATGGATGATCAAGATTCATGGCGTGATGGATCAGCATTTCATGTTGACTTGGTCAACATCAGATGGCGTGAAGATGGACTTATGATGGCATGAAGAAAGAGAATGCCGCATGAGGTGTTTTGGATAAGGATGCCATAACCACCTCTTCACATGATACGCCTCCCTATTTTGTTGGCGCCTCATCCTAGAGATGGCTCTTCATTTGATCACGCCTCCATCCTCTTATCACGCCCCATCTGAAGGATGTGTGGATAGGATGCATCCTTTGGTGATGCATCCCCACGCCATCTATAAATAGGAATGCTCCCGGTGTTTTCTAATCATCGGAAATCAATCCAACTCTCTCTCTCTCATATCCCTTCTTTCTTACATTAGTTTCTTTCTTTCTAACATTGCTTCTAGTGTGTCCTAAGCCAAGACAAGGTGGTCTTCATTAGGACAAAAGGATTAGAAGTGATTTTAGAAGGCTAAAGAAAAATAGAAAGGAAGGAAAGCAAGCCGTTAGAGTTCTTTAGAAGAATTCTGCATTAAGGATCAAAAGTCTTTGGAGCTAAAGTCTTGATCAAGTTTTCGTGTGGATCACCATTGGAGGGCGGACACTTGGACGCCTCGTAGAGATTGTACACTTTGGATTAGCATTTGAGGTATTCTACTAATTCTGCATTTATTTTATATTATTTGATTGTAATCATTAAGGTGATCTAGGCTTAAAAGGGTTTCATGCATAGGGACTTTATTAAGAAAATTTTAAAATCCCTAGCTTCCGCTGCCCATTATGACATGCTAGAACCCTTCAGTGGTATCAGAGCCATCCTTAATTGGTTCAATCAAATAATAATGCATGATGTATGATTATTAATTTACTATGAGATAGTAATGTCATATGCTTAATGAAATGCTGAAATATATGATTCATATATGATATGATATGTAATAAAATGTCATGATATGATATTTTCCATATGAAAATATGTTGAAGCATGTTAATTAGTTGCTTATGATTTATACATGCTATGAGATAGCTATGATGCATGATAGCTTATTTTAGATATGTTAAATATATGTTACAATTAAAGAATGTGCTAGAGACTAGTAAGCCCTCAATAAAAATTATATTAAGTCATAGTGTTAAAAAATTTTGAGCTAACCCATTCTAGAACAATTAATCTAATTGGTGTCTAAGGAAAGCACTAAAGGTGGTTACTTAATTAGGACCTTACTCTTTGAGTAAGGGAAGCCTCCCACCTGCTTACCTGGCCAATTGTTTGATTGCCTATTATGGATAAGCTTAATATTGATATAACACTATTGATAGCCTTCCTTCATGCCTCGATATTATTATGTCAAGATCCATGCTAGTTTGTTGTGCTAACACAAAACTTGCAATGGGGACTAATGTTATACTGTCTTGGTGCATTAAGATGCTTATGGCATATTTTAATATATTGCCTTGTTGTGCAACCACAAGGGCAATATTATTCGAATATGACTATATGAAAATGAAGGGTTTGACTTAACTAAAATATTATTGTTTGTTGTGCTAACACAAGGCAATAAGTATTTTAAGAGGACAAAATAAAGTTGAGAATTGCATGAGATGCAATTGGAAAGAGTTTCCTACCTTTGAACTCATAAGAGTTTGTTGTGTAAACACAAGGCTTTTTATGATGAATTAGGATCTCAACCCTACTAAGAAAAATTATATTTTCACGTTTATCATAGGAGAGGGCTATGATATTCGATAAAAATAGTAGGAGACAAATTAGATTAAAGTCCTTATCTAGTTGCAAACATGTCATCATGATTGGTCTGCTTATATTAGTTATGTTCTTGCATATGTAGAATTATTAAATGGCTTCACTTTCACTAAGAGGCATCTTAGATGCCAACAAGTTGACCGGACCAAACTATGTGGACTGGTTGAGGAATTTAAAGATAGTACTCACTCAGGAGAAAATTTCCTATATACTTGAAACCCCTGATCTTGGAGATCTAGGGGATGATGCTACAGAAGAGGAGGTTGCCACACATAAGATGTGGAAAAATGACAGTTTGACTGTCAAATGTATCATACTTGCCTCTATGAGCAATGAATTACAGAGGCAACATGAAGGCATGGACACTCAATCCATACTTCTCAATTTAAAAGAGTTGTATGGAGAACAAAGCAGGACTGCTAGGTATGAGATATCTAAGCAGTTGTTCCGTGCTAGAATGAATGAAGGAACTCCAGTGCAAAACCATGTTCTTATGGTTATAGACTTAATCACTAGATTAAGTCAATTAGGTTTTGCTATGGATAGTGAGCTCAGTCAGGATTTGATCCTGCAATCACTGCCTGATTCATTCTCTCAGTTTGTTGTGAACTTTCACATGAACAAGCTGAACACCTCCCTGCCCGAGCTGTTAAATATGCTCAAAACAGCTGAAGGCCATATTAAGAAGGATAAAGGTCCACTCCTTCTTATAGATGGCACTTCTAAAAGAAAATCGGGAAATAAGGGTTCTAAGAAACGATTGAACCCCAAGAGTAGCATCAAAAAGAAAAAAGGAAAGAAAAACTCCGGATCAAGTACCTGTTTTCATTGCGGCAAAGCTGGCCACTGGAAAAGGAATTGCAAGAGTTTTCTTGCAAGTATGAAGACCGATGCAAGAGTTGCATCAAAAGGTATGTTTATGTTACATGCCAACTTGTCATTAAGTTCTTCAAATTCAAATTCATGGGTATTGGATACCGGCTGTGGTTTTCACATTTGCAAATCTTTGCATGGACTACAGAAAATTAAAATTTTGAAGAAAGGTGACTTCGAGCTGTATGGCGCTGGAGGAGAGTCCATCCAGGCTGAAGCTGTTGGAACCTACAACTTGGAGTTACCTTCGGGAGAGCTCCTACAATTAGAAGATTGTTATTATATGCCCAAAATTATTAGAAATGTAATTTCCATTCTTTTGTTGTTAAAGAAAGGATTTGAAATTAATGGAAAGGGCAATGGTTGCTCTATTTATTTTTCTAATAAGCATCTTTGCAATGGCATTATAGAAAATGGTCTTCTTGTTTTATTACTTAATGACAATGTCTTTCATATTAATAAAAGCAATAAAAGAAAGAGAGAGGAAGTAAATAACACCCTTCTTTGGCATTGCCGACTTGGTCACATAAGTGAATCAAGAATCAACAAGTTATACAAAGAAGAGTTCTTTGATCCTTATGATTATGAATCATTAGAAACTTGTGAATCTTGTCTTATGGGTAAAATGACTAAGTCTCCATTCACTGGACATGGAGAAAGGGCAAGTGAGTTATTAGGACTTATACACACAGATGTATGTGGTCCTATGACAACTCCAGCTAGAGGTGGATACTCTTACTTCATCACATTCACTGATGATTTATCAAGGTTCGGATATGTGTATCTTATGAAACATAAATCCGAAGCTTTTGATAAGTTTAAAGAGTATCAAAGTATGGTTGAAAAACAAACCGGAAAGTGTATTAAAATCCTTCGATCTGATCGAGGAGGTGAATACCTTTCTAGTGAGTTTTTAAATCATCTTAAAGAAAAGGGCATTCTCTCTGAATGGACACCTCCGTATATGCCACAATTAAATGGTGTAGCTGAACGGAGGAATCGTACTTTATTAGATATGGTACGGTCCATGATGTGCTTTACTGATCTTCCTATTTTCTTCTGGGGTTTTGCCCTAGAGACTGCTGCACTAATATTAAACAGGGTACCTTCTAAGTCTGTACCTAGCACTCCATATGAGATATGGAGAGGAAAGAAGCCTAATCTTAAGTATCTTAAGATATGGGGTTGTCAAGCTTATGTCAAAAGAAATTTTGGACACAAGCTAAGTGCTAGATCAGATAAATATATTTTTGTAGGTTATCCTAAAGATAGTATAGGATACATCTTCTATCATCCTACCGAACAAAAAGTTTTTGTAGGTAGGCATGCCATTTTCTTAGAAAAAGAGTTTATCTTAGAAAAGGGCAAGGATAGAAAAATAGAACTTGAAGAAGTTCAAGACCTACAAATAGAAACACAAAAAATTCTTCAACCAGATGTACCCATTGATGAGGTACAACCACAACACACATCTCCTCTCCGAAGGTCAGATAGAGTGCGAAGAGCACCTGAGAGATATGGGTTCATCATTGAAAATGATGAAGCCCACATTGTTCAGAATAATGATCCTCTGACCTATTCGGAAGCTGTCATGAGTAATGACTCTGACAAATGGCTAGAAGCCATGAAATCCGAAATAGATTCAATGTATACCAACCAAGTATGGACTTTGGTTGATGCACCAGAGGGTGTAAACCCTATAGGTTGCAAATGGGTCTATAAGAAAAAGATTGGAGCAGATGGCCAAGTAGAAACCTACAAGGCTAGATTGGTGGCAAAAGGTTTCAGGCAAAAGCAAGGAATTGACTATGATGAAACTTTTTCGCCAGTAGCTATGCTCAAATCTATTCGGATTTTGCTTGCAATAGCTGCATACTATGATTATGAAATCTGGCAGATGGATGTCAAAACCGCCTTCCTTAATGGTTATCTTGAGGAAGAAGTTTACATGACACAGCCAGAAGGATTTGTCTCAAGTAAGAGAGCAAATCAAGTATGCAAGCTTAAGAGATCCATTTATGGATTAAAGCAAGCATCGAGGAGTTGGAACATCCGTTTTGATACAACAGTCAAAGAGTTTGGTTTTATCAAAAATGTGGATGAACCATGTGTGTACAAGAAGACTAGTGGGAGTGCCATTGTCTTCTTAATATTGTATGTAGATGACATACTGATCATTGGAAATGATATTCCAATGTTACAATCGGTCAAGACTTGGCTGTCAAAAAGCTTTTCCATGAAAGACTTGGGAGAAGCATCCTATATACTTGGTATAAAGATCTATAGGGATAGATCTAAAAGGATGCTAGGCTTGTCCCAGTCTAGGTACATAGATAATGTGCTGAAAAGATTCAGCATGGAAGAAAGTAAAAGAGGTTATTTGCCTATGAGTCATGGCATACGTCTCTCTAAGAAGATGTCTCCTAAGACATCTGAAGAGAGGAATAGAATGAATTCTATTCCCTATGCTTCGGCAGTAGGATCGATTATGTATGCTATGCTATGTACTAGGCCTGATATTGCTTATGCCTTAGGCATAACAAGTAGATTCCAGGCTGATCCAGGAGAGGATCATTGGATAGCTGTGAAAAATATTCTTAAGTACTTGAGAAGGACTAAAGATATTTTTCTAGTTTATGGAGGATCTGAGTTGAAACTAGAAGGATTTTCTGATTCTAGTTTTCAATCAGACCTAGATGATAGCAAGTCCACTTCAGGGTATGTCTTTACCCTAAATGGTGGTGCAGTGAGCTGGAAGAGTTCCAAACAGCAAACTGTAGCTGACTCAACTACTGAGGCAGAATACATTGCTGTAAGTGAAGCCGCTAAGGAAGCTGTCTGGATGAAGAAGTTCATCTCTGAGTTAGGAGTAGTTCCCGAGATTGCTGGACCAGTCCCAGTTTATTGTGATAACACTGGAGCTGTTGCTCAAGCGAAGGAACCAAGGTCTCATCACAAATCCAAGCACATTCTAAGACGCTTCCATCTTGTTCGAGAGATTGTCGAGAGACAAGACATAGTCATTGAACGAGTAGACACCAAGAACAACCTAGCAGACCCGTTCACTAAAGCTCTACCACAACAGCAGTTCGATCGCCACCTCGATTGTATGGGGATAAAATATAAGAGCGATTGGCTTTAGTGCAAGTGGGAGATTGAAAGAGTAGATGCCCTACAAGCCAATCGTAATATGTATTGCGAAGGGTTTCTCTTTTAATTTGTCCAAATCATGTACATGACATTTAAATATGAATAAAGGCGTTATGTTTTATCATATGCTGTTGATTATATTTATGATAAACTCCTTAGATTAGGGCAATGGTTTTAAGACTATGATGAGATCATACTAGTGAGACTTAAAATCCTAAAATCCTAATCTTAAATATTCCCAGTCATTGGTACATTGAGTCGGGGATCAATGATTACCGGAAAGACTAGCATGTCTTATGTATGCTCGATGCAGAGGATGATTGATCTCACAATCATTTGTGTGGAGACACTAATACAAAGATATGGGTGCTCATTAGAAGAATGAGTTCACTGAATTGACCTACAAAGAGAAATCTTATGAAGTCTTACTTACATGTCAAAAGATGATTCTCTTAGTGGGAGTTGTGCAACTGATCCTTTGACCTGAGATCACCATGGTATCTTGTGCACATGAACCTATGTTTTGGTTTACACTCATTCATGACAATAAGTTATGTACGAGGTCTTCTGGATATGGTGGATTGTGTACGAAGATTATGAGTAGGTCAACAAGGAATTAATCACTTCTAGTAAGAGAAGATAGCATCCTATTTATTCTAATCATATGATAATTCAGGAAGCCTTTGATCAAAGCAGAATGAAAATTAGAAAGAGTTTCTAATGTTTCATTATTTGAATTATCATTAAAAGATTGAGAAAAATATGAATATAAAATTGAGTTTGACATATATTCATACTCATATACATATTTGGGATGCAGTTTGATTAAAGGATTGAATTGCATGGTAACTTGCCACTGAAGGGTATTTTTGGTATTTCCACCAAATTTCATATTTTTCGGGTAGACATGACACGTTGCTAGACGTCAATCTTGTCTTATAGGTTTGATCGAATTAAAGAGTTTAATTCGATCACCAATTAGAAAGGATTCTAATTGTTAAGTTCGGGTTCGCGCAGTTTGGACTTAAATCGATTAGAAGAGTTCTAATCAAGTTGGGTCAACTCGCACTCACACCTATTGCTGGCTAAGTATGGAACCCAATGGGTCACACACAAGAAAACTTATCAAGGGTATAATTGGATTAGATCATGTTTGCAAGATAAACATCCTAGCAGGTGTTGCAAACCTTAGCTCCTGATTCGAACTGGATTCGAATCTAATTCGAATTGGATTCGAATCTGATTTTTAATTGATCTAATTTGATTAGATCATATTCTAATTTGGGTTAGCCAAGAGTTGGCACCTAATTGGCTTGATTTGAGTCTAATTGGATTAGATTTGATAAAACATTTATTTTTGACCGTTAGATCTTCATCTACCGTTGGATGAAGACATAATGGTGAGTTGGTTTGAACCCAATTAGATTGGGTTAAGAAAGGCCTTTAATCATGACCATTTGATCTTCATCAGCCATTGGATGAAGACATAATATGATCATGATGAGGCATCTTGCATTGGGACCATTGGATCATCCTAGAACCGTTGGATGATGACATAACTCCCCTTACTCATGGCGCCTTGCATTCTAGCCATTGGATCTTCATCATGAGATGATGGATGATCAAGATTCATGGCGTGATGGATCAGCATTTGATGTTGACTTGGTCAACATCAGATGGCGTGAAGATGGACTTATGATGGCATGAAGAAAGAGAATGCCGCATGAGGTGTTTTGGATAAGGATGCCATAACCACCTCTTCACATGATACGCCTCCCTATTTTGTTGGCGCCTCATCCTAGAGATGGCTCTTCATTTGATCACGCCTCCATCCTCTTATCACGCCCCATCTGAAGGATGTGTGGATAGGATGCATCCTTTGGTGATGCATCCCCACGCCATCTATAAATAGGAATGCTCCCGGTGTTTTCTAATCATCGGAAATCAATCCAACTCTCTCTCTCTCATATCCCTTCTTTCTTACATTAGTTTCTTTCTTTCTAACATTGCTTCTAGTGTGTCCTAAGCCAAGACAAGGTGGTCTTCATTAGGACAAAAGGATTAGAAGTGATTTTAGAAGGCTAAAGAAAAATAGAAAGGAAGGAAAGCAAGCCGTTAGAGTTCTTTAGAAGAATTCTGCATTAAGGATCAAAAGTCTTTGGAGCTAAAGTCTTGATCAAGTTTTCGTGTGGATCACCATTGGAGGGCGGACACTTGGATGCCTCGTAGAGATTGTACACTTTGGATTAGCATTTGAGGTATTCTACTAATTCTGCATTTATTTTATATTATTTGATTGTAATCATTAAGGTGATCTAGGCTTAAAAGGGTTTCATGCATAGGGACTTTATTAAGAAAATTTTAAAATCCCTAGCTTCCGCTGCCCATTATGACATGCTAGAACCCTTCAAAAGCTTGAGTAACTTTTTGATAGAAAGTAATAGTGATAAATCTATGCATCAAAAAGAAGAATTTGTGATATCTTATTTGCTCAAAATATACATTGATGATATCACTTTTTGGCTCTACAAACGAGGATTTATATGAAGATTTTACTAAGCTCATGCAAGGTGAGTTTGAAAAATGTATGATGAATGAATTAACATCTTCTATCAAACTCCAAATTAAGAGAAACAAGAAAGAGGATCTTCATTGACCAAAGTCAGTCCACAAGAAAACTCTTATAGAAGATCGGCATGAAGAAGGTATTCTATGACCTCAACTTATAGAATTTGAAAAGAATGAGCAAGGTAGATCTATTATTTTTAAAGCTGTATTGAAGCATGATAGAATACTTATTTTATCATACAGCAAGTAGACCAGATTGTATGCTCATTATGTGCAAGATTTCAATCTAACTCTAATGAATCATAATTTATTGATAACAAATAAATCATAATCTGAATTTTGATAGAAACAACTATTAAGATAAGTTGATTAAAACTTAGCTAGTGTGTCTTATTGATAATTATCTTAAGCAAATAAAATCTAAACTAAATTGATTTTGAAAATAAGAAATTGATTTGACCTTGATAAATCTTCCTATTGCCTCACATGCTTGTCCTTGAACCATCTTGGTTAATGAAACTATCTCTTTAGTTCAAGTGATATGTGCTTGCTTATACTTAGGCAATCTCTTGAGTAAAGTGACTCAACATTCAACTAGTGTCATATCTTGTATTGAGTCATCTAGTTAAAAATATGGTAGATGAATGTTTTGTATCTTGAAGAAACTAATGACTTTCTTTCAAGAAAGAAAAGGAGTTTGCAGGATCCTTGAGCAAGAAAATGAGAGATTTCAACTTGAAGGACACCTCCATAAAAGGTACAATAAACATTCACATGCAAACAAGAAAGAGGACTTTCTTTAGCCAAAAGGTTACACATAAGAAATCTAGTAGGTATTTGACTTGAAGAATGCAGAATGATTCGGTAATTTTAGATACCTCTCTCATAAATTAGCTGAGCAAAGTCATTAACTTAAATCTTACTATGGCATGATTAAAGTCTTTAATTATTAATTTCTTGATATCATGTCTATATATGTATTGATTGACTTGTGCTTTTAGAAATTGTTTCATGGTTTGCCCAAACTAAAATATATCTTTACCTATGTCATAACCATGAACTACACAAGTTTATACTTAGAATTTTAATTTAAAATGACTTGTGAGAAGCTATGAATTCTTGAGCATAATGAAAATGTGTTTGCATGATATACCTCTATATGATACATTTGATTATTTCTTTATTCTGCTCTTTCAAGAAAATTACTTGAGAATAACAAAAAGAAAGAGAGATAAAGGAGAGATAATGGATATTATTCAAGAAAAGTAAAATCTAAGTAAAGGCAAATACTCCAATCTTAAGAAAAAGCAAAACAAGCGTAATATATTCACCACATTTGTAAGACTTATGTGAGCATTCTTTTGGAAGGATAAAATCCGTAATGAATTACACTTAAATAGAGGGAGAGTTTAAAGTAAATATTTTAACCTTTCTATATTGCTCATCATAGGGATGGTGCCAATGGGGAGGCTAGTGGTAGTACCCGGCACTATTTGACCAACTATTCGGTGTAGGGCATATTAGGGACGGCACAAGAGGGAGGCTAGTGGTAGTACCTCGTGCCCCTTCCAACTCCACCGGATAGGGAGCAAATAGAGTATAGAGCATAAGAAAGTAAAAATGAATGACAAAGTAAATGAAAGTATATAAGAAGAATCAAGTCAAGCTTTAATCACTTGAAAACACATTTCAAGGATGAAATCAGTGCAAAATTATATTTAAATAGGGAGAGTTTATTTGAAAAGAATTGATTTTGATCCTTGACATTCTTTTTCTTATTATTTTAATGCATGACTTAACACATAATATATTTTGCATGTGGCATGATGTCTTGAATTATGAGTTCTCAATATTTTGTAATGCTCCATGCTTGGACAATTTGATTGAATGTTTGGAATACTACATAAAATTTTTGTTTGGTAATATTGAAAAGAAATTCCAGATTTGTCATACACAATCATCGTCAAAATCTGAAAGTTGAATAAATTTGTAAAAAGGAGAAGAGAAGTATATCTCTAATTAGGCAAAATGAATTGATTTTGTTTTATCTTTCAACTTGCCTAACCTTGGTATATAATGTTCTAATTCATACCAAAACTCAACATAAATACAAATATTCTGAATATGCTCTTATATGTTTGAAATATATGTTTTCAATAGTAATGATTTAAGATGAGCTACAATGTGGAAGATACATATCTCAAATTATGATTTTGAAAGCCTCTATTGAAAATCTTTATGAAATTCAGAATCTGATTTTGTATAAAAGCTTAAACTCAATATGATTTCTAGATAAAAACTACAGTTTAAGAAAAATAGAGAAATTCTGATGCCTTGATTGTTTGCCCCGATACGCATCTGAAACATATCATTTCTTATCTTTAAAGTGTACTAATATTGGTCCAAATGATGTGTCTTTCGATGATCTTGATTGCAAACAAAAAAAATTTCTAAATATATGATTTTATTTTGATATTAAAAGATTTATTGTGCTTCATGTATACATTGCTGAAAAACTATGATTAAGAATTTGAGTTCTATGAATATATATACCTCAATGATTATCTATATGTTTTTCTCTCCTACACTCTTAAAGACTTCCATCAGAATATATATAGAGTGAATGATCTTAAAGCTAGAAATATTTCAGCTCACTCAAATGATTCTAAAAGAAAGAAAATGTAAATGCTTTTGAAAGAAACTGAGCTTCAAATGAATCATTTTCTGATTAATAATTCTATACATTTTTTCTAAGATTAAGAAAAAGCATAACTTGTTCTTGAAGGATTAGAAAGAGTAATTGCTACAAAATTTTGAATAACACTAGATTACTCTACATTCTCGATATCATAGAATTTCAGTTTTATTCACGTTTATCACTAAAATCTGAAATTCAACAATAAAAAAAGAATGATTAAAGAAGAATGCATCTTTTGAGGGAGAGCTTTAGATATTCAGTATCTCATACCTTAATTTTTATGGATTGATTTTGATGAACCTCCTTATATTGCAAGACTTGCTTTAATTATATAATAAGTTTATACCTTGAGATGAGTTCTATAAAGATTGTCTTATCTCAAACATTGAGTCTTATGAAAATAAGCTGAAACTTATAGAAAATATATTTGTTTTGAGATTGACAATTTTATTGAACATTATCTTCAAATTCTAAACTCTTAAATGGAATGATCAATTGAGGGGAAGAAAGAAAATCTCAGAAGGAGAGATCTTATGGAACTTAATCGCATAAATCCATAACTAAAGGAGAGAGAAAGAATACTAAATGAAAAGTGCTCTCCAATATGTATCATCTGAAATTTAAATCTGAAAATCTTTATGATACACCTTGAGGCTTGTTAATTGGATAATATATCTTATGCATAAAAGAACTTTGAAGTCATTAAGAATTAATGATCCAACATGATGATATATTTTTCAAGTATATAAGTTTTGATCTTATACTCTAAAAATTAATTAAATTGCTCTCATGTTGATAAAATACTTAATATATTGGGCAAAAGATCTTAAATGAACAAGCTTTCATACTTATTATTGAAGAGAGGTTAGATTTCCATTCGTGCTTTTCTTGAATATCATTTGTGGTACTTCTTGAATTAACTTAAGAAAGATTCCATCTACACTTGAGTTGAAAACTATCCTTGGAATCACATTAGATGTGCTCTCATCATAATTTGCTCTGAAATTATCCGAAATGGCTCTGATCTATGCTCATTTATCTTTTTCTAACATTATTGCCTTGAGCATTCTTATCTTTGTGCTTAATGTTTCACTATCTTTTTGATGTTGTCAAAAAGGGGGAGAAATATCTGAGTATATGCTCATAATGCTTTATGTGTTGCATTTACTCCAAGTTTTGTCAAAAAGGGGGAGTAGAACCAATATGGAATGCAAAATGCAAAATTTAAACTCATACTTGAAATTTTAATTAGAATCAACAAAATGAAAAGATAAAATTGAAGAATATTGGCTTTAAGACAATTGTCCTTCTGGAAAAGAAAGGGGGAGTCAAAAGTATTTGGTTTTTAATTGTTGTTAGCATCAATATTTCATTAATTTACATCTTAACTTGATTCAAATTCAGTTGATATGCTAAAATTGCTCAAGAGCTACTAAGATCAATAGTTATGCATAAGGATAGAACTGAAAGTTGACTATTTTGAATTATGCACACTGTATCTAGCTCTAACCAAAACACAATACTTGTACATCTGATCAAATACTGTGTATATGTTTAAATTTCGAATTTTGCATATACTCAGTGTTTTGTCATCATCAAAAAGGGGGAGATTGTTGACCCCCTAATGGATTTTGATGAACACAAAACACTAGAGTATAATTCCCTTTATCTTAACAATTTATTTGAGGATTTCAGGTGTTTAATTAAGAATATTGTTAAGAAATGTCTAGGCAAGTTTCCATATTTTTCAAGGATTTATTGAAGAATTTTTGAGATGAAGAAAACAGATCAGGGACAGCCGAGACGTCTCTGGTTTGTCACAGAGACGTCTCTGGCACGAACAGGAAGAATTGGCACGTCTGGAGACGTCCCCGGCACCTGGCGAGGCGTCTCGCAGGGTCGGAGTCGACTCCCGACTTTGCGGAGTCGACTCTCTCAGAGGCGGCAGAAAGACCAATTTCAAGGGATGCGCGCGAGTCGTCTCCGAAGGACACGAAGTCGTCCCCACGCATAAAAAGCAAACTTCCCGAGACGTCCCCAGAAAGCGCGGAGTCGACTCTCTCAGAGGATTCCAGAGGACTTGTTTTTCGGTGATAAAACTGCGGAGTCGTCCCCGACGTCGCGGAGTCGTCCCCATGCGAAAAGCGCAAACATCCCGAGACGTCCCCATAAAGTACCGAGTCGACTCCAAACAACGTCAAAAGAAATTTTATACAGCCGAGACGTCTCGCATTGAAGCGGAGACGTCTCCGGAGCACCTGGGACGCGACTGGCACACTTTTGCAGGTTTGTTTGAATTTCAAACGGTCATATTTTTGTGTCTAACGGATCTATTGCTTTTTGGGCTATAAAAGGAAGCTTTTAAGTGCCTTCAAATAACTTCTCACCAACCAAACACAAGATCATTCAAGAGAGAAGAAAGAGAAAGAGGTTCAAGGGAGTTAGTGCTTTCAAGAGGAGAAATCAAGTGCATTCAAGCTTTCCCATCTGCTTTCGTGCTCATCTACTCACTCCCACTTGGAAATCAAAGCTCGCATTCAAGCCAACGTGATCCACATCGGAAGAACCACCATCATCCACGCTTCCAACGGCAAAAAGGGTTCTTCCGATTTTATTGTTTCTCATTGCTATATTTGCTTTCATAAGAGCTTTTAAATCTTTGTAAAACGTTTGAATATTGAGCTTGTTTCAGTCAAGGGACTTGGAACAAGGGATAGGCGTCCCAAGCCTAAGTTAAAATTGGGGGATTGCAGGGTTCGTTGTTAGCCCGGGGTAAAACAACGAGTTGGATAGTTCGCTCGAAAAACTACCGGATTGTAGGGTTTGTTGTTAGCCCGGGGTAAAACAACGAGTTGGGTAGTTCACTCGAAAAACTACCGGATTGTAGGGTTCGTTGTTAGCCCGGGGTAAAACAACGAGTTGGGTAGTTCACTCGAAAAACTACTGGATTGTAGGGTTCGTTGTTAGCCCGGGTAAAACAACGAGTTGGGTAGTGCACTCGCAAAACTACCGGACTGTAATCGCTGATTATAGTGGAAATTCCCAAAGGTGTTTGGGGAGTGGATGTTGGAGCAGTGGAAGCTCCGAACCACTATAAACTTTTGTGTTTGCGATTGACTGTGGTTACAACTTTAGTTTCACTTTTGCACATACACTTGTGTGTTTTCTTTTAATCAGACAAAAAGTTTTTAAAACACCCAATTCACCCCCCTCTTGGGTTGTATCTACTGGGCAACAAGGAAGATCAGATCTTCACCTTGTGCGGGTAGATGATCACCGCAAACTGAAGTTCGTGGTTTAGGATGAAGGTTCGCTTGAAGCCGTTCAAGTGCCCGGCCTCTACGGGTATCCACACGAAGCAGAGGACCGACCCAATCGCTCTAATCTCCCCGGGGTGCTAGCTCCCTTGCAGAGATTGGTTTTGATGGCTGATCACCTCCCTTTCTTTCAACTCTTGAATGCTAGAGGGAGGAGGAAGAAGATAGAACAACCAAGGAAGAAGATCACCAAGCTTTGCAGCCTTTATCTTTTCCCTGCGTTGGAAGAAGGAAAGGTGGAGGAAGGGAGCCGCCAACACCACCTTTGTTCTTCTCCTTGCTTGCGGCTGAAACCAAGAGAGGGGAGAGGGTGGCCACGGCTGCAAGGAGGAGAGCATCACATCATTAGGGCGTCAGCCCCCTTTCACCTCCTTTTAAAGCATCTAGGGCTCCTACAAGTTAGGAGCCCTAGACTTTTTTCCAAGAGGGGCGCCGGCCCCTCTTGTGTTGCCGCACCAATGAAGCAAAGGAGGAGGGGCTTGAGCCCCTCCTTCTTGTGTTGCCCTAATCCTCATCTAATGAGGATTGGGAGCCCCTAATGTGGTTTAGCCCTAATCTAATTAGGATTTAACCAAATCATGAATTAATTGGGTTCAATCTATACTAGTCCTAATCCAATTAGAACTTGAGTGAACCATAACTCAATTGAACTCTTCAATCCTAACCCAATTAGGAGTCATGTTGATTCATTAGATTAATAATTAATTAGGACTTAAGAAACCCTAATCCAATTAAGACTTATTTAATTTTAGTCCTAATCCAATTAGGACTCTAATTTGAATCCGAAGTCCTAATCCGATTAGGAATCCAATTTTAATTCAAAATTCCTAATCTAATTAGGATTGTAGGAATCCTATTCCAAGTAGGAATCCCAGTCCTACTCCAACTAGGATTCCCAGTCCTAATCCAATTAGGACTCTAGGAATCCTACTCGAAGTAGGATTTGTGTTTAAGTCCAATTAATTAATTCCCTTTGTTTCTTCTTCAACTGAATATCAATCGAATTGATTACTTGTGATTCCTAATCACGATTCAACCATCAGATCGGTCAATACTTCTAGTGTGTGTGACCCCATAGGTTCTACTCTGACTGGTAGTGAGATATATTGTGATCTCTATCACAATATCATTGAAAACTCCTTTCAATGGATTGGAACGATTCCAACTCCACTCATTAGGGTTTATCGATCATCGAGATAATCCCTGTGAGTCCCACCATCCACCAGTGACACCTAGCAGCATGTAGTGGCTACCCAGTAGAATAGAATGATGAACCTCTAGGTGCAGTTATCGTGTGATACAGTCCTACTATCGTGGATCCCTACAGGACGGAGGTCATGGATAACTCGTCAAACCCCTTCGTCTGTCATATGTCAAGATTTATTCGACTCGAGTTCGTTAGTGGAAAACTCTTTCTGCACTTTATATTACTGCCCTGGCCAAGGTCTTAGAACTCAGTCTAACAAATCACATAGGATCACTCCTCTTCTATCAAGGTCGATAGATTCCATGTGAGTGCATATCCTACTCCTACAGTGAACTTACTGCAGCCAATCTACAGTACAAGGACCCATATGACTAGAGACCATGTATACGTGTAGTCAAACTACAATAACCTCACTGTGAGTAGCTGAAGCACTGCAGGTCAAAGGACCAGTCATACTACTGCAACATCAAGCAAGTCACTGACGAGTGGATAGACATCCAAGTGACTTCTTGTCTTGGTCACGCTCAGTACCCTTATTCTCTAACAAGCACCTGCACTATCACTTCAATGTCCCTACACTATGGACTCAAGTCTCGTCCATCCAGAAGAAAAGTGATCTGTGCACTGATCGAATCGATCACCGTCCTCATGATGATCCATTGATCAGGAGCATTTAGAAATTAATCACCAATGATACATGGTTCAAATTCTCAACTCTTGAGAATATGCATTATCATCTTATTAATTTCTTGGACGATTCATAGATACATAAATAATATGAATGAAAAGATGCCTTTTATTTATTCAATAATAAATAGTCAAGTACAAAATTATGTCCCTAGAATTAACAATGTGTCAGCCAGATTGGCTTCTAGGGCATACATCTAACAAATTCCTCCTCAGATTTTTCTCTAAAAGTTCTGATGGCATCCTTAATTTTTTCAGTTTTTACCATGGGATAGAACTTAGCCATGAACTTCCTAGATAGTTGTTCCCATGATGTGATGGAATTTGAAGCAAGGGAGTACAGCCATGCAGCAGCACGATCCTCTAAAGTCATGGGAAATAACCTTAATTTAATACCCTCTTCATCTAAGTTTTGATTTCTAAACGTTTGACAGATTGTCAAAAATTTGTTTAGATGAATGTAGAGTTGTTCACTCTCGAACCCATGAAACTTGGGTAACATGTTTATTGTTGCAGCCCGAATCTCGAATTGGGCTGCATTATTAATTGGTAATATTATGCAAGTAGGGGGACTAGCAGATGCGGGTGCGAATAATTCATTTAGGGTTCTGATATGATCACCCATTGTAGAAATTGGTGGTTGATCACTAATTCGTCGGATGTGACGATAATTTTTTCCAACCTCTGGGTTAAATGGTGTTAACTTACCCCTTAATGATCTTCTACTATGCATACATTATCCACAACTTAATTAGATTTGTTGGGAACCCGCCCATGCCGCTGAAATTTCAAAAAAATTTTCAGATGGCAGCGGAAGAGGCATGCACGGGTTCGACGTTCATCGCATGAACGTCGTTTCGAGACCTTTCGTAATTAGGTATGAATTAAAACTTTTAAACCTTTTAGGAAGATCAAATCTTCACCTTGCGCGGGTAGATGATCACCGCAAATCTGAATTCGTGGTTTTGGAAGAGGGTTCGCTTGAAGCCGTTCAAACGTCCGGCCTCTACGGGTATCCACACGAAGTAGAGGACCGATCAATGTTTCCTTGTCTCCCCGGGGTGCTAGCTCCCTTGCAGAGACTACCTTTGATGGCTGATCTCCTCTCTTTCTTTCAACTCTTGAAAGTGCTTGAGAGGAGGAAGAAGAAGGATGAAGAAGAGGAAGAAGATGAGCCCCTGCACAGCCTTCTTCTGTTGCTAGCGTTGGATGAAGAAAAGGAAGAGGAGGAGGCCGCCAACACTTGGAGGTTTCTTCCCTTGCTTGCGGCTGCAACTAAGAGGGAGGAAGAGGGTGGCCACAGCACAAGAGGAAGAGGACTCCAATGCCCTAGGGCGCCGGCCTCATGGTGTCTTTTATAGCCATCAAGGGCTCCTCCAAAGTAGGAGCCCTAGATGGTTTTCCAAAGAAAGAAGGGGGGCGCCGGCCCCTCTCTTCTTCAATCCGCACCATCCAAGATGAGAGGGGCTTATGCCCCTCTTACTTGGTTAACCTAATCCTCTTCCAAAGAGGATTAGGTGCCTCTCTCATGGTTTAATCCTAATCTAATTAGGATTGGCCAAATTGGGTTCAATCTATGCTAGTCCTAATCCAATTAGGACTTGAATGAACCATGACTCAATTGAACTCTTCAATCCTAATCCAATTAGGAGTCATGTTGATTCATTAGATTAATAATTAATTTAGACTTAAGGAATCCTAATCTAATTAGGATGTATTTAATTTTAGTCCTAATCCAATTAGGACTCTATTTGAATCCGAAGTCCTAATCTAATTAGGATTTCTAGGAATCCTACTCCAAGTAGGAATCCGATTTTGATTCAAAACTCCTAATCTCATTAGGATTGAGTAATCCTATTCCAAGTAGGAATCCCAGTCCTACTCCAACTAGGATTCTCAGTCCTAATCCAATTAGAACTCTAGGTATCCTACCCGAAGTAGGATTCTTGTTTCAAGTCCAATTAATTAATTCCCTTTCCTTCTTCAACTTCTTATCAATCAAATTGATTTCTTGTGATTCCTAATCACGATTTCAACCATCGAATCGGTCAATACTTCTAGTGTGTGTGACCCCATAGGTTCTATTCTGACTGGTAGTGAGATATATTGTGATCTCTATCACTATATCATTGAAAACTCCTTTCAATGGGTTGGAACGATTCCAACTCAACTCATTAGGTTTTATCGATCATCAAGATAATCCCTATGAGTCCCACCATCCACTAGTGACACCTAGCAGCATGTAGTGGCTACCCAGCAGAATGGAATGATGAACCTCTAGGTGCAGTTAACGTGTGATACAATCCTACTATCGTGGATCCCTACAGGACGGAGGTCATGGATAACTCGTCAAACCCCATCGTCTGTCATATGTCAAGATTTATTCGACTTGAGTTCGATAGTGGAAAACTCCTTTTCCACTTTATATTACTGCCCTGGCCAAGGTCTTAGAACTCAGTCTAACAAATCACATAGGATCACTCCTCTTCTATCAAGGTCGATAGATTCCTTATAGGTGCATACCCTACTCCTACAGTGAACCTACTGCAGCCAATCTACACTGCATGGACCCATATGGCTAGAGACCATGTATGTGTGCAGTCAAACTACAATAACCTCACTGTGAGTAGCCGAAGCACCGCAGGTCAAAGGACCAGTCACACTACTGCAACATCAAGCAAGTCACTGACGAGTGGATAGACATCTAAGTGACTTCTTGTCTTGGTCACGCTCAGTACCCTTGTTCTCTAACAAGCACCTGCACTATCACTTCAGTGTCCCTACACTGTGGACTCCAGCCTCGTCCATCCAGAAGGAAAGTGATCTGTGCACTGATCGGATCGATCACCGTCCTCGTGATGATCCATTGATGAGGAGCATTTAGAAATTAATCACCAATGATACATGGCTCAAATTATCAACTCTTGAGAATATGTATCATCATCTTATTAATTCCTTGGACGATTCATAGACACATAAACAATATGAATGAAAAGATGCCTTTTATTTATTCAATAATAAATAGTCAAGTACAAAATTATGTCCCTAGAATTAATAATGTGTCAGCCAGATTGGCTTCTAGGGCATACATCTAACAATCTCCCACTTGCACTAAAGCCAATCAATCATATATCTAAGCCCCATCTTCTCAAGGTGGGCTTCAGTCTTTTGCTGACTTAGCTGCTTAGTGAACGGGTCTGCCACGTTATCCGCGGAGTCTACTCTCTGCACCTCTATATATTTCTTCTCAACATAGTCGCGTATGAGATGGAAGCGCCGCTCTATATGCTTAGACTTCTGATGAGACCTTGGCTCCTTAGCAAGGGCTATGGCGCCATTATTATCGCAGTAGAGCGTTATGGCATCTGATGTCATCACGTCCAATTCTGCAATGAATTTCTTGAACCAGAAGCCTTCCTTAGCAGCTTCAGAGGCGGCGATGTATTCGGCTTCCATAGTAGAATCAGCAATGATCGGTTGTTTAGAACTCTTCCAATTTACTGCACCACCATTGCACAAGAACATATATCCAGATGTTGACTTCCTGTCATCGACATCAGTCATGAAGTCTGAATCTGTGTATCCTTCTACCTTTAACTCTGATGATCCTCCAAAAACCAAGAATAAATCTTTAGTTCTTCTCAAGTACTTAAGAATATTCTTCACAGCTGTCCAGTGTTCTTCACCTGGATTCGACTGATATCTGCTTGTGACACTCACAGCAAGAGCTATATCAGGTCGTGTACATAGCATGGCATACATGAGGCTTCCTATTGCCGATGCATAGGGAATCTTGCTCATGCGTTGAATATCTTCAGAAGTGTTGGGGCACATCTTTTTGGAGAGATGAATTCCATGCCTAAGGGGTAAGAGACCCCTCTTGGAGTTTTCCATGCTGAACCTCTTCAGCACCTCCTCTATGTACATTTTCTGTGACAGGCCAAGCATCCTTTTTAGATCTATCTCTATAGACCTTTATTCCCAAAATATAGGATGCTTCTCCAAGGTCTTTCATGGAGAATTCTTTTGACAACCAGACCTTGACCGAGGTTAGCATGGGAATATCATTCCCAATCAGGAGAATGTCATCTACGTACAGTACGAGAAAAACGACAGCACTCCCACTAACCTTTTTGTAAACACACGGTTCCTCTTCGTTTTTGATGAAATCAAACGTTTTGATTGCATCATCGAAACGAGTGTTCCAACTCCGAGATGCTTGCTTTAGTCCATAGATGGACCTTTGCAGCTTGCAGACCTTGTGATCTCTATCACTGGAAGTGAAACCCAAAGGCTGTTCTATATAGATATCTTCATTAAGATATCCATTCAGGAAAGCAGTTTTCACATCCATCTGCCAGATTTCATAATTATGAAATGCTGCAATGGCAAGCAATGTTCGGATGGATTTTAGCATGGCTACAGGTGAAAAGGTCTCCTGATAGTCAATGCCTTCGCGCTGACTATACCCTTTCGCCACAAGCCTTGCCTTGTAGGTCTCTACCTTTCCATCCGAACCTATCTTCCTTTTGTAGATCCATTTGCATCCAATAGGTACAATACCTTCTGGTGGGTCTACTAAGGTCCAGACTTGGTTGGAACGCATGGAGTCTAACTCTGACTTCATTGCTTCCAGCCATTTCTCGGAATCGATATCAGATATCGCCTCGTTGTAGGTTTTGGGATCCTGTATGTGATCCCTATCTCCCACTAGGAACATTTCCTCGGTATCCTCTTCTAGTATACCTAAGTATCTATCGGGAGGATGGGAGACCCTACTAGATCTACGAGGTGGTTGAGGGACATCGTGTACTGGCTCTTTATGAATGGGTTCTATAGGATCCATGACTCGTTGCTTTTCAGAGACTTTCTCTTCAAGCTCAATTTTCCTCCCACTGCCTCTTTCAAGGATAAACTGATTTTCCAAGAAGATGGCATGACGGCTCACAAACACATTGTGATCCTCTGGGACGTAAAAATTGTATCCTAATGACTCTTTAGGATATCCTATAAAACGAGCACTTATGGTCCTTGCCTCTAACTTGTCCGCCTGTAGTCTCTTGACGTGGGCCGGACATCCCCAAATCTTGAGATGACCCAGACTTGGTTTCTTACCATGCCATATCTCATACGGTGTGGTAGGAACGGATTTAGAGGGAACTCTATTCAATAAATAAATCGCTGTGAGTAAGGCATCTCCCCAAAGGAACATAGGTAAATCAGTGAAGCTCATCATGGACCTGACCATATCCAATAGGGTCCGATTCCTCCTTTCTGACACCCCGTTGAGCTGAGGTGTACCCGGAGGTGTCCATTGTGAGACTATGCCGTTTTCTTTGAGATAGTCCTGGAATTCCCCACTAAGGTATTCTCCTCCTCGATCTGATCGAAGAGGTTTTCCAGTTTGTTTTTCTACTTCATTCTTGAACTCTTTGAACTTTTCAAAAGATTCAGACTTGTGTCTCATAAGATACACATACCCATACCGTGAATAATCATCGGTAAAGGTAATGAAGTAAGAATAACGTCCCCTGGCTAGCACATCGAATGGGCCACATACATCTGTATGTACTAGGGTAAGTATTTCAGTGGTCCTCTCCCCATGTCCTACAAAGGGCAGTCTAGCCATTTTTCCTTGAAGACAGGACTCACAAACTGGATATGACTCGGAAGTCAATGAGCCGAGAAGCCCATCTTTATCCATTTTGTTCATCCTATCCTCTCCAATATGGCCAAGCCTGAGGTGCCACAAATATCTTTGGTTTATCTCATCTCTGGATCTTTTGGATCCTTTGGCACTCACTTCTTGCTCGGTAACATTCACAGATACATCCATATGTAAATGATAGAGACTGTCAATCATGAAACCACGTGCGACTATTTTATTTCTTAAATAAATAGAACAGCAGTCTTTGTCAAATGTAAAAACATGACCTTCCTGCGCTAGACATGAAACAGAAATCAAATTTCTGCTAGCAGCAGGTACATAATAACAGTCTTTAAGTACTAAACTAAATCCAGACGGTAGTCGCAGATGGTAGGTGCCCACAGCCACAGCAGCAACTTTTGCCCCGTTGCCAACCCGAAGGGTTACCGCACCTTCCGCCAGCCTTCTACTTTCCTTTAGACCCTGCATGGTAGTGCACAAATGAGCACTAGAACCAGAATCTATAACCCAACTAGAAGTAGAAGAAACCGTTAGATTAGTTTCAATTATGAGCAAGTCTATACCTTCTGAAGGTGTGTCACTTTTCTTGTTCTTCAGGCTCTCGAGGTATGAAGGACAGTTTCTCTTCCAGTGGCCTTCGACATTGCAGTGGAAACATTTTCCTTTGTCGTTAGCCTTTTTCTTTTGAACTCTCTTCTTTGGCTTCTTGTCTTTCTTCTGCTTCTTCGCAGGCTTCTTTTTCTTCCAAGTAGACTTTCTCTTGAAACCAGAAGTCAGCTCAGCAGCAAGGACATTGCCCCTTGAACCTTTCAAGGCTCCCTCAGCAGTTACCAACATGTTGATTAGTTCAGTTTTAGTGCATTCAATTTTATTCATGTGGTAGTTTACTATAAACTGACCAAATGAATCAGGAAGTGATTGTAGGATCAAATCCACTTGTAATTCCTTGTGCATGTCCATACCGAGCTTCTCAAGCTCCTCTAGGTCCTTGATCATGGTCAGACCGTGATCATGGACAGACTGCCCTTCGCGCATCTTCGCTTTGAAAAGCCTCTTGGACACTTCAAAACGAGCTGTGCGACTTTGCTCACCATACAACTCTTGCAGGTGTGCCAGTATTTCCCTAGCAGTCTTCATACTTTCATGCTGGCATTGGAGTTCATTAGACATGGATGCCATCATATAGCATTTTACTCTAATGTCATCGTCCAACCACTTTTTATGCATCTCACGCTGAACATCAGTGGGACGTGCTGGTAGTGTGGGGATATCTGAATCGAGTATGTAGCCTATCTTCTCACAGTCCAAAACTATTTTGAGATTTCTAAGCCAGTCTTTGTAATTGGTTCCGGTCAGTCGGTTGGTCTCAAGAATACGGGTCAGAGGGTTTGAAGCCGACATTGTATCTGCAGAGAGTAAAGATTCTAGTTAGACTTTTGTACTTGATCCTAATCTGTTCTAAGGTCTTTTAGAACAAATGTGACTCCCACTATTTTTTCGAATCCCTCACACTCCCCTGGTAGGGAAACGGAAATCCTACGCGACTAGGGTTTCTAGTGGGTGCTGCGGTCCCACCGATTTACATGCCACCTCACCTAACAGTTATTGGTGACACATAGATGGATGAGTGTACAACTCTTGTACAATGCTTCTCAAGCATGTTGCAGTGTAACTTGGTCTCTAAGCCATGAAAACCTCACCTAACAGTTATTGGTCCCATCGCTTAGTTAAGTCAGACCCACCGTATAACCGTAGGAATAAAGTCGTCATTGGGTCCTCACCTAACAGTTATTGGTGCCCAACCCCACCTTTACCCTACAACATCTCATGTCTATAGAGAGGTCCAGCCCCCCGATGCAACTTGACCACTGTGTCCAGCCGAGACAAATCAACATCAGAAAGGCCTTAGCAGCTCTACTACAGTGGAAGACCTATTGACTTAATATTGGTTAATCAGGTCTTAGTGTTTGCAACTTGAGCCCTTCATAAGAGGTAATCGAACAATTGGCCAGGTAAGCAGGTGGGAGGCTCCCCTTACTCAGAGAGTAAGGTCCTAATTAAGTAACCACCTTTCATGCTTTCCTAGACACCAATTAGATCAATTAATCTAATATGACTTGCTCATGTCGGTTCACTCTCGACTTGATTGAGGAGGTTTTGATTTAGGTCTCAATTGGGTTTGCTACATCACATGTAAACCTATCTACCCGACTCGCATTCACATCACATGCAAACGGCACATCACAGGCAGTTATAATCGCAGCATCAAATTAAAGCTAAACTTTAACTAGGTGATGATCATGGATTCTAATTAGGTCGTATTACAAGCACATGCACATCAATCGATCAAGTGGTCTTCAACTCTTGAATTGGTTCCAAGCCTCCTTGATTCGATCCTTGATCAACCCTTGATCCCATCGCCATCAACCGCTTGGATCACCTTTCATCTCATGCTTTTGCTTCAGCTTGATCGTTGATGTACATCACATCACAGAAATACAACCAGATGTAAAATAAAAATAAAAATAAATTACATCTCCTTTTAGGAGGCACGCAGGCCTCTCAAAACATCAAATAAGATGCATGCAAGCATCTGAAAAATTACATGACATCGCAGATCACATCGCAGGTCATTACATTTGATACCAAAAGGGGTTGAATCCTATGATCATCACCGTATGCAACAATTATAATTTTCAGATTTGAAAACTCACTGATTATATCATGACATAGGTCGCTGATCATGCCAATCATGATTCTAAACTTTGTAATCCCATTAACAATGTAATTAGAATCATCTTTTTATCACATAAAAATCAGCATGTAAAAAATCAGCACCCCTGAAAAATCTGCATGCAGAATTTTTCAGCATGCATGATCAATCAATTTTCAGATCTAATAAGCCTTTAGATATTTAATTCTTACCTTAATCTACGAAACCTAGGCTCTGATACCACTGTTGGGAACCCGCCCATGCCGCTGATATTTCAACAGATTTTTCAGATGGCAGCGGAAGAGGCATGCACGGGTTCGACGTTCATCGCATGAACGTCGTTTCGAGACCTTTCGTAATTAGGTATGAATTAAAACTTTTAAACCTTTTAGGAAGATCAAATCTTCACCTTGCGCGGGTAGATGATCACCGCAAATCTGAATTCGTGGTTTTGGAAGAGGGTTCGCTTGAAGCCGTTCAAACGTCCGGCCTCTACGGGTATCCACACGAAGTAGAGGACCGATCAATGTTTCCTTGTCTCCCCGGGGTGCTAGCTCCCTTGCAGAGACTACCTTTGATGGCTGATCTCCTCTCTTTCTTTCAACTCTTGAAAGTGCTTGAGAGGAGGAAGAAGAAGGATGAAGAAGAGGAAGAAGATGAGCCCCTGCACAGCCTTCTTCTGTTGCTAGCGTTGGATGAAGAAAAGGAAGAGGAGGAGGCCGCCAACACTTGGAGGTTTCTTCCCTTGCTTGCGGCTGCAACTAAGAGGGAGGAAGAGGGTGGCCACAGCACAAGAGGAAGAGGACTCCAATGCCCTAGGGCGCCGGCCTCATGGTGTCTTTTATAGCCATCAAGGGCTCCTCCAAAGTAGGAGCCCTAGATGGTTTTCCAAAGAAAGAAGGGGGGCGCCGGCCCCTCTCTTCTTCAATCCGCACCATCCAAGATGAGAGGGGCTTATGCCCCTCTTACTTGGTTAACCTAATCCTCTTCCAAAGAGGATTAGGTGCCTCTCTCATGGTTTAATCCTAATCTAATTAGGATTGGCCAAATTGGGTTCAATCTATGCTAGTCCTAATCCAATTAGGACTTGAATGAACCATGACTCAATTGAACTCTTCAATCCTAATCCAATTAGGAGTCATGTTGATTCATTAGATTAATAATTAATTTAGACTTAAGGAATCCTAATCTAATTAGGATGTATTTAATTTTAGTCCTAATCCAATTAGGACTCTATTTGAATCCGAAGTCCTAATCCAATTAGGATTTCTAGGAATCCTACTCCAAGTAGGAATCCGATTTTGATTCAAAACTCCTAATCTCATTAGGATTGAGTAATCCTATTCCAAGTAGGAATCCCAGTCCTACTCCAACTAGGATTCTCAGTCATAATCCAATTAGAACTCTAGGTATCCTACCCGAAGTAGGATTCTTGTTTCAAGTCCAATTAATTAATTCCCTTTCCTTCTTCAACTTCTTATCAATCAAATTGATTTCTTGTGATTCCTAATCACGATTTCAACCATCGAATCGGTCAATACTTCTAGTGTGTGTGACCCCATAGGTTCTATTCTGACTGGTAGTGAGATATATTGTGATCTCTATCACTATATCATTGAAAACTCCTTTCAATGGGTTGGAACGATTCCAACTCAACTCATTAGGTTTTATCGATCATCAAGATAATCCCTATGAGTCCCACCATCCACCAGTGACACCTAGCAGCATGTAGTGGCTATCCAGCAGAATGGAATGATGAACCTCTAGGTGTAGTTAACGTGTGATACAATCCTACTATCGTGGATCCCTACAGGACGGAGGTCATGGATAACTCGTCAAACCCCATCGTCTGTCATATGTCAAGATTTATTCGACTTGAGTTCGATAGTGGAAAACTCCTTTTCCACTTTATATTACTGCCCTGGCCAAGGTCTTAGAACGCAGTCTAACAAATCACATAGGATCACTCCTCTTCTATCAAAGTCGATAGATTCCTTATAGGTGCATACCCTACTCCTACAGTGAACCTACTGCAGCCAATCTACACTGCATGGACCCATATGGCTAGAGACCATGTATGTGTGCAGTCAAACTACAATAACCTCACTGTGAGTAGCCGAAGCACCGCAGGTCAAAGGACCAGTCACACTACTGCAACATCAAGCAAGTCACTGACGAGTGGATAGACATCCAAGTGACTTCTTGTCTTGGTCACGCTCAGTACCCTTGTTCTCTAACAAGCACCTGCACTATCACTTCAGTGTCCCTACACTATGGACTCCTGCCTCGTCCATCCAGAAGGAAAGTGATCTGTGCACTGATCGGATCGATCACCGTCCTCGTGATGATCCATTGATGAGGAGCATTTAGAAATTAATCACCAATGATACATGGCTCAAATTCTCAACTCTTGAGAATATGTATCATCATCTTATTAATTCCTTGGACGATTCATAGACACATAAACAATATGAATGAAAAGATGCCTTTTATTTATTCAATAATAAATAGTCAAGTACAAAATTATGTCCCTAGAATTAATAATGTGTCAGCCAGATTGGCTTCTAGGGCATACATCTAACAAGATTTGAATCCTACAATGAACAAAATCCTAAAAGAAGAGAAGGCTAGACACAGATGACCATAACCAACACCACACAACAATTTGACCCTATTTGTCTTAGAATTAAGTGAGGTTTAGTAGCTTCTTAAATCTAGTTGCATAGAGATTTATCAGGTTAAAAAGTTTCCGAAATTCTCTCTAGATTAGACAGCTCCTAATCTCCCTTTCAGATTAAGCTTGAGCTTACCAGTTAAGCAATCTAGTAACCAGTGACCAGAAAGTTCCGGGGTGTGTGGTGGTGCCAGAAGGGATACACCGATACCATAATACCCGTAACAGTTCTCACTATTGTAAAACTTTTCTAGACATCACCAATTACTAAATTCTCACTAGAGTGGCTTTCAGCCGCTTCTTTCCAAGAGCCTAATTGAGCTCGAAAATCCTAAGGCCAACGTCTAATTGATTTTAATTTAATTTGGCTTAGGATATGTATGCAAGGTGGTAATTTTTTGGCTAAGGATAGGTAATGACTTTCCGACCTTATCTTTTTAATGGATTTTGCCCTTAAATTATTTTATGCAAATGCTTAATACTAAATGCAGCAAATAATCAATAATTTTTTTAAAGTTTATGCAATGTCATTAGGTTGTACTGATTAAATGAGCAAGCAATTTTTTTTTACTATTTTTTTTATTTATTTTTTTAAATTTTTATATAGCAATAACTTGAATGTAAACTAAGCACAATCCTTATGTGTCAGTCAATCTCCGAATGCCCGTTGAATAAACTCTAGAGATTACTCCGTGAGGAGCCCCAATAGAGGTATGATAACCTCGGGGGATTGCACCTTATCAATTACTAGCAAAATTAATATTTTTTTTTCAAAATTTTAAATTTCAAATTTCAAAATTCAAAATTCAAATTTTTAATTTAATTTTTTTTTTTGAATTTTAAAATTTTGGAATTTTTTTTCAATTTTTTTTTGGAATTTTAAATTTCAAATTTCAAATTTCAGAATTTAATAACTATGAAATTGTTAACTAGAAATTATCAAAATAAGAAAAATTAATAAAAATAAAAATAAAAACTTACTACCGGAGTGCGTTCACTCCGGGCATCCAAAATTCAATTTGATCTTCATGATCGTTCTTGCTTCTCGATTTACCTCCCCGACCACGGTGCCAAAATTTTGTTGTGCGATTCCTGTTTACTTAAAAATATGCTAAACAGATTGTTGCCCAGTAGATACAACCCAAGAGGGGGGGGGTGAATTGGGTCTTTTAAAGCTTTTGTACTACTTCTAAAACTTTTCAATTAATTATGCTAAGTTGTATAGATGCACAGTGGAATTTAAACTTAGCAACAGTTTGATTTATTGAATGAGACTTGATTAAGTAAATTAAATATGCTTGCAACTAAAGGATGCACGGATAAGAGTTAAGCAAGCAATTTATCTAAGTAAGTAGGTGAGCAAGTTAGACAATGACAAAAAGCATCACAAACACAACAAACATATAGTGGTTCGGTGCACCCCAGCACCTACATCCACTCCCCAAGACCTCTTGGGAATTTCACTATAATCCTCAAGATTACAGTCGGTTGTTTTACAAGCTCACAACCCAACTTGTTGTTTTACACCGGGCTAACAACGAACCCTACAATCCGGTAGTTTTTCGAGTGAACTACCCAACTCGTTGTTTTACCCCGGGCTAACAACGAACCCTACAATCCCCCAATTTTAACTTAGGCTTGGGACCCCTATCCCTTGTTCCAAGTTCCTTGACTGAAACAAGCTCAATATTCAAACGTTTTACAAAAGATTTGAAAGCTCTTAAGAAGCAAATATAACAATGAGAGACAATAAAATCGGAAGAACCCTTTTTGCCGTTGGAAGCGTGGGAGATGTTGATTCTTCCGATGTGGGACGCGTAGGGTTGGGTGTGAGCTTTGAATCCCGAGCACACGAGAGTGGTTGAGCTTGAAATCGCTTGGGAGACTTGAAAGCACTTGATTTCCTTTCTTGAATGCACTCACTCCCTTGAGCTTTTCTTTCTAACTTCCCTCTTGAATGATTTTGCTTTTGGTTGGTGAAGAGTTGTTGAGAACCACTTAAGAGGTCCCTTTTATAGCCCAAAAAGCAAATATAGCCGTTAGAGACAAAAAGAGAAGGATTTGAAATTCAAAATCAAACCTGAAAAGCTGTCAGTCGCGTCCCAGGCGCTCCGGGGACGTCTCCGCTACAGCGAGAGACGTCTCACCTACAGGATTTTACTTTTTACTTTATCTGGGGTCGACTCGGCACTTTACGGGGACGTCTCGCCTTGTCTGTGCTTTTTGAGTGGGGACGACTCCGCTTCTTTGGGGACGACTCCGCTTCTTTGTCTCCGAAAAAACTTGCCCTCTGGAATTCCTTGAGAGAGTCGTCTCCGCTCTTTCAGGGGACGTCTCCGCTTGTGTCCACTTTATGCGTGGGGACGACTCCGCTATCTCAGAGTCGACTCCGCTTCCTTATCACCGCAAAAACCATTCTCTAGAAAACCCTGAGAGAGCCGTCTCCGCCATCTTGGGGACGTCTCGGGGAGTCTCCTTTTTGCTTGCGGGGACGACTCCGCGTACAGCGGGGACGTCTCGCGCATATCCCTTGAGAAACGTCTTTCTGCCGCCACTGAGAGAGTCGACTCCGCTTCTGAGAGAGTCGACTCCGCTAACGCGGGGACGACTCGGCAGGTGCCGGGGACGACTCCAAGTGTGCCAGTTCTTCCTGTTTGTGCCAGAGACGTCTCTGAAACTATCAGGAGACGTCTCGGCTGTCCCTGAACTTTTTCTTTAGCTCAAAATATTCTTCAATAAATTCATAAAAATTATGGGAACTTGCCTAGACATTTCTTAACAATATTCTTAATTAAACACATGAAATCCTCAATTAAATTGTTAAGATAAATGAAATTATACTCTCGTGTTTTGTATTCATCAAAATCCATTAGGTGGTCAACAATCTCTCCCTTTTTGATGATGACAAAACACTGAGTATATGCAAAATTTAAGATTTAAACATATACACAGTATTTGAGTATGTGCAATATAAAATATATTGTGTTCTAGAACTAATGCATAGCTAAGTTGCATGAAGTAGAAAGCATATATATTTAAAACATACTTCATGATAATGCTTTAGATTTAATCAGCTTAACACATTTCAATTTCAGCTGATTTGTATTCAATTCAAAAACACAAAGCATTATGAGCATATACTTAAATATTTCTCCCCCTTTTTGACAACATCAAAAAGATGGTGAAACATTAAGCACAAAGATAAGAATACTCAAATATTTCTTATTGTACTCTGATTTGCATGTCAAATTATTGTAAGGATATGAATCATATAACTCAAGGCAATAATATTAGAATCAGATTAATGAGCATAGATCAGAGCCAATTAAGATAATTTCAGAGCAGAACACAGATAGTTTTCTAATCAAGTGTAGGTGGAATCTTCCTTAAGTTAATTCAAGAAGTACCACAAATGATATTCAAGAAAAGCACGAATGGAAATCTAACCTCTCTTCAATAATAAGTATGAAAGCTTGTTCATTTAAGATCTTTTGCCCAATATATTAAGTATTTTATCAACATGAGAGCAATTTAACTAATTTTCAGAGTATAAGAGCAGTATATTAAGTATGATTGCAAAGTTCTTTTATGGTGTAAAAATATTGTGGCATAAATGCCAAAAACATGAATTCATGCAGTTTATGATATATCTTAGAGCATACATAAAATTCAAAGTTTTGAAGGTTCTTATAAAGACTTTAATCCTTTAAAAAGGAAACACATTTTGGTACATATAATAATGAATTGGCATAAAAATTGAAGTTCTAGAGACAAGCCAATAAGAATTCATCAGTAAATTCCAAAAATTGGTTTTCTAAGAGATACTCAAGGAAATTCAACACATTATTCTCTCCCTTTTTCATTAAGTTAGAGGCTCTTAAGATCAACTGTTTGAATTGCAATTTGGTTCATGATTTATGCATAAGATATATTAACCAAATAATAAGCCTCAAGGTGTATCATAAAGATTTTCAGATTTAAATTTCAGATGATACATATTGGAGAGCATTAGGATCACTTTTCATTTAGTATTCTTTCCCTCTCCTTTAGTTATAGATTTATGCGATTAAGTTCCATAAGGTCTTTCCTTCTGAAATTTTCTTTCTCCCCCTTAATTGATCATTCCATTTTAAGAGTTTAGAATTTGTAGATAATGTTCAATAAAATTGTCAATCTCAAAAATATGTTTTCTATAAGTTTCAGCTTATTTTCATAAGACTCAAGGTTTGAGATAAGACAACCTTTATAGAACTCATCTTAAGGTATAAACTTATAATTAAAGCATGTATTGCAATATAAGGAGGTTCATCAAAATCAATCCATAAAATTCTAAGTATGCATCAAAATAAAGTGTCTTTGGGATAGGATACTGAATATCTAAAGCTCCCCCTCAAAAGATGCATTCTTCTTTAATCATTTTAATGTTGAATTTCAGATTTTAGTGATAAACGTGAATAACACTGAAATTCTGTAATATCAAGAATGTAGAGTGATCTAGAATTATTCAGAATTTATAGTAATCACTCTTTCTAATCCTTTAAGAACAAGTTATGCTTTCTCCTAATCTTAGAGAAAATGTATAAAAGTATTAATCAGAAAATGATTCAATTGAAGCTCAATTTCTTTCAAAAGCATTTACATTTTCTTTCTTTTAGAGTCATTTGAGTGAACTGAAATATTTCTAGTTTTAAGATCATTCACTCTATTGATGGAAGTCTTTAATAATGTAGGGGAGAAAAACATATAGATGATCATTGAGGTATATATATTTATAGAACTCAATTTTTTTAATCATAGTTTTTCAGCAATGTATACATGAAACACAATAAATCCTTTTAATATCAGAATAAAATCATATATTTAGAAATTTTTGTTTGCAATCAAGATCATCGAAAGACACATCATTTGAACCAATATTAGTATACTTTGAAGATAAGAAATGATATGTTTCGGATGCGTATCGGAGCAATCACCAAAGGCATCAAAATTAATTCTGTTTTTCCTAAAGTAAGACTTTATTTAAAAAATCACATTTAGTTTAAGCTTTTATACAAAATCAGATTCTGAATGACATAGAATTTTCAATAAAGGCTTTCAAAATCACATTATAGCTCATCTTAAATGATTACGATTGAAAATACATATTTCAAACATATAAGAGCATATTCAGAATCTTTGTATTAAATGTTGAGTTTTGGTACTAAATGGAGGATTTTTTAACAAGTATTAGGGTATTATGTATCAAAGTTAAGCAAGTTGATGGATAAGACAAACTCAATTCATTTTGCCTAAATAGAGATATCCTTCTCTTCTCCCTTTTTTTTTTACAAATTTATTTATCTTTCAGATTTTAACGATGATTGTGAATAACAAATCTGAATTTTCTTTTCAATAAAACCAAACAAAAGATGTTATGTAGCATTTCAAACATTCAATCAAATTGTCCAAGTATGGGGTACTACAAAAGATATTGAGAACCCATAATTTAAAATATCATGCCACATGCAAAATAGTGTGTGTTAAGTCATACATTAAAATATTAAGAACAAGCATGTCAAGTATCAAAATCAATTCTTTTCAAATAAACTCCCCCTATTTAAATATAATTTTGCACTGATTTCATCCTTAAAGTGTGTTTCCATGTGACTAAAAATTTGAATTGATTCTTTCTTGTATACTTTTATTTACTTTGTCTTTCTTTTAACTTTCTTAAGCTCTATACTCTATTTGCTCCCTATCCGGTGGAGTTGGAAAGGGGCACGAGGTACTACCACTAGCCTCCCTCTTGTGCCGTCCCTAATATGCCCTACACCGAATAGTTGGGTCAAATAGTGCCGGGTACTACCACTAGCCTCCCCTATTGGCACCATCCCTATGATGAGCAATATAGAAAGGTTAAAATGTTTACTTCAAACTCTTCCTGTTTGAGTGTAATTAATTATAGATTTTATCCCTTCCAAATGTGCCGAATATATTATGCTTGTTTTGCTTTTCCTTAAGATTGAAGTACTTGCCTTTGCTCAGATTTTTTATCTCTTGAACAATGTCCATTTTCTTTTCTTTATCTCTCTCTTTTTGTTATTCTCAAGTAATCTACATGAAAGAGCAGAATAAAGAAATAATGAAATGTATCGTATAGAGGTATATCATGCAAACACTATTTTTATTATGCCCAAGAATTCGTAGCTTCTCACAAGTCATTTTAAATCAAAATTCTAAGTATAAACTTGTGTAGTTCATGGTTATGACATAGGTAAAGATATATTTTAGTTTGGGCAAACCATGAAACAATTTCTAAAAGCACAAGTCAATCAATACATATATAGACATGATATCAAGAAATTAATAATTAAAGACTTTAATCATGCCATAGTAAGATTTAAGTTAATGACTTTGCTCAGCTAATTTATGAGAGAGGTATCTAAAATTACCGAATCATTCTGCATTCTTCAAGTCAAATACCTACTAGATTTCTTATGTGTAACCTTTTGGCTAAAGAAAGTTCTCTCTCTTGTTTGCATGTGAATGTTTATTGTACCTTTTATGGAGGTGTCCTTCAAGTTGAAATCTCCCATTTTCTTGCTCAAGGATCCTGCAAACTCCTTTTCTTTCTTGAAAGAAAGTCATTAGTTTCTTCAAGATACAAAACATTCATCTACCATATTTTTAACTAGATGACTCAATACAAGATATGACACTAGTTGAATGTTGAGTCACTTTACTCAAGAGATTGCCTAAGTATAAACAAGCACATATCACTTGAACTAAAGAGATAGTTTCATTAACCAAGATGGTTCAAGGACAAGCATGTGAGGCAATATGAAGATTTATCAAGGTCAAACCAATTTCTTATTTTTAAAATCAATTTAGTTTAGATTTTATTTGCTTAAGATAATTATCAATAAGACACGCTAGCTAAGTTTTAATCAACTTATCTTAAACAGTTGTTTCTATCAAAATTCAGATTATGATTTATTTGTTATCAATAAATTATGATTCATTAGAGTTAGATTGAAATCTTGCTCATAATGAGCATACAATCTGGTCTACTAGCTGTATGATAAAATAAGTATTCTATCATGCTTCAATACAGCTTTAAAAATAATAGATCTACCTTGCTCATCCTTTTCAAATTCTACAAGATGAGGTCATAGAATACCTTCTTCATGCCAATCTTCTATAAGAGTTTTCTTGTGGACTAACTTTGGTCAATGAAGATCCTCTTTCTTGTTTCTCTTAATTTGGAGTTTGAGAGAAGATGTTAATTCATTCATCATACATTTTTCAAACTCACCTTGCATGAGCTTAGTAAAATCTTCATATAAATCCTCGTTTGTAGAACCAAAAAGTGATATCATCAATGTATACTTTGAGCAAATAAGATATCACAAATTCTTCTTTTTGATGCATAGATTTATCACTATTACTTTTATCAAAAAGTTACTCAAACTTTTATATCATGCTTTTGATGCT
Source organism: Phoenix dactylifera (assembly GCF_051530095.1). Taxonomy (NCBI): domain Eukaryota; kingdom Viridiplantae; phylum Streptophyta; class Magnoliopsida; order Arecales; family Arecaceae; genus Phoenix; species Phoenix dactylifera. The sequence goes on along the minus strand of NC_143192.1, from coordinate 28,445,834 downwards.
TGTTCCAAATCATATATTGCTTTATTATATTTGTAATGAGTGTTTTCAAATATGGTGATTATTTAACATATATCTTCTTTAATAAAATAAGCACCTAGGAGTGCATTCTACACATTCATTTGATAGAATATAAAGCTCATAAAGCAAGCAAATGATAATGGTGATCTTTACTTCTAATCATGCAAGAATTTCATCAAGATCTATTTCATCTTTTCTTAATTTAGTCTTTTAGTAATCATCAATTTTACTTCATTAAGTGTATTTCTGAAAAACTCAATTTGGTTCTAATTATTAACAAGTTTTCAGATTGTTATATGTAAAAGATTAACCATATACATATATAATTTAATTTTAGTATCTTGATAATAAATCATTAGTCTCATAAAGAATAAAATGAGTTGATATTTCTACAATTCGAATCTTTTCATTGAATGTTCTATATGCATTGCTTGATGAATGATATCCAAAGATAGAAATATCTTTATCAGATTTGGCATTATTTTCAAAAGAACATATCAAGCATAACGTGTATGACTGAAAAATATGAAAGATATGCAATGGTTCATTTTCCATTTTTCAGAAGATCAAAAGGAGTTTTCATAAAAAAATAGATCTAATAGAAATCATATGTATGACAAGCAATGATGATAGCTTTTAAAAAATTATTTAAGTAGATGACTATCATACACAATTGTCTTTTTCATTTCTTCAAGAGTTCTATTAACCCTATTTTACTTAAGGTGTCCTTGGTGCTGAAATAATTAATTTCTGTATAAACTTTATCAGGATTTTGGTTTTCAACACTGTGCCATGATACCTTCACAGTTTGGAAACCTTTATCATTTGAAACACTTTTACAAGATTTAGCAAATACAGAAAATATTTCAATTTTATTTGCCAAGAACAAATCCAATGTAAGCTTTTGAAAACTTAGTGATGGAAACAACATCTTTAGATTTAGAAATTGATTCTTGTTTGTTTCCTTAGTTAACATGCATAGCAAACTTTGACCTTTCAGAAGATAATCTAAGTAAGGCAATGGCAAGGTCTTTTGAGATTAAGTACATACTAGCATGAGTTGATTTTATATGCCAAAGATGGTTTCTTTAATCTTGGTATTCATAGTGCATATATTCAAAAGCATACCAAGTACACATTATCATATCTATGATCAATAAACAATAATGCCATGGATAAAAACTCTCAATCAAGCATATAGAGAATTCATAGAGTTATTCTTAGAAGAATTGATTTACCAAATTATCCATCTATAAGTAAAGCATAATCTAGAAAGATGGAGTGATTTGGATATATTTTCTTTTCATATCAGAAATATCACTTATATCACAAGAAAAAAATGATTAATACTTGCAAGTTATGTTTTAATCAACTAATAAAACAATTTCAGTATGAGAGGATGCAAGAATTACTAATTTCATTATTTCTTCCATTTTAGTCACTTTTCTTAAGTGTATTTTAAGTTTCACTCTTTAATATATGTCTAGAGCACCCAATGTCCAATTTAACATCTTTTGTTGGAGCCTTGAGTGCTAGACACACCTGCAGAAAATATTTAGATTTTCAACTTAGGAACCCAAGCTCTTTTGGGTCCTTGCAGGTTAGCTATTATTGTTCCTTTTGGAACCCATATTTTCTTAATAGCTATTTTGTCCATAGGCTTGCAGATTTTAGGACTACAAGAAGTGTATTTCTGCATCTTCTTATTAAATTTAACAAACATGGATTTAACATGAGTGGTAGATAACCCTTCAGTTTTCTATTTTTGCCTTTTAGGTTTATCAAATTTGCAATGTACAGATTTAGGAACAGAAGAGATTTTGCATAATCTTTGTTCCTGTTTATCAGCAATATAAGAATCTATTTTAAAATGATTAGAAATTGTTTTAACAAACATATTATTGAAAGATTTTTGGGTGTACCAAGGTTGACATCCCAATTCAATATTATCAAATTCAGCTCTTTGATTATTTATCATTAGATTCAACTTTTCAGAGCTCAAAGTAAATCTTTCAACAACAGGTTTTAATTTGTCAACTTCTTTAGTTAATCTTTTGTTATCTTCTGAAAGCAATTCATTATTTTTCTTAAGTTTATCATGGCTTTCAGTGAGAAGTTGGTTTTTCTGATTTAGTTCTTTATTTTCCTTAATTAAGATTTCAGTTTCATTTACTAGGATTTTCTTTTCATTCTTCAGGTTCTTGTTTTTACAAATGAGTTTCTTATGTTCTTTCATTAAATCAAGAAATGCATCATGTAACTCATCAAGTGTAAAATCATTTTCAAGTTTATCATATACTTCATATTCAGAAGAGGAGACACTTTGCATTTCAATACATACCTCGTCCTTGTGTGCCACAAGGCATAGGTTTTCAATATCACCTTGTCTCTCTTTTTCTTTAGAGCTAATTTCAGATTCACTAAAAATGTTAGTGCTTTCATATTTAGCCTCTAGTATATTCCACATGTCTTTAGCAGTTATGCAAGAAGATATGCAATTAAACTCATTCCTATCTAATGCACAATATAATAGGTTCATGGCTTTTAAATTTTGTTGAGCCATTTTCTCATTATGACTAGTATTTGTGTGTGTTCCATTGACTATAACTCTCCATAAATTATAATCAAGTGATTGTATGAAAATGCGCATGCGTGCTTTCCAATGTGTATAGTTTATGCCATTAAATAGTGGAGGTGTATCAATTAATTGTCCTTCTCCTAGAAAACTATCTATTTGAGTTGTCATGATCTTTGGCTCTTGATCGTGAGATCAATAATTAGTCTTAGAGCACCTGCTCTGATACCACTTGTTGCCCAGTAGATACAACCCAAGAGGGGGGGTGAATTGGGTCTTTTAAAGCTTTTGTACTACTTCTAAAACTTTTCAATTAATTATGCTAAGTTGTATAGATGCACAGTGGAATTTAAACTTAGCAACAGTTTGATTTATTGAATGAGACTTGATTAAGTAAATTAAATATGCTTGCAACTAAAGGATGCACGGATAAGAGTTAAGCAAGCAATTTATCTAAGTAAGTAGGTGAGCAAGTTAGACAATGACAAAAAGCATCACAAACACAACAAACATATAGTGGTTCGGTGCACCCCAGCACCTACATCCACTCCCCAAGACCTCTTGGGAATTTCACTATAATCCTCAAGATTACAGTCGGTTGTTTTACAAGCTCACAACCCAACTTGTTGTTTTACACCGGGCTAACAACGAACCCTACAATCCGGTAGTTTTTCGAGTGAACTACCCAACTCGTTGTTTTACCCCGGGCTAACAACGAACCCTACAATCCCCCAATTTTAACTTAGGCTTGGGACCCCTATCCCTTGTTCCAAGTCCCTTGACTGAAACAAGCTCAATATTCAAACGTTTTACAAAAGATTTGAAAGCTCTTAAGAAGCAAATATAACAATGAGAAACAATAAAATCGGAAGAACCCTTTTTGCCGTTGGAAGCGTGGGAGATGTTGATTCTTCCGATGTGGGACGCGTAGGGTTGGGTGTGAGCTTTGAATCCCGAGCACACGAGAGTGGTTGAGCTTGAAATCGCTTGGGAGACTTGAAAGCACTTGATTTCCTTTCTTGAATGCACTCACTCCCTTGAGCTTTTCTTTCTAACTTCCCTCTTGAATGATTTTGCTTTTGGTTGGTGAAGAGTTGTTGAGAACCACTTAAGAGGTCCCTTTTATAGCCAAAAAGCAAATATAGCCGTTAGAGACAAAAAGAGAAGGATTTGAAATTCAAAATCAAACCTGAAAAGCTGTCAGTCGCGTCCCAGGCGCTCCGGGGACGTCTCCGCTACAGCGAGAGACGTCTCACCTACAGGATTTTACTTTTTACTTTATCTGGGGTCGACTCGGCACTTTACGGGGACGTCTCGCCTTGTCTGTGCTTTTTGAGTGGGGACGACTCCGCTTCTTTGGGGACGACTCCGCTTCTTTGTCTCCGAAAAAACTTACCCTCTGGAATTCCCTGAGAGAGTCGTCTCCGCTCTTTCAGGGGACGTCTCCGCTTGTGTCCACTTTATGCGTGGGGACGACTCCGCTATCTCAGAGTCGACTCCGCTTCCTTATCACCGCAAAAACCATTCTCTGAAAAACCCTGAGAGAGCCGTCTCCGCCATCTTGGGGACGTCTCGGGGAGTCTCCTTTTTGCTTGCGGGGACGACTCCGCGTACAGCGGGGACGTCTCGCGCATATCCCTTGAGAAACGTCTTTCTGCCGCCACTGAGAGAGTGGACTCCGCTTCTGAGAGAGTCGACTCCGCTAACGCGGGGACGACTCGGCAGGTGCCGGGGACGACTCCAAGTGTGCCAGTTCTTCCTGTTTGTGCCAGAGACGTCTCTGAAACTATCAGGAGACGTCTCGGCTGTCCCTAAACTTTTTCTTTAGCTCAAAATATTCTTCAATAAATTCATAAAAATTATGGAAACTTGCCTAGACATTTCTTAACAATATTCTTAATTAAACACATGAAATCCTCAATTAAATTGTTAAGATAAATGAAATTATACTCTCGTGTTTTGTATTCATCAAAATCCATTAGGTGGTCAACACAGATCATTGTTAGAACCGACAAACAAAGTTTAAATTAATTTTACTCTTACCTGTTCTACTCGAAGAATAGTGGTTGTAAGAGGTCGATCCACAGGGAGGCAATTGAAGTTGCTTAAAAAAAAACGTTCACTCGAATTCAAAAGCAATTTTTGAATAACAAAAAAAAAACATTATGTCGGGGATGTTGATATGATTTTCTAATTGAAACTAACTAAAAGAAAGGTACTCAGATTCGAAAAGCACTTATTTAATTAATCAAAAAAGAGTTTTGGCATAAATTAAAATGGATGAAAATAAGAAGATTGAAGCGAACACAAATTGCATGAAGGAAGATTTAATTGTATTGCATAAAAAAAAATTATAGAAGTTGAAGAACGGAACTTAAAAATACAGAAATTAAAAATAATAGAAATTAAAGCTTTAGCATAAATTGGATGAAAATAGTGCTAGGAAAATTGCAGATTGGAATATAGATTGCATAAAAGGACAAGTGCTTACAAGGGTAAGAAAGAAAAAAAAAAATATAAAAAAATAAGGAACAAGTAACTCGGTTGAACACCTAAACAAAAGAAAATTTAAAATAACATTTTTTTTCTTCCTTCTTCTCGGAAAATAGGGCCTCCCCTGTTCTTTGGCTCAACACCCAGCCCGCTGTTAGATGTATGCCCTAGAAGTCAATCTGGCGGACACATTATTAATTCTGGGATATAAATTTATACTTGACTTTATTATTATTGAATAATAAATGGGCATCTTTTCATTCATATTGTTTATGTGTCTATGAATCGTCCAAAAAATTAATAAGATGATGATACATATTCTCAAGAGTTGAGAATTTGAGCCATGTATCATTGGTGATTAATTTCTAAATACTCCTGATCAATGGATCATCACGAGGACGGTGATCGATCCGATCAGTGCACAGATCGCTTTTCTTATGGATGGACGAGACTCAAGTCCACAGTGTAGGAACACTGAAGTGATAGTGCAGGTGCTTGTTAGAGAACAAGGGTACTGAGCGTGACCAAGACAAGAAGTCACTTGGATGTCTATCCACTCGTCAGTGACTTACTTGATGTTGCAGTAGTATGACTGGTCCTTTGACCTGCGGTGCTTCGGCTACTTACAGTGAGGTTATTGTAGTTTGACTGCACATACACATGGTCTCTAGTCATATGGATCCTTGTAGTGTAGATTGGCTGCAATAGGTTCACTGTAGGAGTAGGGTATGCACCTACATGGAATCTATCGACCTTGATAGATGAGGAGCGATCCTATGTGATTTATTAGACTGAGTTCTAAAATCTTGGCCAGGACAGTAATATAAAGTGGAGAAAGAGTTTTCCACTCTCGAACTCAAGTCGAATAAATCTAGACATATGACAGGCGACGGGGTTTGACGAGTTATCCATGACCTCCGGTCTGTAGGGATCCACGATAGAAGGACTGTATCATACGATAACTACACCTAGAGGTTCATCATTCTATTCTGCTGGGTGGCCACTACATACTGCTAGGTGTCACTGATGGATAGTGAGACTCACAGGGATCATCTTGATGGTCGATAATCCCTGGTGAGTTGAGTTGGAATTGTTTCAACCCATTGAAAGGAGTTTTCAATGATATTGTGATAGAGATTGCAATATATCTCACTACCAGTCAGAATAGAACCTATGGGGTCACACACATTAGAAGTATTGACCGATCCAATGGTTGATTGTGATTAAGAATCACATATGATCAATTAGATTGATAAATTGATAACCCGCTAAGAGTTAGTGGTTAGAAGAAGAAATAATTGCAATCGGATTGCAATTTAATTTAATTAATTGGATTTAATTAATTGGACTTGATCATGAGTCCTACTTGAAGTGGGATTCATGAAGTCCTAATTGGATTAGGATTTCAAATTAATTTAACCATGACTCTATTTTTAAAGTCCTAATTGTCTTAGGGCTGAAATTTGAACAAGTCCTGATTAGATTAGAATTTTCTTAAGTTCTAATTAATTTTAATTTTAATCTAATTAGTTAAATGACTTCTAATTGGATTAGGATTGAAGAGTTCAATAGAGTCATGGTTTAATTAAATCCTAATTAGATTAGGATAAGGAGGAAGTTGAAATGGGTGCAAACAAATCCTATTTTGAATAGGATTGGACTCATGCAATAGACCCAAATTAAATCACCCCTTAATTTGATTAAATGGCAGATTTAATTGGACTTGAGGGAGGGGCCCACGCCCCTCCCTTTGGGACTTGCGTGAGAAGAAAAGGAAGGGGCTACGCCCCTCCTTGCTTGCTATCTAAAGGGATAAGAATGAGTTCCTAAAAAATAGGAACTCATCTTTATCCCTTAATACTTCAAAAGGAGCATGGGATTTGGCCACTATTCATGTTTTTCTCCTCATTCCAGCTGTGAGCACCCTCCTCCATCTTCCTCCTTTGAGCCACAATCAAGAGAAGAAAAAGAAAAGCCTAAGACACCCTCTTCCTTCTTCATCTTGGTTCCAAAAGGAAGAAAAAGAAAAAGGCTGCGTAGAGGCTTCCAATCTTCTTCCTTGGTTCTTCCTTCTTCTTCTTCCTCTCAAGCCAATCAAAGGTTGATTCAAAGGAGAGGACTTCAGCCATCAATAGCCTTCTCTGCAAGGGAGCTAGCACCTCGGGGAGATCCAAAGGCTTCGATCGACTCATTACTTCGTGTGGATACCCGTAGAGGCCGGACGCGTGTGCGGCTTCCACTGAGCCTTAATCAAATACCATGTAAATCAGATTTGCGGAGACCATCTACCCGCACAAGCTGAAGATCTGATCTTCTTAATGATTTTAAAATGGTTTAAAATAATTTAATTCTAATCTATCTACAAACGAAAGGTTTTAAAATACGTTCATGCGATGAACGGATCCCGCATATGTTTTTCCGCTGCAATCTGAAAATTATTTCGAAATTTTCATGGCATATGAGGGATGCTAACACCCGCACTGAGAGCTCCCCTCCCTTCTTCCTCCGATGGCCACCCTCTTTATAGGTCGAGTGAGGATGCTTGGGATTCCGGAAGGGGCGGACTCGGAGGCTTGACTGCGGCACGATCCATGGAGTTCGGACGTGGGGGATGGGATTTGGATGAAAGGGCGATGCGGGATCTTTGCTGGGACCACTGCTAGCATCACGGGAGGCTTGGATTTCAGGAGCTGATGCACGCGGGATCGCTGGAGGAGATGGATGCAAGCGAGCAGCTGGGCGCGATGATGGGAGGAGCGGATCCATGGGAGAGGGGCTGAGACGCTGGATCTTGATCATGGGATGAGCTGGGAGCGTGGATTCGGAACGATGGCCGCTAGGGTTCCGGAGGAGCTTGGATCACGGTAGAGTCTGGGACGTGGGCGTTGAATGCCGACGGCTGGAATGGAGGAGACGCGTTGGGAAGACGCCATTCACGGACGCTTGCTTGGGGGCGATCTGTGAGGCGAGATCACGGGAGAGGGGCTGAAGAGCATGGTGCGGATGCGGGCAGCTTGATGCTAGATTTTCAGAATGGGCGCACGGCTGGGATTGGGTCGCGGACGCGGGATGAGACGGGAAGATGAGAAAACAGGGGAGGATGAACGCATTAGGAGGCTGGAAATGTGGTTCCTGGGGGGTTTGGGATTCCGGTGCGTCACGGACGGAAGCGGCTGAATCAACTGATGCTGGATGGCTGTAAGGCATGGTGGGGACGCGCTGGAGACGTGGACGGCCTGGCACGGAAGCTGGCATGCGGCTGGCACGATCAAGGGAGGAAGTCTGGGTTGACTAGAGCTTGGGCTGCCGGGCCTTGGGCTCAAACCCAATGTTATTGGGTCTCTTGGATTACTTGCACTCAAACACAAATACAACGTTAATTAGTTAATTTTATTATTAAAGATTAACTATAATACTAATTAAGATGGTATGATGATTGCACTTTTGTGCTTTCATCAGGGTTCACAAAGGTAGCTGTAGATAAGTTTTGGAAAGTTGAGGGGAATGTTATGTAGAATGTAGAACATCAAGGCTAGATCCCTCTCAGAAATGAAATCAAACCTGCTGGTTTTAGGAAAAAGAGTCCTAAATATGATGCTTAGGAGGAGTCGCATTTCAGCTGAAAGCTAATTTGCAAACACCTCCTCTATGGGGGATTGTGGTGGTCTCCCTAGGATGGCCGTAAGGGCCTCTGTCCTATCAGTAGGATGTGTGGGAGCAATCCCCTCTCAGGGGAGGTCGAGGACTCGAGCAATGAAATCCTCGGAAACAGAAATAGGGACATTTGCTACAGTCCCTTGGATACCACCGCTACCCCGTGTGACGGTCCCATAAAATTTTCTAACTAGCCCTGGGTAAGTAGGGAGGTCAAGGTGTTGCCCAAGGTGACAAGCCAAGAGGGGGGGGCGGTGAATTGGTTTCTCTTGAATTTTTTTTTACTATCTTTCTTTAGTCAATTGATGAGTAAGTGAGATTAGAACAATGCACAATACAAACACACAAGAAGTATAGTGGTTCGGTGCTCTCCTAAGCACCTACGTCCATGTTGGGAATTGTATCCAAAATGTCAATCGTCAGCATATTGATGATTGAATTTTGTAAATGAATTGACAAATTAATAAAGTATTATTTGGCATTATTCATCATTTCATCTTCAAATGAACTCTTATATGATGAAGTCCTTAGGACTTATGTTATGATAAAAGAGAATTTATCTTTGAGTCCTTAAACTTGTTCGCGACCAAATGATATGTTGTTACTAGGACAACAACATTATCGAGATTAGGTCGTTGTGTGACATATACGTTGGTTGTTCTCTTAACCAAGGAGTGTGGAGACACTGGTATGCCATACAGGTGAAGTGTAGGAGTACATTTCACTGAACGTGACCAATTCCGGAATGCTCTACTGTCGAGAGATGTTTCGAGTGGATATGGGTATAAGTTTGGCCCTCTGACCTGAGACCGCAACCTGTGACTAGCAAGCAACTCACTATACTTTGGTACCGGACTACTTGAATTTCTAATTCAGTGACGGAAGGTCACTAGGTGCAGTCAAGTACTTGCGTAGTCAGTTGTGAGTTAAGATGGAATTGACCCCTCCTGGAAATAGGAGATAATGTCTTGTGATTAATTTAGCAAAACCTTGGCCAGGGTAATCTCAGTGAGGAGTCACGGGATATCTAAAGTTAATCACATAATGGATGTACTAATTATAGGGTTGACAGTGAGCTCTAAGTGATCCTGGCATTAGGAGTCAAAGGGATTGAATTATACAGTAACCATAGTCCAGGGTTTCAGAATATTTGCTTCGCATATATTCGGCCTATCCGGACGTCGGGTACCATTGCTAGATGGTCACATCGATTAGTACAGGAAGACGTTCCTATACTACCGGCTTAGGTTCGAACCTATGAGGTCACACGCATAGAAGTTTCTAGGTTGATCAAATGGCTGATTGATGATTAAGAATCATTCAGGGGTAATTTGGTCAATTCGATTGACAAATTATCCAAAGCAAAAGTTGCATTAAAATAATTATTAAATTATTGGAGGACTAATTAGCAATTAGATTGCTAATGAACTCAATTTGATTGAGTAAATTGGGCTTAGGTTGAGCCAAATTGAATAGGATTCAATTTGGGCTGCATCAGGGTTTGACCTAATTGGATTGGGTTCAACCCAAGTAGATTGAGCTTGACCCAATTGATGGAACTTGACCCAATTGGATTGGGCTTGATCCAAATCAATTAGAAGACCTTATTTGATGAGGATTATGAGTCCAAATAATCAGAATTGGATAAGAAGAAGAATCCCTAAATTTTAGGAACCCATCCTTATCTTCTTGGAGAAGAATGACACCTTAATTTATTTCCAATATTTTCTATGCCTATCCTCCTTATTTTTGGCCAAAAATTGGCATGAGAAGAGAGGAGGCGTGGGGCTATAATTTCTATAAAAATGGCGCCTTAAATCTTTCTAGAAAGATTTAGATGAATTTCCTAATTTGTAGGGATTGCATGGTGCATGAAATAGGGTGGTCTATGGCTGAAATTTGGATGCATGAATTCCTATTCTTTAGGGATCCAAAATGTACGAAATTTGGATATGTTTATCTCCTCTTAGCTGCCAAAACATCAGAATTTTTTCGGAATTTTATCAGCCAAATTAGTTGGCTAAATTAGGTGTGATACGTGGGGGGATCTTTTGGCTATAAAAGACCCCCATGCCTTGGGTTCAAGATATACCATATTTAGATGTTTCAAAAAATTCTAAAAAAAATTCCCTGAGGGCCTCCATCCCTTCTTCTCCTTCTTCCTCACGTCCATCCTCCATCTCCTTGAAGAACAATCAAAGGTTGAGTGTTTAGAAGGAGAAAGCTTTAGCCATTGTTGCGTTCCTGCACGAGCTAGCACTCCCGCGGAAGACGATCTACCTAGGGCTTCGCGTGTACTTCTCATAGAGGCTATTCATGTGCGTGGCTGCAAAGTCAAGGATCAGATCTATAAGTTTCTTCCATCATAAAAGGTATTAATTCCACATCAATATTTTATTTTGGAGTCAGGGTCTAGGTCTGATTTCCCGAGGTTTTACCCTCCTTTGGGGCTCCTCACGGAGTTATCTCCAGAATCCATTCGATGGATATTCGGAGATTAATCGGAATAGAGTTCTTAAGTTTCAGATCTGATAGTTAATCATGCATGAATGTTTTAGCATAATTGTTTAAACGATTCCGGCATAATCCTATGTGTTCTTAAGGTGCTGATTTCTAGATTTGATCTTGAAAGCATGCATGAATTAAATTGTTTGATTCGGTTTTTCTGCTGCGTTTTAAAACTTAAAACGAACTACGTATGGCTTGATCCCCCTTATGAAGGGGTACGTAGGCAACCCGATCAGGTTCAGCCATGGTTTTATAAAAAAAAAATCAGCATGCTTAATACCGAAGAACCTAGGATTCACTTTCAGTGGTATCAGAGCTAGGTTTATGTTTAAACTTTTATGTTTCAATTTTTGCAATTAAATATGAAATCATGAGCATGCTTAGATTAGATCTAAAGTATTTTTTATGATTTATTTAATTGCTGATTATGCATGATTAACTAGATCTGAAATTTTGAATGCATATGATGCATGTTTGTGCTAGGATTAGTAACATGAATAAATCTGAAATTATAATATTGTTTAGATTAGATCTAAATAAAGTTTATGATTCATATGATCTCTGATTTTAATGAACAAATCAGATCTGAAAATAAAAGTAAAAAAAAAAACAAATACATAAGATGTATGTTGTTTGTATTAATTCATGTTGTTATGTATATGTGATGCATGAACATTAAATATAATGACTTAAACATGAATTAAATTTGATTACATGTGATTAATTACAAAAACTCAGATCTGAAAATATATTTTAAGAACTGAAAGATTGTAATTAATATGTAATTAAAAAGAAATATGCAATGATCAAAACTTTCATAAGTATAAACTTAATTGAGAATTAAGTGTTATGAAATAGAATTGTAACTCAATTAATTGACATTGCATAATTCTTTGGGCATATGGGTTAGCTTGAATCAAGTTCCTAGGATTGGGTTAGACCTAAGATTAGAATCATACATGGACAAATAGAATTAATTGATCAAATTTAATTAAGTAGTAACTAGATTAGGTCAAGAAAATTCTAGGTCAATTTACAATAGTTGTAGATGGATCAAGTCCATGTCTTTGATTAGACCAAGATGGAACTTAATTTAGGCTCAGAGGTGTAGCCCGAGTCATTTGAGTAATCAAATCGAAATTGATTAACCAGTCGGTGTCTAAGGTAAGTTTGGCAGTTTTGACCGGTGGTTTTTAATTGGGAGCTACTCGCACTGATTCGTCTTTGTCGAGTTAATGGCATATCCCTTCCACCGATCTCACTTACCTGGCCGACATGGTCAATCACATTTTGATTGGATCACTTAATGATTCGAGTTAGCCCATGCCTATAAGAAAAATTAGTTTGACTGATTTAGGTGCCTCCTTAACCGGTTTGAGTCTAATCTGATTTGGTGAAGTCAGTAGGAGAAATTAGACTAACCGGATCTTCTCATCTATCCTAATTATGAAATCCTCTAAAATTATTAGGTCCTTAAAATGAAATGGTTATGGGAATAACTAGGTCATAGCCTCCCATTAAGTTGGGTGATAATGGGTCCAATGTTTTGATAATTATTGGAGGCACGACACGCCTGGTACTTATCAAGCATTGGAATTGTCATTCAATATATGATGAGTTAAGTGTACCTTCAATAGGCGGTCAGGTGAGTCGAGCCACACTCGGGCTTGGTCGTCTATTAGTTGATTAGACTTAACCCTATCATTTAATGGTTGGACCTGACTAGGGTATTCGGTGGAGGCGCCACACGCCTGCCGAAGAACCTAGGGCAAAATCATCACTAGAAGTTGCTTGGTGAAGCAATTGGTTAAGAACCTACCAATAGGTGCATATGGGTTAGCCGAGCCACACCCGGGCCTATATGCGATCTATTGGGTTCTAGTGCTCACTAAAAAATTAAGAGTAATTTTTCGAATTGAAGGTAGAGGCTACCAATTTGTATAAAATAGTGAGAGTACTTTTAGACTAAAGTCCAAGTCTATTGAGTTTAGTCAATTCATATACTAATAGCCAAATTTTCTTTTTATGCAGAAATGGCCACTAATTTGTCACTTCGCTCATTGTTGGACAATGACAAGTTGACTGATCCAAATTTTAATAATTGGCATAGGAAACTGAAAATAGTGCTAGAGCATGAAAGAATCCTTTATGTGATAACGGATCCAGCACCTGAGCAGCCCGCTGCTAATGCATCAAGATCGGTCAGAGACACTTATCAGAAGTGGCTTAGTAACCGGATCACTGTTCGATGCATCATGTTGGCAGCAATGAGTGATGAGTTTAGTAGGCGTTTTGAGAATACGTAGCCGGAAGATATCATTCAAGTGTTGAATGAATCATTCGGTGTTCCTGACGACGTTGAGAGGCACAAAACTAGTTGTGCCATCTTCAGTGCCCGAATGAAAGATGGGACCTCGGTAACTGATCATGTACTGTACATGATTGAGTTGATCGAGCGTCTAAGCTCTCTTGGCTTTCCCCTTCATGATCAATTGGGGAAGGATGCCATACTAAACTCATTGCCTGGATCATACCGTCCTTTTCTCACTCATTTTCGTATGACGAAACCTGTAGTGAATTATCACCAATTGTTGGGTTACTACAGACGTTTGAGAATGATCACCAACTTCTTAAGAAGACGGTGAACTTTGTGGGAGGTTCATCCAAGGGTCGCCCCTTTAAGAAAGGGAAAAAGAAAAATAAAATCCAAAAGAAACAAGTGCACCAGGCTTAGCCTAGTCAGAAAAAGAATAAAAAGGCTGATCAGAGCAAGGCGGAGTGCTTCTTCTGCAAGAAGCAAGGACATTGGAAGAGGAACTGTCCTCTTTACATTACATCCCTCGATCCGAACCGGCCTAAAAAAAGTGGGCAATCAGTTGCCAATCAAGGTACTTACATGATAACACCTTGCAATTTTTCTATTTGTGATAATTCGACCTGGGTATTGGATACCGGTAGTCCTTTTAATATTTGCAATTCGTTGTAGGGGCTACAAGTCAGTGAGAGGTTTGAAGAAGGAGAAAGATTCCTAAATGTTGGAGATGGAAGATTAGTTCCAGTTCTAACTTTAGGAATTCTTAAATTTGAATTCAGCTCTCATGTAAATGTCCTTAGTGATTGTCATTATTGTCCAAGTTTTTTATTGAATGTCATTTCTGTAGGCCTTTTGGCCAAAAATGGTTATGAAATATCAATAAAAAATGATTATTGCAATATCATTTGGAATGGTGCTGCTGTAATGAATGGAACTCTGAGTAATGGCATTTACATTTTGTCACAGCCTGCTCATGTAATGTACAAGTCCAATAAGCGCCCTAGAATAGATAATGTCACGTATGTCTACCTTTGGCATCATAGGTTAGGACATATTAACAAGAACAGGATGAACAGGTTAAGTAAAGAGGAAATCCTCGATGTTAATGATTGTGAATCATTGACAACCTGTGAATCATGTCTTCTTGGTAAAATGACCAAATCACCTTTTACCGGAAAAGGTGAACGAGCCAGTGACTTATTGACCCTTGTACATTCTGATGTATGTGGGCCAATGAGCACAAATGCTAGAGGTGGGTATTCATATTTCATTACGTTTACAGACGACCTTTCTAGGTATGGTTATGTCTATTTAATAAGACATAAATCTGAATCATTTGAAATGTTCAAATTATATCGTAATGAAGTAGAAAAACAAACTGGAAAGAGTATTAAAACTCTTCGATCAGATCGAGGAGGTGAATACCTCACCAGTGAGTTTTTGACATATCTAGAAGAAAATGGGATTCTCTCTCAATGGACTCCTCCTGGTACACCACAGTATAACGGTGTATCAGAAAGGAAAAATCGAACTCTGTTAGACATAGTTCGATCCATGATGGGGTTTGCTGATCTGCCCATATCCTTTTGGGGATATGCTCTTGAGTCAGCCTGCTACATTCTAAATAAGGTTCCAAGTAAGTCTGTAAATAAAACACCACATGAGATGTGGACTGGACGTAAGCCGATGCTCTCTCACCTTAGGGTTTGGGGGTGTCCAGCATACATCAAACGTTTGAAGACAGACAAACTTGTACCCAAGTCTGGCAGATGTTTCTTTGTTGGTTATCCTAAAGAAACTAAAGGATATTACTTCTACTTTGCTGAAGAACAAAAGTTGTTCGTAAGCAATAGAGCTGTTTTCTTAGAGAAAGAATTCCTTAGTGAAGGAACTAAAAGCTCTAATGTTGAGCTTAGGGAAGTTCAACATGTAGAAGATCCAACACCATCTACTGAACTAGTTGAGTCGGATTTGATTAGATCAGATCCAGAACCCATATTAGATGCACCATTAAGGCGATCGGATAGAGTACCACGTCAGCCGGACAAATACTACGGTTTTTTGGTCCGGGACGGGGATCCTATCGAACTTGATGAAAACGATGAGGATCCGATCACATATATGGATGCAATGCAGAGGTATGACTCTGATAAATGGCTTGGAGCTATGCAATCCGAAATGGAATCCATGAAGGTCAATGATGTATGGACATTAGTTGACCTACCCGAAGGGATTAAACCCATAGGGTGTAAGTGGATATTCAAAAGGAAACGGGGTGCAGATGGAAAGGTAGAGACCTATAAAGCCCGTCTGGTTGCCAAGGGATATCGTCAACGTTATAGTATTGACTATGATGAGACATTTTCTTCTGTGGCAATGCTCAAGTCCATTCGGATTGTGCTTGCGATAGTAGCACATTTAGACTATGAAATCTGGCAAATGGATGTAAAGACCGCATTTCTAAAAGGAAATTTAGAAGAGGAGGTATATATGATACAACTTGAAGGTTTTACATCTACAGATGAGTCTAAGGTGTGCAAGCTACAAAGGTTCATTTATGGATTAAAACAAGCTTCACGGAGTTGGAATATACGTTTTGATAAGGTAATCAAAACATATGGCTTCATTAAGAATGAAGAGGAACCTTGCATTTATAAATGGGCAAATGGTTCAGTTATTATATTTCTTATTTTGTATGTGGATGACATTCTTTTAATCGGGAATGACATTCCTGCATTACAAGGAATAAAGGTTTGGCTATCATCTCAATTTGCTATGAAGGATTTGGGAGAAGCATCTTACATCCTAGGGATGAAGATCTATAGAGATACATCTAGAAGATTGCTTGGATTATCCCAATCCACATACATTGATACTATACTGAAAAGGTTCAGTATGATTAATTCCAAGAAAGGCTATCTTCCAATGGGCCATAGAATTAACCTCTCTAAAAGGGATTGTCTGACAACCTCTCAAGAAAGAGAGAGTATGGATAGAATTCCATATGCTTCGGCAGTGGGATCTATAATGTATGCCATGACATGTACTAGACCAGACGTGGCATACTCACTAGGAGTAGTGAGTAGATACCAGTCTGATCCAGGTAGCAACCACTGGAAGGTTGTAAAAACCATTCTTAAGTATTTGAGAAATACTAAAGATCAGTGGCTTGTCTACAGTGATTTTGACTTAAAACTTGAGGGATATACCGATTCAAGTTTTCAGTCAGATCAAGATGATAGCAAGAGCGTGTCGGGATATATCTTCACTCTTAAGGGTGGGGCCATCTGCTGGAAGAGTTCCAAGCGGCATACAGTGGCAGATTCTACATGTGAAGCAGAATACATCGCAGCATCTGATGCAGCCAAGGAAGCCGTATGGTTGCGCAAGTTCATCATCGAGCTGGGAGTGGCACCTTCCATTGATGGTCCAGTTCCTATATTTTGTGATAACACTAGAGCCATAGCTCAGGTAAAGGAACCTAAAGCACATCAGCGGACCAAGCATATTCTGCGACGCTATCACCTGGTTCAAGAGATTATAGAACGAGGTGATATTGATCTTCAGAAGATTGACACAAAAGAAAATCTGGCTAACCCATTTACCAAAGTCCTCGGCATCAAAGAGTTCAACGAACACAAGTCGAAGATGGGTATTAGATACTGTGCCGATTGGCTTTAGGCTAAGTGGGAGTTGTTGGGAATTGTATCCTAAATGTCAATCGTCAGCATATTGATGATTGAATTTTGTAAATGAATTGACAAATTAATAAAGTATTATTTGGCATTATTCATCATTTCATCTTCAAATGAACTCTTATATAATGAAGTCCTTAGGACTTATGTTATGATAAAGGAGGATTTATCTTTGAGTCCTTAAACTTGTTCGCGACCAAATGATATGTTGTTACTAGGACGACAACATTATCGAGATTAGGTCGTTGTGTGACATATACGTTGGTTGTCCTCTTAACCAAGGAGTGTGGAGACACTGGTATGCCATACAGATGAAGTGTAGGAGTACATTTCACTGAACGTGACCAATTTCGGAATGCTCTACTGTCGAGAGATGTTTCGAGTGGATATGGGTATAAGTTTGGCCCTCTGACCTGAGACCGCAAGCTGTGACTAGCAAGCAACTCACTGTACTTTGGTACCGGACTACATGAATTTCTAATTTAGTGACGGAAGGTCATTGGGTGCAGTCAAGTACTTGCGTAGTCAGTTGTGAGTTAAGATGGAATTGACCCCTCCTGGAAATAGGAGATAATGTCTTGTGATTAATTTAGCAAAACCTTGGTCAGGGTAATCTCAGTGAGGAGTCACGGGATATCTAAAGTTAATCACATAATGGATATACTAATTATAGGGTTGACAGTGAGCTCTAAGTCATCCTGGCATTAGGAGTCAAAGGGATTGAATTATACAGTAACCATAGTCCAGGGTTTCAGAATATTTGCTTTGCATATATTCGGCCTATCCGGACGTCGGGTACCATTGCTAGATGGTCACATCGATTAGTATAGGAAGACGTTCCTATACTACCAGCTTAGGTTCGAACCTATGAGGTCACACGCATAGAAGTTTCTAGGTTGATCAAATGGCTGATTGATGATTAAGAATCATTCAGGGGTAATTTGGTCAATTCGATTGACAAATTATCCAAAGCAAAAGTTGCATTAAAATAATTATTAAATTATTGAAGGACTAATTAGCAATTAGATTTCTAATGAACTCAATTTGATTGAGTAAATTGGGCTTAGGTTGAGCCAAATTGAATAGGATTCAATTTGGGCTGCATCAGGGTTTGACCTAATTGGATTGGGTTCAACCCAAGTAGATTGAGCTTGACCCAATTGATGGGACTTGACCCAATTGGATTGGGCTTGATCCAAATCAATTAGAAGACCTTATTTGATGAGGATTATGAGTCCAAATAATCAGAATTGGATAAGGAGAAGAATCCCTAAATTTTAGGAATCCATCCTTATCTTCTTGGAGAAGAATGACACCTTAATTTATTCCCAATATTTTCTATACCTATCCTCTTTATTTTTGGCCAAAAGTTGGCGTGAGAAGAGAGGAGGCGTGGGGCTATAATTTCTATAAAAATGGCGCCTTAAATCTTTCTAGAAAGATTTAGATGAATTTTCTAATTTGTAAGGATTGCATGGTGCATGAAATAGGGTGGTCTGCGGCTAAACTTTGGATGCATGAATTCCTATCTTTTAGGGATCCAAAATGTACGAAATTTGGATATGTTTATCTCCTCTTAGCTGCCAAACCACCAGAATTTTTTGGGAATTTTATCAGCCAAATTAGTTGGCTAAATTAGGTGTGATACGTGGGGGGATCTTTTGGCTATAAAAGACCCCCATGCCTTGGGTTCAAGATATACCATATTTAGAGGTTTCAAAAAATTCTAAAAAAAATTTTCTGAGGGCCTCCATCCCTTCTTCTCCTTCTTCCTCATGTCCATCCTCCATCTCCTTGAATAAAAATCAAAGGTTGAG
Organism: Phoenix dactylifera; assembly: GCF_051530095.1. Classification (NCBI taxonomy): domain Eukaryota; kingdom Viridiplantae; phylum Streptophyta; class Magnoliopsida; order Arecales; family Arecaceae; genus Phoenix; species Phoenix dactylifera. Next base: position 28,426,760 of record NC_143192.1, on the reverse strand, counting down.
TGTTTAGAAGGAGAAAGTTTCAGCCATTGCTGCGTTCCTGCGCGAGCTAGCACTCCCGCGGAAGACGATCTACCTAGGGCTTCGCATGTACTTCTCATAGAGGCCATTCGTGTGCGTGGCTGCGAAGTCAAGGATCAGACCTATAAGTTTCTCTCATTATAAAAGGTATTAATTCCACATCAATATTTTATTTTGGAGTCAGGGTCTAGATCTGATTTTCCGAGGTTTTACCCTCCTTTGGGGCTCCTCACGGAGTTATCTCCAGAATCCATTCGATGGATATTCGGAGATTAATCGAAATAGAGTTTTTAAGTTTCAGATCTGATAGTTAATCATGCATGAAAGTTTTAGCATAATTGTTTAAACGATTCCGGCATAATCCTATGTGTTCTTAAGGTGCTGATTTCTAGATTTGATCTTGAAAGCATGCATGAATTAAATTGTTTGATTCGGTTTTTCCGCTGCGTTTTAAAACTTAAAAAGAACTACGTATGGCTTGATCCCCCTTATGAAGGGGTACGTAGGCAACCCGATCAGGTTCAGCCATGGTTTTATAAAAAAAAAAATCAGCATGCTTAATACCGAAGAACCTAGGATTCACTTTCAGTCCACTCCCCAAGCGACCCCTTGGGAATTCACTATAATCCCTCGGATTACAATTGGATTGTTTTTCGGGCTCACAATCCAAAAATCTTTACACTTTGGTTTTCCAAGATCACCAATAACCTATGTTGGTTTTACGGGCTCACCAACGAACCTTCACAATTGGTTTTACGGGTTCACCAATAAACCTACACCGTTGGTTTTACGGGCTCACCAACAAACCTTTACAAGGTGATTAAAAAGGAAGAAGAAGAATGTTGAAACTCCTAGATGAGCAAATATAATAATTATAAGCTACTAAGAAGAGTTTAGAGAATAGTTATCGCTTGATGAGACTTCTCTCTTCTTTGTCAAGAATGCTTCACTCTTCAAGGATGGATGGAGCTCTTAATATCTCTTGGAATCTGCTCAACCACTTCCTTTTGACTCTTGAATGAAGCACTTGGATGAAGAAGATTAGGGCACTTGTATTTCTTATGTAAGCTTTGATATTTTTCAAAAGGATTACTTTCTCTGATGAATAGTGTCCCTTTAAATAGTTTTCCTCACCCATTGGACACCCCATTGGTCAGATTTCAAAAACTAGCCGTTACTTACTGTTGGGAGGACAAAAAGTACTTCTGCAGAACTAGCCGTTATGCTTCTGCCCGTGCTTGGGTCGACTCAACTTTTACTAGGGTCGACCCAACTTTCACTTGGGTCGACTCAACACTTTTTGGGGTCGACCCTCTCAGGAACCACAGAACCTTGTATTTCGGCCTCCTTCATTTGGGTCGACTCAACACTTTTTGGGTCGACTCAAGGTTCAGTTGGGTCGACTCAAATTTCACTTGGGTCGACCCTCTCAGAGATTCCAGAGAACTGATTTTTGAATGACATAACCTTTGGATCGACTCATGTTCAGTTGGGGTCGACTCAAGGTTGGGTCGACTCAAGTTTCATTTGGGTCGACCCTCTCAGGGATTCCAGAGACTTGTTTTCTTAAGGCTTGAAGTTGGGGTCGACTCAACTTTCACTTGGGTCGACCCAAGTACTGTTCATCCGTGCCATTTTTGCAGAAGTGTGCCAGATGTTTCCTTGATGTACCGGGGTCGACTCCACCAAGCTTGGGGTCGACTCAATCCATACTTTGCTGCAACTTAAGGTTAGATTCATCCATACAATCAATGAAATAAACTTCAAATAATTTTGAATATATGTCATGGTGGTGCTACATACTCTAAATAATGAAAATTACTATTGTCCACTTAAGAGTACGTTTCACTTGAAACTTTGCCGAATTGGAATTTTGAATTCACTATCCCTTTTCTATCGCAAATGTTATCTCATTGTTAATCATTAAAATACATCTTGATCTCATTCTACTAATGTACCGAGAGTGACGAACTTAGTAATGATGTATCATATTACCTTGTAATATTTAATTAGGTATACCCTCAATGGTTGTGTTAATCATCAAAATAACACTATCATCCTCAATCTCCCTCTTTTTGATGATTACAAAATATTGAGTATGAGCAAATTGATTCTTATTTTAAAATTAGTTTTAGAAGGGCTCAAGTAGCTGAATTTCAGCTTTTCACATTTGAGAGTGAAGTCTCCCCTTATTTCATCCAAATATTGCCAATTTGAACTTTTGATTTACTCTCCCTTTTTTTTATATTTGGTTAAAGATGAAACGTCAAAAATTTGAGATAAAGCAAGAGTTTCAGATTATGTATCGAGGTGTGAGAGGTATGTGCCAAATTCTGAAATTTGATTAAAAGTTTAGATTTTAATACATATCGCTCCCCCTTAAGTGTATATTGTCCTTGTTTGTCAACTTATTACAACTTAATTTTCTTTCCTTGCTTCTCCCCTTTTTTGTTATCATCAAATAGGTGCATGGCAATAGATAAGTAGACACAGTAAATAATAAACATTCAGATTTTACTGATCAAATATGGAACATTGTAGTACATTAACACAAAAATACAATATTCTTCAATCAAAGTACAAAGTACATGATCAACACAAAATACATATGAGAACTAGATAAATCCTAGGCACTAATACCAAAAGTGCTAACATCAGCCTAGGGGGTATCTAATGGCTGTGATCTAGTCCTCATCCTCCTAGCATAAGTGGCGAGGGGAGGTCGAGCCTGATGGGACTGAGTCTGGCGTGGACCTCGCTGAGCTGGATGACTCTGTGCCGAAACCTCTGACTCAGCTGCTCGGGGCACAGATGGACCATGAGCTTGTCTCTCTCTCCGTAATGCTCCGACCTCCTCTCTAAGATTGCTAATCTCAGCAGTCATGATATCCAACCTGCTCATCAATCCATCAGTGATAGTCCTCGCCTGAGCTGACATAAGCTCAGTCATCCTACTCCTAAACTCATTTGTGCACCCCGTGGGAACAGATGATGATGGGCCAGCCTCTGAAGGTGCCGTAGGATGCTCCTCAGGTACCTCAGCCTCAGGGATGGGGTCTCCAACATCTGGTGCATCACCCTCCGGTGCATGTATCCCTGCTCCTGTACGCACCCACTGCCCGTTCACCTTCTCATAACCCATGCGAATTAGGGACCGTGCAGTGTAAGTGTCAGTGTATAGAAGGTGCCTGGAGATCTCTCCCTCTACTGATATGTCATGCTGTCGGAAGATCAGGATGAGTATCATACCATAAGGCAGGGAGACTCTCGAATTACATATTACATTTCTCATCTGCCTAAGCATCATAGCTGGAAGGTTCAGGGGATTGCCCTGAATAATGTGCTCCATGATGACCAGGTCTCGCTCAGAAATGAGATCAAATCTTTCGCTCTTTGGAAATAAAATTCGACCTATGAAGTTATGCAACAACCTCATCTCAGCTGAAAGAGAGCTTGCTATTACATTTTTGGAATAGTCAAAATCATCATTCTCAAGAATCAACTGTAGAGCTCTCAACTTGTTTTCAGGCTTTTCTGGAGTTGCACCTTCGCAGGGGAGATGAAGCAACTCACCCAAACTTTCTTCTGAAACCCTAACCCTTACTCCTCGGACTTCAGATATAAGCCCTCCCATTCCAACTTTCAGGAAGGCATAGAACTCACGAACCAACCCTAGGTAAATCACCACATCTAGGGAGCAAAGATACTCCCATCCTTGCCTACGGATCCAATCACCCAACCGGAACCCTTCTTGATCCAAAAACTTGGAGTGGATCCTTCTTCCCGTGGTAACCGGTCTCCCCGCAAATTTTGCAAGTTGGACTGAAGGGGAGGGAGGAGGAGGAGGCTCTACACGTGTCTCACCTTGTAGAGGCATTGTAGAAGGCTCTGTAGCATTTCTATCAACACGGGTGGTCCGTGAAACCCTCCCGGATCGCTTGGCTACGGCTCTCTTGGGTCCCATTTCTTCAAGATCTTGATCTAACGGCTTGGAGAAGCTTCCTTCTATTGTTTGGAGATGATTGGAGGAGATTTGAGAGTGGGGAATAGGATTTTTGGAAGAGGACAAAGTGAAAACAGTGCACTAGATTGCTCACGGGTCCCCCTTTTAACAGTGGGGTCCCGTCGTTGGGTCGACCCTAGATTTTTCTTGGGTCGACTCAACGTTGGGTCGACCCCATTCTGGGTTGGGTCGACCCTAGTTCAGAAATTTCTCTTTCTCTTTCTTTTCCCTTTCAAAAATTTTCCTTTCTTCCAATCCTTACAAATTCTTACTGGGACAATGATACATTAGTAAGGAATCTATAGATGACTAGTTTGACTAATGTTTCATGGGTTTTTAGAAATGGGAGGAGAGTATCATGAGACAGCTTGCTCCTTTTTATATTTCCTTAATCAAAAGGATCACATATGCCTAATTTCCTCCTAAGCATGCAAAATCTATCTTCACTCAAAGAATTTGTGAATATGTCAGCTAATTGTTTCTCAGTACATACATGCTCAATACATATGTTTCCATTTTGCACATGATCTCTAATAAAATGATATCTTATTTCAATGTGTTTGGCTTTAGAGTACTGAACCAAATTTTTAGTAAGGTTGATGGCATTAGTATTATCACACTTTATAGGAATATTATCTAGTTTAACTCCATAGTCCTCTAGTTGTTGCTTAAGCCATAGTACTTGAGCACAGCAACTGCCGGCAGCTATATATTCGGCTTCAGCCATTGACAGTGCTACTGAATTCTGCTTTTTGCTAAACCATGATACTAAATTATTTCCTAAAAATTGACATGTTCCATTAGTGCTCTTCCTATCTAATTTGCATCCAGCAAAATCTGCATCAGAGTAGGAAAGCAAATCTAGACAAGAGTCTCTTGAGTACCATAATCCTATGTTTGTAGTTCCTCTCAAATATCTAAGGATTCTTTTAACAGCACTTAAATGTGACTCCTTAGGATCTGATTGGTATCTAGCACATATTTCCACACTGAACACTATGTCTGGTCTACTAGCAGTAAGGTAGAGCAAAGATCCAATTAATGCTCTATAAAGCTTCATATCTATACTTTTTCCTTTCTCATCTTTGTCTAGCTTACTAGTGGGATTCATTGGGGTGCCTATTTTCTTGTGATTTTCATTCCCAAACTTCTTTAATATTTTCTTTGTATATTTAGTTTGATGAATGAAGATACCTTCTTTAGTTTGCTTGATTTGTAATCCGAGAAAGAAATTTAGTTCTCCCATCAAACTCATCTCGAATTCTCCTTGCATTAAATTAGCAAACTCTTTGCAAAGATTATCATCTGTGGTACCAAAGATTATGTCATCTACATATATTTGTACCACTAGCAGATTTTTGTCTTTTTTTTTGAGAAAAAATATTTTATTTACATTTTCTCTACTGAAATCATTATTCAGTAGAAATTTGCTTAGTCGATCATACCAAGCCCTAGATGCTTGTTTTAATCCATATAATGCCTTATGTAGTCTAAACACATGATTTGGCAATTCATGATTCTCAAAACCAGGAGGTTGCTCTACATATACCTCTTCCTCTATAAAACCGTTTAAGAAGGCACTTTTTACATCCATTTGATACAATTTGAAATCCATGAAACATGCAAAAGCTAGAAGTAATCTAATAGCCTCTAATCTAGCCACGGAAGCAAATATTTCCTCAAAATCTATCCCTTCTTCTTGATTGCATCCCTTAGCTACAAGTCTAGCTTTATTTCTTATAACTACCCTATTTTCATCTAATTTATTTCTAAAGATCCATTTTGTTCCAATTACAGAGTTATGCTTTGGTCTCTTAGTTAATGTCCATACATTACTTCTTTTGAATTGATTTAATTCTTCTTGCATAGCATTTATCCAATTGGTGTCTTTTTCAGCTTCTTCATAAGTCTTAGGTTCTAACTGTGAAACAAAAGCAAGATAATCATTTAAATTTCTAAGAGAGGATCGAGTTCTTACCTCTTGAGATGGATCACCAATGATTAAGTCTTTAGGGTGTCCATATGCGTACCTCCATTCCTTTGGCAAGTCTTGAGATTGTGGTGGCATGCGATCATTTTTCTTATCTTGATTTGGCACGTCATCAAGATTCAATTTTTCAAAGTCAATAATTCCTGCATCATCATCAAGGATATTTTCTCTCCTAGCAGACTCACTATCAAACTCATCAAAAATGATATTAACTGACTCTTCGACTACAAGAGTTCTTTTGTTAAACACTCTGTATGCCCTGCTAGATGTGGAGTATCCTAAGAAGATACCTTCATCTGACTTGGCATCAAATTTACTTAGATCCTTCTTGCCATTGTTCAGAATGAAACATCTACATCCAAATACTTTAAGATATTTAGCGGTTGGTTTCTTATTCTTCCAAAGTTCATAAGGAGTTTTCTTGGTTATAGGTCGTAATAAAACTCGATTTAGAATATGGCAAGTAGTGCTTATAGCTTCAGCCCAAAAGTACTTTAGAAGATTTGACTCGCACAACATTGTGCGTGCCATTTATGCCAAGGTCCTATTTTTCCGTTCAACAATCCCATTTTGTTGAAGCGTTCTAGGTGCTAAAAACTGATGTGAGATACCATTTTCATTACAAAATTCTTCAAAGTGTTGATTTTCAAATTCAGTTCCATGATCACTTCGAATTGCTATTAAGGTGAGCTTCTTTTCATTTATGATGTTTTTATAATATTTCAAGAATGCTGAAAATGCTTCATTCTTATGTGCAAGAAATGAAACCCATGTATATCTTGAAAAATCATCTACTATAACTAGTCCATACTTCTTCCCTCCTAGATTTGCGGTTCTAGTGGGTCCCAATAGATCCATACGTATGAGTTCAAAAGGCCTAGTGGTTGATACTATATTCTTTGATTTGAAGGATGATTTTGTTTGCTTTTCTAAAGAGCATGGTCCACAAATTCTATCCTTTTCAAAGATCAATTTTGGCACATCTTTTATTAATTCCTTCTTGACTAGTTTTGATATTAAATCCATGCTAGCATGTCCTAGTCTACGATGCCAAAGCCAACTTGTTTCATTTTTCTTTTCTTCATTAGTAATTAAATATAATCCATATTTCTTGCCTAATTCATGAAGGTCTACCATGTAAATATTTCTTTGCCTTTGACCTATAAGTACAATGCTATTATCTTTAGAATTTGTGATTATGCAAACTGAGGCTTCAAATGTGACTTTAAACCCTTGATCACAAAATTGACTTATGCTAAGTAGGTTATGTTTCAAACCATTAACTAATAAGATATTTTCTATAAAGGTAGATGGAGTAATGAAAATTTTACCCTTTCCAATGATATACCCTTTTCCATTGTCTCCATAGGTTACTACTCCACCCTTCTTAGACTCCAAGGTGACAAATTGTTCTACGTCACCTGTCATGTGCCTTGAACAGCCGCTATCTAGATACCATCGTTTATCCACCTTATTAGCTGCAAGACTGTTAGATGTATGCCCTAGAAGCCAATCTGGCTGACACATTGTTAATTCTAGGGACATAATTTTGTACTTGACTATTTATTATTGAATAAATAAAAGGCATCTTTTCATTCATATTAATTATGTGTCTATGAATCGTCCAAGAAATTAATAAGATGATGATGCATATTCTCAAGAGTTGAGAATTTGAGCCATGTATCATTGGTGATTAATTTCTAAATGCTCCTGATCAATGGATCATCACGAGGACGGTGATCGATCCGATCAGTGCACAGATCACTTTCCTTCTGGATGGACGAGACTTGAGTCCACAGTGTAGGGACACTGAAGTGATAGTGCAGGTGCTTGTTAGAGAATAAGGGTACTGAGCGTGACCAAGACAAGAAGTTACTTGGACGTCTATCTACTCGTCAGTGACTTGCTTGATGTTGCAGTAGTATGACTGGTCCTTTGACCTGCGGTGCTTCGGCTACTCACAGTGAGGTTATTGTAGTTTGACTACACGTATACATGGTCTCTAGTCATATGGGTCCTTGTAGTGTAGATTGGCTGCAGTAAGTTCACTGTAGGAGTAGGGTATGCACTTACATGGAATCTATCGACCTTGATAGAAGAGGAGTGATCCTATGTGATTTGTTAGACTGAGTTCTAAGACCTTGGCCAGGGCAGTAATATAAAGTGGAGAAAGAGTTTTCCACTATCGAACTCGAGTTAAATAAATCTTGCATATGACAGACGAAGGGGTTTGACGAGTTATCCATGACCTCCGTCCTGTAGGGATCCACGATAGAAGGAATGTATCACATGATAACTGCACCTAGAGGTTCATCATTCTATTCTGCTGGGTAGCCACTACATGCTGCTAGGTGTCACTGGTGGATGGTGGGACTCATAGGGATTATCTCGATGATCGATAAGCCCTAATGAGTAGAGTTGGAATCGTTCCGACCCATTGAAAGGAGTTTTCAATGATATTGTGATAGAGATCACAATATATCTCACTACCAGTCAGAGTAGAACCTATGGGGTCACACACACTAGAGGCATTGACCGATCCGATGGTTGAATCATGATTAGGAATCACAAGTAATCAATTCGATTGATAATAAGCTGAAGAAGGAACAAAGAGAATTAATTAATTGGACTTAAAACAAGAGTCCTACTTGGAGTAGGATTCCTAGAGTCCTAATTGGATTAGAACTAGGAATCCTACTTGGACTGAGATTCCTACTTGGACTGGGATTCCTACTTGGACTGAGAATCCTATTTGGAGTAGGACTGGGATTCCTACTTGGAGTAGGATTCCTACAATCCTAATTAGATTAGGAGTTTTGAATTAAATTTGGATTCCTACTTGGAGTAGGATTCCTAGAGTCCTAATCGGATTAGGACTTCGAATTCAAATTAGAGTCCTAATTGGATTAGGACTAGAATTAAACAAGTCGTAATTGGATTAGGATTTCTTAAGTCCTAATTAATTATTAATCTAATGAATCAACATGACACCTAATTGGATTAGGATTGAAGAGTTCAATTGAGTAATGGTTCATTCAAGTTCTAATTGGATTAGGACTAACATAGATTGAACCCAATTGATTCATGATTTGGACTAAACCAAATAGGAGCCCTAGATGCCTTTATAAGGCTTTGAAAGGAGGTGCCCTAATGATAAGTGAAGCCCTCCTCCTCTCCATCACGTGGCCACCCTCCTCTCCTCTCTTTTCAGCCACCAACAACAAAGTGAAGAAAAGGATCTTGGTGGCCTCCTTCTTCCTCCACAGTTTGGTTCCAACGCAAGGAAGAAAAAGAAGGCTGCAGGGCTTCGTTCCTCTTCTTCTCTTCATCCTTCTTCTTCCTCCTCCCAAGCACAATCAAGGATTGATTGAAAGGGAGGATATCAGCCATCAAAGTTATCTCTGCAAGGGAGCTAGCATCCCGGGGAGATAGAAAGCTTGGATCGGTTTTCTGCTTCGTGTGGATACCCGTAGAGGCCGGGCACTTGAACGGCTTCAAGCGAACCTTCATCCTAAACCACGATCATCAGTTTGCGGTGATCATCTACCCGCACAAAGGTGAAGATCTGATCTTCTAATGCTATTTAAAAGTTTTTAATCCTTATCTATCTACGAACGGTTTTTAAACAACGTTCATGCGATGAACGGTTGATCCCGCACATGCCTCTTCCGCTGCATCTGAATTTTTTGAATTTTCTGCGGCATGGGCGGGTTCCCAACAGTGGTATCAGAGCTTAGGCTTTGTAGATTATGGTAAGGATTAATTATTAATAGGCTTATTAGAACTGAAAATTGAAAGATTATGCATGCTGAAAATTTTCTGCATGCAGATTTTTTTTCTAGGATGCTGATTTTTGCATGCTGATTTTTATATGATAAGATGATGATTCTAATTGCATTGTTAATGAGATTACAAAGTTTAGAATCATGATTAGCATGATCAGCAACCTATGTCATGAGATAATCAGTTAGTTTTCAGATCTGAAAATTATAATTGATGCATGTGGTGATGATCATAGGATTCAAACCCTTTTGGTATTAAATGTAAAGACCTGCGATGTGATCTGCAATGTCATGTAATTTTTCAAATGCTTGCATGCATCTTATTTGATGTTTTGAGAGGCCTGCGTGCCTCCTAAAAGAAGATGTAATTTATTATTATTTTTATTTTACATCTGGTTGTATTTCTGTGATGTGATGTACGTCAACGGTCAAGCTGAAGACAAGGCATGAGATTAATAGGGGTCTAAGCGGTTGATGGCGATTGGATCAAGAGTTGGTCAAGGATTGAATTAAGGAGGCTTGGAACCAATTCAAGAGTTGAAGACCAATTGATCGATTGACGTGCATGTGCTTGTAATACGACCTAATTAGAATCCATGATCATCACCTATTTAATGTTTAGCTTTATTTTGATGCTGCGATTATAACTGCCTGTGATGTGCCGTTTGCATGTGATGTGAATGAGAGCGGGGTAGATAGGTTTACATGTGATGTAGCAAACCCAATTGAGACCTAAATTAAAACCTCCTCAATCAAGTCGAGAGTGAACCGACATGAGCGAGTCATATTAGATTAATTGATCTAATTGGTGTCTAGGAAAGCATGAAAGGTGGTTACTTAATTAGGACCTTACTCTCTGAGTAAGGGGAGCCTCCCACCTGCTTACCTGGCCAATTGTTCGATTACCTCTTATGAAAAGCTCAAGTTGCAAACACTAAGATCTGATTAACCAATATTAAGTCAATAGGTCTTCCACTGTAGTAGAGCTGCTAAGGCCTTTCTGATGTTGATTTGTCTCGGCTGGATACAGTGGTCAAGTTGCATCGGAGGGCTGGACCTCTCTATAGACATGAGATGTTGTAGGATAAAGGTGGGGTTGGGCACCAATAACTGTTAGGTGAGGACCCAATGACGACTTTATTCCTACGGTTATACGGTGGGTCTGACTTAACTAAGAAATGAGACCAATAACTGTTAGGTGAGGTTTTCATAGCTTAGAGACCAAGTTACACTGCAACATGCTTGAGAAGCATTGTACAAGAGTTGTACATTCATCAATCTATGTGTCACCAATAACTGTTAGGTGAGGTGGCATGTAAATCGGTGGGACCGCAGTACCCACTAGAAATCCTAGTCGTGTGGGATTTTCGTTTTTCTACCAGGGGAGTGTGAGGAATTCGAGAAAATAGTGGGAGTTCCATTTGTTCTAAAAGACCTTAGAACAGATTAGGATCAAGTACAAAAGTCTAACTAGAATCTTTACTCTCTGAGGATTATAAAGTCAGCTTCTGGACTCTTAACTCATATCCTATAGAACAACCGTTTGACCAAACTCAATTATAAAGATTGGCTCAGCAATTTTTTTTTAAAAAAAAATTATTTTGAATTATGAGAAATTCGGGTACATGCTAGACCATGAAATTCCCGTGTTACCAATCCGTCCGATCACTGATCAGCGTAAGACGCTTGTTAAGTGGACGAACAATGACAATAAAGTTAGGTGCTGCACAATGGCATCCATGTCCAATGCATTACAATGCCAGCATGAGAACATGAAGACTGCAAGGGACATATTAAATAACCTGCAAGAGTTGTATGGTGATCAGAGTCACGCAGCTCGGTTTGAAGTGTCCAAGAGGCTCTTCAAAGCCAAGATGCACGATGGGCATTATGTCCATGATCATGGTTTGACCATGATAAAGGACTTAAAGAAGCTTGAGAAGCTCGGCATGACCATGCACAAAGAACTGCAAATGGATTTGATCCCGTAATCCCTTCTAGCTTCATATGAACAATTTATAGTGAATTACCATATGAAAAAGATTGTATGCACCAAAACAGAATTGTTAAAAAAATTGGTAACTACCTTAGGGACGCTGAAGAGTTCAAGGGGCATCGTTCTCACTATTGAGTTGATTTCTACTTCCAAGAGAGAGTCTATTTGGAAGAAGAAAAAGCCTGCGAAGAAATAGAAGACCGAGAAAATGCCAAATGAGGAAGTTCCAAGAAAAGGCCAATTGCAAGGAAAAATGTTTCCATTGCATCATGGACGGCCATTGGAAGAGGAACTGTCCTACATACATGGAAAAGCATAAAGAACATAAAGGGTGACAGACCTTCAGAAGGTATGTCAGAAATGCTCAGGATACTTAGGGACTGTTACCTATTGCTAGCAGAAATTTGATTTCTATATTTTATTTAGCACAGAAAGATTTTTATTTGAAAAATAAATTGATTCAACATGGTTTTATGATTGACAGTCTCTATCATATACATATGGATGTATCTGTAAATATATATCTGAGCAAACAGTGAATACCATAGGATCTAATAGATCCAAAAATGAGATAAATCTAAAGTATTTGTGGCACCTCAGGCTTGGCCATATAGGAGAAGACAGAATAAACAAATTGGAGAAACATGAGCTTTTGGGCTCATTGACTTTCGAGTCATATTTGATTTGTGAATTCTGCCTTCAAGGAAAGATAGCCAAATTATCCTTTGTAGGACACAGGAAGGTCCACTAAAATACTTACCCTAGTACACACTGATGTGTGTGGCCCATTCGATGTGCAGGCTAGGGGTTGTAATTTTTTACTTCATTTTACCGATGATTACTCACGGTATGGATATGTGAATGAGACATAAATATGAAACTTTTGAAAGGTTCAAAAAGCTTAGATATGAAGTAGAAAAATAAGTACAAAAACTCATTAAGGTTCTTCGATCAGATCGAGAAAGTGAATACCTTAATGGAGAGTTCCGTGATTATCTCAAGAAAAATGGTATAGTTTCATAATGGACTCCTCCTGGTACACCTCAAGCTCAATGGAGTGTCAGAGAGGAGGAATCGGACTCTATTGATATGGTCCAGTCCATGATGAGCTTCACTGATTTACCCTTGTTTCTTTAGATAGATGCCCTATTTTCAGCTATTTACTTGTTGAATAGAGTTCCCTCTAAATCCGTTCCTACCACACCGTATGAGATATAGCATGGTAAGAAACCAAGTCTTGGTCATCTCAAGATTTGGGGATGTCCGGCCCACGTCAAAAGACTACAGGCGGACAAACTAGAGGCTAGGACCATAAGTGCTTGTCTTATAGGATATCCTAAAGAGTCATTAGGATACAATTTTTACGTCTCAGAGGATCATAATGTGTTTGTGAGCCGTCATGCCATCTTCTTGGAAAACCAGTTTATCCTTGATAGAGGCAGTGGAAGGAAAATTGAGCTTGAAGAGAAAGTCTCTGAAAAGCAACGAGTCATGGATCCTATCGAACCCATTAATACAGAGCCAGTACATGATGTCCCTCAACCATCTCGCAGATCAAGTAGGGTCTCCCATCCTCCCGATAGATACTTAGGTATACTAGAAGAGGATACCGAGGAAATGTTCCTAGTGGGAGATAGGGATCACACGCAGGATCCCAAAACCTACGACGAGGCGATATCTGATATCGATTCCGAGAAATAATTGGAGTTAGACTCCATGCATTCCAACCAAGTTTGGACCTTAGTAGATCCACCAGAAGGTATTGTATCTATTGGATGCAAATGGATCTACAAAAGGAAGACGGATGGAGAGGTAGAGACCTATAAGGCAAAGCTTGTGGCGAAAGGGTATAGTCAGCGCAAGGGCATTGACTATCAGGAGACCTTTTCACCTGTAGCCATGCTGAAATCCGTCCGAACATTGCTTGCCATTGCAGCATTTCATGATTATGAAATCTGGCAGATGGATGTGAAAACAGCTTTCGTGAATGGATATCTTGATGAAGACATCTATATGGAACAGCCTTTGGGTTTCACTTTCAGTGATGGAGATCACAAGGTCTGCAAGCTGCAAAAGTCCATCTATGGACTAAAGCAAGCATCTCGGAGTTGGAACACTCGTTTCGATGATGCAATCAAAACGTTTGATTTCATCAAAAACGAAGAGGAACCATGTGTTTACAAAAGGGTTAGTGGGAGTGCTGTTGTATTTCTCGTACTGTACGTGGACGACATCCTCCTGATAGGGAATGATATTTCCATGCTAACCTCGGTCAAGGTCAGGTTGTCAAAAAAGGTTCTCCATGAAAGACCTTGGGGAAGCATCCTATATTTTGGAAATAAAGGTCTATAGAGATAGATCTAAAAGGATGCTTGGCCTATCACAGAAGATGTACATAGAGGAAGTGCTGAAAAGGTTCAGCATGGAAAACTCTAAAAGGGGTCTTTTACCCCTAAGGCATGGAATTAATCTCTCCAAGAAGATGTGCCCCAACACATCTGAAGAGATTCAACGCATGAGCAAGATCCCCTATGCATCAGCAATAGGGAGCCTCATGTATGCCATGCTATGTACATGACTTGATATAGTACATGCTGTGAGTGTCACGAGCATATGTCAATCAGATCCAGGCAACAAGCACTGGATAGCTGTGAAGAACAGTCTTAAGTACTTGAGAAGAACTAAGGACATGTTCTTGGTCTTTGGAAGAAGATCAGAGTTGAAGGTAGAAGGATGCACACATATTGATGATAGAAAGTCTACATCAAGATATGTGCAATGGTGGTTCAGTAAGTTGGAAGAGTTCCAAACAACCAATCATTATAGATTCTACCTTAGAAGCTGAATGTTAAGCCGTATCTAAGGGTGCAGTGGAAACCTTCTAGTTAAAAGTTCATTGCAGAGTTTGGTATAATGTCATTAGATGTCATAATACTTTACTGCGATAACATTGGCACCATAGCACTAGCTATGGAGCCAAGGTCTCATCAGAAGTTCAAGCACATAGAGCGGCGCTTCCACCTCATACGCGACTATATTGAGAAGAAATATGTAGAGGTGCAGAGAGTAGACTCCGCGGATAACATGGCAGACCCGTTCACTAAGCAGCTAAGTCAGCAAAAGACTGAAGCCCACCTTGAGAAGATGGGACTTAGATATATGACTGATTGGCTTTAGTGCAAGTGGAAGATTGTTAGATGTATGCCCTAGAAGCCAATCTGGCTGACACATTGTTAATTCTAGGGACATAATTTTGTACTTGACTATTTATTATTGAATAAATAAAAGGCATCTTTTCATTCATATTAATTATGTGTCTATGAATCGTCCAAGAAATTAATAAGATGATGATGCATATTCTCAAGAGTTGAGAATTTGAGCCATGTATTATTGGTGATTAATTTCTAAATGCTCCTGATCAATGGATCATCACGAGGACGGTGATCGATCCGATCAGTGCACAGATCACTTTCCTTCTGGATGGACGAGACTTGAGTCCACAGTGTAGGGACACTGAAGTGATAGTGCAGGTGCTTGTTAGAGAACAAGGGTACTGAGCGTGACCAAGACAAGAAGTTACTTGGACGTCTATCCACTCGTCAGTGACTTGCTTGATGTTGCAGTAGTATGACTGGTCCTTTGACCTGCGGTGCTTCGGCTACTCACAGTGAGGTTATTGTAGTTTGACTACACGTATACATGGTCTCTAGTCATATGGGTCCTTGTAGTGTAGATTGGCTGCAGTAAGTTCACTGTAGGAGTAGGGTATGCACTTACATGGAATCTATCGACCTTGATAGAAGAGGAGTGATCCTATGTGATTTGTTAGACTGAGTTCTAAGACCTTGGCCAGGGCAGTAATATAAAGTGGAGAAAGAGTTTTCCACTATCGAACTCGAGTCAAATAAATCTTGACATATGACAGACGAAGGGGTTTGACGAGTTATCCATGACCTCCGTCCTGTAGGGATCCACGATAGAAGGACTGTATCACATGATAACTGCACCTAGAGGTTCATCATTCTATTCTGCTGGGTAGCCACTACATGCTGCTAGGTGTCACTGGTGGATGGTGGGACTCATAGGGATTATCTCGATGATCGATAAGCCCTAATGAGTAGAGTTGGAATCGTTCCGACCCATTGAAAGGAGTTTTCAATGATATTGTGATAGAGATCACAATATATCTCACTACCAGTCAGAGTAGAACCTATGGGGTCACACACACTAGAGGCATTGACCGATCCGATGGTTGAATCGTGATTAGGAATCACAAGTAATCAATTCGATTGATAATAAGCTGAACAAGGAACAAAGAGAATTAATTAATTGGACTTAAAACAAGAGTCCTACTTGGAGTAGGATTCCTAGAGTCCTAATTGGATTAGGACTAGGAATCCTACTTGGACTGAGATTCCTACTTGGACTGGGATTCCTACTTGGACTGGGAATCCTATTTGGAGTAGGACTGAGATTCCTACTTGGAGTAGGATTCCTACAATCCTAATTAGATTAGGAGTTTTGAATTAAATTTGGATTTCTACTTGGAGTAGGATTCCTAGAGTCCTAATCGGATTAGGACTTCGAATTCAAATTAGAGTCCTAATTGGATTAGGACTAGAATTAAACAAGTCCTAATTGGATTAGGATTTCTTAAGTCCTAATTAATTATTAATCTAATGAATCAACATGACTCCTAATTGGATTAGAATTGAAGAGTTCAATTGAGTCATGGTTCATTCAAGTTCTAATTGGATTAGGACTAGCATAGATTGAACCCAATTGATTCATGATTTGGACTAAACCAAATAGGAGCCCTAGATGCCTTTATAAGGCTTTGAAAGGAGGTGCCCTAATGATAAGTGAAGCCCTCCTCCTCTCCATCACGTGGCCACCCTCCTCTCCTCTCTTTTCAGCCACCAACAACAAAGGGAAGAAAAGGATCTTGGTGGCCTCCTTCTTCCTCCACCGTTTGGTTCCAATGCAAGGAAGAAAAAGAAGGCTGCAGGGCTTCGTTCCTCTTCTTCTCTTCATCCTTCTTCTTCCTGAAGGGAAAATTTTCCGAGTTGTCCGATAAAATCGAACGCCAGGCATGAAAAATCAGTTTTAATTTTTTTTTATTTTGTTTATAACAATTATAAATATTAAATTTAACTTTTATGTAAAATTACCTCAAGCCCGTAGCGGAAG
This sequence comes from Phoenix dactylifera, assembly GCF_051530095.1. Taxonomy (NCBI): domain Eukaryota; kingdom Viridiplantae; phylum Streptophyta; class Magnoliopsida; order Arecales; family Arecaceae; genus Phoenix; species Phoenix dactylifera. The sequence goes on along the minus strand of NC_143192.1, from coordinate 28,409,781 downwards.
TTGGTCGAGGTAATTTGAATCTGGATCTGGATCTAGATCCCTGAAGGTAGCTCTGTAAGGCCTGGATCTGCAAGCCCTCTACTTCGCACGCACGTCGAGCTTTGTAGGAAGGTTGGACGATATCTGTATTTTGCAAAACCACTTTTTGCAAAAAGGACCCTGGAAGAAACACTTTTCTTTTCTTCTCTTCTTCTTCTTCCTTCTCTCCCGTTTCCAACCCGAGAGCTTCAATTTTGGACTGATCGTAGAGGAGAAGAGAGGAGACTAGAAAGCCGGATCTGAATGCTTGCCACTCGGAGAAGATTGAGAGAGAAGGACCACTTCTTCTCTCTTCCTCTTCTCCTTTAGAAAAATCCCACCGAAGCCGCCTCTGTCTGTGAAGTTTCTTCCCAAAATTTCACGGACAGATTCACACCTTTTTCTCTCTGATTCGTTCTGTATTCAAGAGGAAAACGTTGGTCTATCTATAGGCCAACGCAGAGAGGATTTAAGAGGAGTAATGACTGTCTTTACGAATCCATACGTTATAAATTCATAACGTTTGTTTCAAAAACAAACGTGGGGAAAAAACAGTAAATCCATCCGATAACAGCCGGATTTCAAAAATCAAATTTAACCGGAATGTAGCCGGTTCAAAACCGGACATTCCGGTCCAGACGGCAGAGCGGCCGGAGGCCAGACGGTGGCACGGTGTGGAGACGAAGCCGGGAGGAAGAAGGCTCTGTTTTCTCCTCCCAGGCTTTTCTCCATCGCGGTTCACAAAAAAATCCTTAAGGGTCCATGAGGGGGAGTGGTCCACGGGTCCATGGGAGTTTAAAAACAAGTCAGCCGTAACCATTTAAATGGGATTAGTCAAATAGGAAATGGGTTAGCCCATTTTGAAATAAAGCAAGCCTATTTGGTTCTAAACCAAATTGACAGCCCATTTGAATGATTTTTGACCCAAAAAAATTCCACATGAGTCCGACTCATGAGAGATACAATTAGGTCCAGTTTCGGCTCGATCCAAGTCCGACTTAGATCAGAACAAATATGAAATTAAATCCCAATTAAATCATGATCGAGCCCAATTACACTAATTTAGATCCAATCAAATCCAATCTCAACAATTGAGTCCTGATCAAGTTCCATTACATTAATTGAAACTTGATTGACCCGAAATACAGACTTAATTAGTTGTTCATCCATGAAATTTAGCATGTACCTTATGTTCAGTGCTAGCTGAACATAGACAGAACCAAATTCCAAATGACCCACAATTTAATTCTTAATTAAATTGGGTCAAGACCTTCTTACTTAGTTTGACTAATGTGCGTGACTCCGATAGGTTCGAACACTAAGCCGGTAGTACATGGACTACTCCATGCACTAATCGAGGTGACCATCTAGCAATGATACCCGACGTCCGGATAGGTCGAATATGCAAAGCAACATTCAAGAACCTAGACGTATGGTTGTTGCATAATTCATCCCTATGACCATCGATGCTCAAGATGACCTCAGAGTGGACTGTCGAATTCTGGGTCCGGTCATCCATAGTGTATTTCAATTAATCAAATCAAGTGACCATCACTTGGTTTACCCTGGCCAAGGTTTTACTGAATTGAAATACAGCGAGACATCAACTCCTATAATCTGGAGCGGTCAATCCCATCTTGACTCGTACACAGACTTCGCGAGTACTTGACTGCACCCAGCATCCTTCCGATCCCTGAATTAGAAATTCAGGTCATCCAGTGCCTAAGTACAGTGAGTTGCTTGCAAGTCACCGTGACAGTCTCAGGTCTAAGGGGTACTTATGCCCATACGCTTTGCGAGCTAACTCCCGACAGTAGAGTGCTACGCAGGTGAGTCACTGTTCAGTGATGATGTACTCCTACATCTCACCTGTATGCCATACAGTGTCTCCACACTTCTTGGTTTAAGAGGACAACCAACTAAATGACACACAACGACCTATACTTGACATAGCTATTGTCCAATTGACAGCTTATCATTTGGTCGCGAACTGCTTTAAGGACTAAATGATAAAACCTCTTTTATCCACTAAATTAGTCCTAAGGACTTCATCACAATAAACAGGAGTTCAATTTGAAGATGTAACACTTGTGATGAATAGAAAATTGCCAGAATAAATTTTTATTCATTTTAATAAAAATATACATAATCCAATTTCTTACAATTAAAAATTGGCTTTGGGACACAATTCCCAACAACTCCCACTTGGACTAAAGCCAATTTGTACAGTATCTTATACCCATCTTCGATTTGTGATAATCGAACTCCTTTACAGAAAGGGCTTTAGTGAATGGGTCAGCTAGGTTCTCCTTTCCATCGATCTTCTGAAGATTGACGTCACCTCGTTCCACAATCTCTCGTACAAGGTGGTAGCGACGCAGAATGTGCTTGGTTCTATGGTGAGACTTTGGCTCCTTTGCTTGTGCAATGGCTCCAGTATTGTCACAATACAAAAGAACTGGACCATTGATTGAGGGAGCAACACCAAGTTGATTTACAAACTTCTTGATCCAAACAGCTTCCTTTGCCGCATCTGATGCAGCAACATACTCTGCTTCGCATACGGAATCGGCTACTGAATGCTGCTTGGAACTTTTCCAGCAGACTGCTCCTCCATTCAGGGTAAACACAAATCCTGACATACTCTTACTGTCATCATGGTCTGACTGAAAACTAGAGTCTGTAAACCCCACAAGTTTTAAGTCAGATTCTCCATAGATTAACCATTGGTCCTTAGTATTTCTTAAATACTTAAGGATGGTTTTCACCACCTTCCAATGGTCTCACCCGGATCAGACTGATACCTACTCGCTACTGCTAGTGAGTAAGCAACATCCGGTCTTGTACATGTCATGGCGTACATGATAGAACTTATTGCAGAAGCATATGGGATTCTACTCATACGCTCTCTCTCTTCGGAAGTTGTCGGACAATCTTTCTTAGAGAGAGAAATTCCTTGGCCTATCGGAAGATAGTCCTTCTTGGAATTCTCCATGTTGAACCGCTTCAACATAGTGTCGATGTACGTGGATTGGGACAATCCAAGCAACTTCTTAGATCTATCTCTATAGATCTTCATCCCTAAGATGTAGGATGCTTCTCCCAAATCCTTCATGGAGAATTGTGATGACAGCCAAAGTTTCACATTTTGTAATGCAGGAATGTCATTCCCAATTAAGAGAATGTCATCCACATACAACACAAGAAATGTGATCACTAAACCGTGAACCCACTTGTAGACACAAGGTTCTTCTTCGTTCTTAACGAAGCCATATGTTTTGATAGTTTTATCGAAACGTATGTTCCAACTTCGAGAAGCTTGCTTAAGTCCATAAATGGACTTTTGTAGCTTGCATACTTTGGACTCGTCTATGGATGTGAAACCCTCAGGTTGTATCATATACACCTCTTCTTCCAGCTCTCCATTTAGAAAAGCTGTTTTCACATCCATTTGCCAGATTTTATAATCCATATATGCTGCTATAGCTAGCATGATCCGAATAGATTTTAGCATTGCCACAGGGGAAAAAGTCTCGTCATAATCGATACCATAACGTTGACGATACCCCTTGGCAACCAGACGGGCTTTATAGGTCTCCACCTTTCCGTCTGCGCCTCTCTTTCTTTTGAAGATCCATTTGCACCCTATGGGTTTTATCCCTTCGGCTGGATCAACTAGTGTCCATACACTATTGATTTCCATGGATTTCATTTCGGATCTCATGGCATTAAGCCATAACTCAGAGTCGGACCTTTGCATAGCATCCATATAGGTAATCGGATCCTCATTGTTCTCATCAAGCTCAATGGGATCTGCGTCTTGGACCAAGAAACCGTAGTATCTGTCCACTTGACGCGGTACTCTACCTGATCGCCTTAATGGTGCTTCTACATTGGGCTCCGGGTTTGATCTAATCGAATCCGGTTCTGTGGGTTCAGTAGTTTGTGTTAAATCTTCCATTTGTTGAGCTTCATTAAGTTCAACCTTAGAGGCAACAATTCCTTCACTAAGGAATTCTTTTTCCAAAAAGGTTGCCTTAAGTCCTACGAACACCTTTTGTTCATTAGGAAGGTAGAAGTAATAACCCTTAGTTTCCTTGGGGTACCCTACAAAATAACACTTATCGGACCTAGGACCAAGTTTGTCAGTTTGAGAACGTTTAACATAAGCCGGACATCCCCAAACCCTAAGGTATGAAAGTGTCGGCTTACGCCCAGTCCATATCTCATATGGAGTCTTCTCAACAGACTTACTTGGAACCTTATTTAGTATTATACACGCAGACTCTAAAGCATAACCCCAAAAAGATACAGGCAGACTAGTAAACCCCATCATGGATCGAACCATGTCTAACAGAGTTCGATTCCTCCTTTCGGATACACCATTGTGCTGAGGTGTTCCTGGAGGGGTCCATTGTGAGAGAATCCCATTCTCCTCTAGATAAGTCAAGAAATCACCAGAAAGGTATTCTCCTCCTCGGTCTGACCGAAGGATCTTAATACTCTTTCCAGTCTGTTTTTCTACTTCATTACGAAATTGTTTGAACATTTCAAATGATTCCGACTTGTGCTTCATCAGATAGACATACCCATACCTGGATAGGTCATCTGTGAAGGTTATGAAGTAGGCATAACCACCTTTGGCACTTACGTTCATAGGTCCACATACATCAGTATGTATGAGGCCAAGAACATCGCTGGCTCGTTCACCCTTTCCAGAAAAAGGTGACTTGGTCATCTTACCCAGAAGACAGGATTCACAAGTTGGCAATGATTCACAATCATTGATTTCTAAAATGCCCTGTTGGGCTAACCTATTTATCCTGTTTTTATTTATGTGACCTAACCGGCAATGCCACAAATAGGCTTCATTGACATTATCTAACTTAGGGCGTTTATTAGAGGTGTACATTACATTCACAGGCAGTGATAGAGTATAAATGCCATATTTCAATTGTCCACGAAAAATTTTAATACCATTCAAAATGATATCACAAAAATTTTCTTTTATTGATAAACAATAACCATTTTTGGCCAAAAGGCCTACAGAGATGACATTCATTAAAAATGTTGGACAATAATGACAATCATCTAATATGACTACTCTAGATTCAAAAACAAGCTGAATGACTCCTAAAGCTAGGACTGGAACTGATCTTCCATCTCCAACGTTCAGGAATCTCTCGTCATTCTTGAATCTTCTACTAACTTGAAGTCCCTGCAACGAATTGCAAATATTAATTGGACTTCCGGTATCCAATACCCAAGTGGTAGAATCATAAATTAAAAAATTACAAGGTGTTATCATATAATTACCTTGTGCAGCAACTGTTTGCTGCTTTTTCTTCTTAGGCCTGTTTGGATTAAGGGACGCTATGTAAGCCGGACAGTTCCGCTTCCAATGACCCATCTTCTTACAGAAGAAGCACTCTGCCTTGCTCTTATCGGCTTTATGCTTCTTAGTTTGGCTGGGCTTAGAGACCCCAGCACGAGCTTTCTGCACCTTCTTCTTCTTTCCTTTCTTAAAGAAAGAAAGTCCTGCAGAAGTCCCACCTACCACATTCACCGACTCCTTTTTGAGTTGGTGATCCTTCTCATAGGTCTGCAGTAAACCTAGCAAACCATGATAGGATACTTCAGGTTTAGTCATTCTATAATGACTAAGGAAGGTCAGGTAGGACTTGGGAAGTGAGTTTAAAATGGCGTCCTTGCCCAATTGCTCGTGCAAAGGAAAGCCAAGTTTACTTAGGCGATCGATTTGTTCGACCATGTACAATACATGATCGGTGACCGATGCTCCTTCCCTCATGCGGGCATTGAATATAGCGCAGGAGGTTTTATGTCGTTCAACATCATCAGGTGTGCCGAAAGACTCCTTCAACATTTGAAGGATTTCCACTGGCTGCGCTTCCTCGAATTTACGACTAAACTCGTCATTCATCGAGGCCCTCATGATGCAACGCACTGTAGTGCGATCGTTGAGCCACTTCTGATAAGCGTCTCTGATTGCACGTGGTGCATTGGCTGCAGGTTCCTCAGGTGCAGGATCCGATATCACATACAGGATCCGCTCATGCTCTAATACTATTTTCATCTTTCGATACCAGCTATCGAAGTTAGGTCCATTAAGCTTATCATTGTCTAATAGTGTTCGGAGGGATAATGAGTTAGCCATATCTGAAAAATAAAAGAAAAAACCCAACTAATCAGTATATGATTTATTTAATCCTAAAGACTTGGACTTTAGTCTAAAGTTTTCTCCCACTATTTTAATCGAATTAATAGCCTCTACCTTTAATTCGAGGAATTACTTTAATTCCCTAGTGGGTACTAGAATCCGCATAGACTGCATACGGGCCCAAGGAAGGCTCGGCCAACCCATGTGCATCTAAGGGTAGGTACATTACCAATTATTTCTCTAAACAATTTCTAGCAATCAATTTTGCCCCAAGTGGTAATCAGTAGGCGGAGGCCTCCACTGAAAATCCTGGTTAGGTCCAACCATTAATGAACTAACTCGATGATACTACCTAATGTATGATCAGGCCCGAGGAAGGCTCGGCCAACCTAATCACAATTAGATAGCTCAAAAAGCTATCATATAATGAAGGATAATTCCAGTATTTAGAGGAACACCAGACGGAAGCGTCCTGCATGTTCAACTGTAATATTGGATCTATTATCATTCACCTTAATGGGAGGCTATGATCTAGTTATCTATATAACTTTATCATTTTAAGGACCTAATAATTTAGAGGATTTTAAATGATATGTAACACTGACCGATAATTCTAAATCCTCCCACTAACTTCACCAAATCATATAGAGGACTAGCTCTTATTGGTCTATTAGACACCTAAATCAGTCACACTGATTTTTCTTAATGGCATGGGTGAGTGCCAAGTATCAAGGTACCTTAATCAAAACTTGATCAACCAAATTGGCCAGGTAAGAGAGATCATGGGAGGGTTACGCCATTAACCTCTTTCCTAGACACCAACTATGTTGGCCAGGTAAGAGGTAGCCCCAATTAAAAACCATGATCAAATGCCGACTTACCTTAGACACCAATTGGTTTATCAAGTTGATTTAGGTTATCCTTGGGAACTCGGGCTCGACCACTAAGCCACAATCAGATCCAGTTGAAATGTTTGGATATGATAAACTACAACTATTGAGTTTGATCATTTTATAAACCTTGATTTAGTCTAGTTCAACTATTGATTAGATTAAATCATGTTTCTTAAGTTAGTCCATTTCAATTTGATTTCATGATTAGGTCTAACCTAGTCAACTAATCTGATTGTGCTAACCCATCCCCAAATCCCATGTTCAAATTTAAATTTTAATTCGAATTTCAAATTTTGAATTTTAAATCTTTATTTGAAATTCAAATTTTAAATTTTAAATTCAACATTTAATTCTTTATTAAATGCATTATGATCATGGATTCAAGGTGTCAATTTATTCCAAATATAAACAATTTATATTTAAATTTTGTGGTCATAATAAATTTAAAACTAAAATTTCATAAACATCAATTATGCATAATTTCACAAAAATAAACTATTTATTTTATGATACAAATTAATCTCAATTTTGTGCTAGGACAACCTTTTCACTATAAGGGGTTAACCTTATAGCAGGACAACCTTATAATTCAGCACAAGATTGATATTTTATCAATAAATCTAGATCTAATCTAAATTTAAAAATTAAATCATGCATAATTCTAGATATTATAGGCCAATTCCATCGGCCAACCTGGCTCTGATACCAGTTGAAGGGAAAATTTCCCGAGTTGTCCGATAAAATCGAACGCCAGGCATGAAAAATCAGTTTTAATTTTTTTTTTTATTTTATTTATAACAATTATAAATATTAAATTTAACTTTTATGTAAAATTACCTCAAGCCCGTAGCGGAAGTTGGTCGAGGTAATTTGAATCTGGATCTGGATCTAGATCGCTGAAGGTAGCTCTGTAAGGCCTGGATCTGCAAGCCCTCTACTTCGCACGCACGTCGAGCTTCGTAGGAAGGTTGGACGATATCTGTATTTTGCAAAACCACTTTTTGCAAAAAGGACCCTAGAAGAAACACTTTTCTTTTCTTCTCTTCTTCTTCTTCCTTCTCTCCCGTTTCCAACCCGAGAGCTTCAATTTTGGACTGATCGTAGAGGAGAAGAGAGGAGACTAGAAAGCCGGATCTGAATGCTTGCCACTGGGAGAAGATTGAGAGAGAAGGACCACTTCTTCTCTCTTCCTCTTCTCCTTTAGAAAAATCCCACCGAAGCCGCCTCTGTCTGTGAAGTTTCTTCCCAAAATTTCACGGACAGATTCACACCTTTTTCTCTCTGATTCGTTCTGTATTCAAGAGGAAAACGTTGGTCTATCTATAGGCCAATGCAGAGAGGATTTAAGAGGAGTAATGACTGTCTTTACGAATCCATACGTTATAAATTCATAACGTTTGTTTCAAAAACAAACGTGGAGAAAAAATAGTAAATCCATCCGATAACAGCCGGATTTCAAAAATCAAATTTAACCGGAATGTAGCCGGTTCAAAACCGGACATTCCGGTCCAGACGGCAGAGCGGCCGGAGGCCAGACGGTGGCACGGTGTGGAGACGAAGCCGGGAGGAAGAAGGCTCTGTTTTCTCCTCCCAGGCTTTTCTCCATCGCGGTTCACAAAAAAATCCTTAAGGGTCCATGAGGGGGAGTGGTCCACGGGTCCATGGGAGTTTAAAAACAAGTCAGCCGTAACCATTTAAATGGGATTAGTCAAATAGGAAATGGGTTAGCCCATTTTGAAATAAAGCAAGCCTATTTGGTTCTAAACCAAATTGACAGCCCATTTGAATGATTTTTGACCCGAAAAAATTCCACATGAGTCCGACTCATGAGAGATACAATTAGGTCCAGTTTTGGCTCGATCCAAGTCCGACTTAGATCAGAACAAATATGAAATTAAATCCCAATTAAATCATGATCGAGCCCAATTACACTAATTTAGACCCAATCAAATCCAATCTCAACAATTGAGTCCTGATCAAGTTCCATTACATTAATTGAAACTTGATTGACCCGAAATACAGACTTAATTAGTTGTTCATCCATGAAATTTAGCATGTACCTCATGTTCAGTGCTAGCTGAACATAGACAGAACCAAATTCTAAATGACCCACAATTTAATTCTTAATTAAATTGGGTCAAGACCTTCTTACTTAGTTTGACTAATGTGCGTGACTCCGATAGGTTCGAACACTAAGCCGGTAGTACATGGACTACTCCATGCACTAATCGAGGTGACCATCTAGCAATGATACCCGACGTCCGGATAGGTCGAATATGCAAAGCAACATTCAAGAACCTAAACGTATGGTTGTTGCATAATTCATCCCTATGACCATCGATGCTCAAGATGACCTCAGAGTGGACTGTCGAATTCTGGGTCCGGTCATCCATAGTGTATTTCAATTAATCAAATCAAGTGACCATCACTTGGTTTACCCTGGCCAAGGTTTTACTGAATTGAAATACAGCGAGACATCAACTCCTATAATCTGGAGCGGTCAATCCCATCTTGACTCGTACACAGACTTCGCGAGTACTTGACTGCACCCAGCATCCTTCCGATCCCTGAATTAGAAATTCAGGTCATCCAGTGCCTAAGTACAGTGAGTTGCTTGCAAGTCACCGTGACAGTCTCAGGTCTAAGGGGTACTTATGCCCATACGCTTTGCGAGCTAACTCCCGACAGTAGAGTGCTACGCAGGTGAGTCATTGTTCAGTGATGATGTACTCCTACATCTCACCTGTATGCCATACAGTGTCTCCACACTTCTTGGTTTAAGAGGACAACCAACTAAATGACACACAACGACCTATACTTGACATAGCTATTGTCCAATTGACAGCTTATCATTTGGTCGTGAACTGGTTTAAGGACTAAATGATAAAACCTCTTTTATCCACTAAATTAGTCCTAAGGACTTCATCACAATACACAGGAGTTCAATTTGAAGATGTAACACTTGTGATGAATAGAAAATTGCCAGAATAAATTTTTATTCATTTTAATAAAAATATACATAATCCAATTTCTTACAATTAAAAATTGGCTTTGGGACACAATTCCCAACACTTCCTCCTCCCAAGCACAATCAAGGATTGATTGAAAGGGAGGATATCAGCCATCAAAGTTATCTCTGCAAGGAGCTAGCATCCCGGGGAGATAGAAAGCTTGGATCGGTTTTCTGCTTCGTGTGGATACCCGTAGAGGCCGGGCACTTGAACGGCTTCAAGCGAACCTTCATCCTAAACCACGATCATCAGTTTGCGGTGATCATCTATCCGCACAAAGGTGAAGATCTGATCTTCTAATGCTATTTAAAAGTTTTTAATCCTTATCTATCTACGAACGGTTTTTAAACAACGTTCATGCGATGAACGGTTGATCCCGCACATGCCTCTTCCGCTGCATCTGAATTTTTTGAATTTTCTGCGGCATGGGCGGGTTCCCAACAAAGACATCCCTGCAATCAAGATCAAGAATGAGCTTTAGGTACCCAAACTATGTTGGGTCCTTTAGGGTTAGTACTTGATGTTCCTTTTGGAACCCAAACTTTCTTGGATTTAAGCTTATAATTATTACTCAATTTGTTGAAGCTAGACTTTCTATAGTTACATTCATATGCTTTATGTCCTAATTTATTGCAGCAATGACAGGTTATATTTTCATTTTTGGCTTTCACAAATATATTTTTTAAGTATTTTTGTTTTCTATTTGTTTTATATCCTAATCCAGCTTTATCATATACAGCTTTTTGACTATCAAGAATCATATTTAATTTGGTTGAGCTAAGTGTAAACTTGTCTACTAAGGATTTGTATTTTTCAGCGTCTTCTTTTAACTTGACATTTTCAGCAATTAGATTCTTGGTTTCATTTGTGAATCTCCTACTTAATATTTCATAGTTATTAGATAGTTTCAGCTTATCTTTGATAAGAGATTGATTTTCATCTTTTAGAACTTTATTTTTATTGATTAGTTTTTTGTGTTCTTCCATGAGTTCTAAAAATGCATCATGTAATTCATCAACAGTAAAATCACATTCAACTTCAGAATCTACCTCATCGTCATTGGCTATATGACAGATTTGGGCCGTCTCTTGTTGATCTTCCTCTTCCGAACTTGACACCTCACTTTCACTCCATTCAGCCATGAAGTTCTTCTTCTTAAGTTTTCTTGCCATCCACTTTAATTCCGGACAATCTATCTTGAAATGCCCGGGCTTGTTACACTCATAACAAATTGGTGTTTTCTTTTCCTTTTCTTTATCCTTACCCTTTTTTTTGCTTGAGCTACCTTTGAAGAAGGGCTTCTTTTTATGAAATCTCTTCTTTCCTCTCATAAATTTTCTGAATTTTCTTCCAAGCATAGCCATTCCTTCTTCATCAAATTCCTCATCATCATCAGATTCTTTCGATTCAGTTTTCTGTTTTGGAGTGGTAGACTTTAAGGCAATGGTCTTTCTTCTCTTGACCTCATCTTCTGAATTTTGCCTCATGGTCAACTCATGGGTCATGAGTGATCCTAGAAGTTCCTCCAATTGCAGTGTATTGAGGTTCTTTGCTTTCTGAATTGCTGTTACCTTGGCCTTCCAAACTCTTGGTAGAGACCTGAGAATTTTTCGCACCAATTCAGAGTTAGTATAAGACTTTTCTAAACTCTTTAGCCCATTTATGATTTTCATAAAACAAGTAAATATTTCAGTTATGGACTCAGTGGATTCCATTTTAAACAACTCATACTTATGTACTAATATGTTTATTTTTGACTCCTTAACTTGATTAGTTCCTTCATGTGTGACCTCAAGTTTATCCCAAATTTCTTTTGCGGAGATGCATGTAGATATTCTATTGAATTCACTTACATCTAGTGAACAGTAAAGTATATTAATTGCTTTAGCATTTAGTTGTACTAGTCACTTTCATTCCAATCCATTTCTGGTTTGGGTATGATAGTGCCCTCTATACTAATTATGGGTGTGTGAGGTCCTCTAGTTATAATATACCACAATTCATAGTCTAGAGCTTGAATGAATATCCTCATCCTGGCTTTCCAGTATGTGTAATTAGTGTCATTAAATAGAGGAGGTCTATTTGTGGATTGCCCCTCACTCATAGAACATCCCACTTGGGTTGTCATGATCTTTGTCTCTTGATTGTGAGATCAACAAATACTATATGAGCACCTTGCTCTGATACCACTTGTTGCCTAAGGTGACAAGCCAAGAGGGGGGTGAATTGGTTTCTCTTGAATTTTTTTTTACTATCTTTCTTTAGTCAATTGATGAGTAAGTGAGATTAGAACAATGCACAATACAAACATACAAGAAGTATAGTGGTTTGGTGCTCTCCTAAGCACCTACGTCCACTCCCCAAGTGACCCCCTGGGAATTCACTATAATCCCTCGGATTACAGTTGGATTGTTTTCCGGGCTCACAATCCAAAAATCTTTATATTTTGGTTTTTCGGGATCACCAATAACCTATGTTGGTTTTACGGGCTCACCAACGAACCTTCACAATTGGTTTTACGGGTTCACCAATAAACCTACACCATTGGTTTTACGGGCTCACCAACAAACCTTTACAAGGTGATTAAAAAGGAAGAAGAAGAATGTTGAAACTTCTAGATGAGCAAATATAACAATTATAAGCTACTAAGAAGAGTTTAGAGAATAGTTATTGCTTGATGAGACTTCTCTCTTCTTTGTCAAGAATACTTCACTCTTTAAGGATGGATGGAGCTCTTAATATCTCTTGGAATCTGCTCAACCACTTCCTTTTGACTCTTGAATGAAGCACTTGGATGAAGAAGATTAGGGCACTTGTATTTCTTGTGTAAGCTTTGATATTTTTCAAAAGGATTACTTTCTCTGATGAATAGTATCTCTTTAAATAGTTTCCTCACCCATTGGACACCCCCCTTGGTCAGATTTCAAAAACTAGCCGTTACTTACTGTTGGGAGGACAAAAAGTACTTCTGCAGAACTAGCCGTTATGCTTCTGCCCGTGCTTGGGTCGACTCAATTTTTACTGGGGTCGACCCAACTTTCACTTGGGTCGACTCAACACTTTTTGGGGTCGACCCTCTCAGGAACCACAGAACCTTGTATTTCAGTCTTTCTTCACTTGGGTCGACTCAACACTTTTTGGGTCGACTCAAGGTTCAGTTGGGTCGACTCAAATTTTACTTGGGTCGACCCTCTCAGAGATTCCAGAGAACTGATTTTTGAATGACATAACCTTTGGGTCGACTCATGTTCAGTTGGGGTCGACTCAAGGTTGGGTCGACTCAAGTTCCATTTGGGTCGACCCTTTCAGGGATTCCAGAGACTTGTTTTCTTAAGGTTTGAAGATGGGGTCGACTCAACTTTCACTTGGGTCAACCCAAGTACTGTTCATCCGTGCCATTTTTGTAGAAGTGTGCCAGATATTTTCTTGATGTGCCGAGGTCGACTCCACCAAGCTTGGGGTCGACTCAATCCACACTTTGCTGCAACTTAAGGTTAGATTCATCCATACAATCAATGAAATAAACTTCAAACAATTTCGAATATATGTCATGGTGGTGCTACATACTCTAAATAATGAAAATTACTATAGTCCACTTAAGAGTACGTTTCACTTGAAACTTTGCCGAATTGGAATTTTGAATTCACTATCCCTTTCCTATCGCAAATTTTATCTCATTGTTAATCATTAAAATACATCTTGATCTCATTCTACTAATGTACCGAGAGTGATGAACTTAGTAATGATGTATCATATTACCTTGTAATATTTAATTAGGTATACCCTCAATGGTTGTGTTAATCATCAAAATAACACTATCATCCTCACAAGGGAACAAAAATAATCTAGACCTTGGGCCCTAAGGTGATGCCCTAAGGTGAACCCTTCCCGGGAGAGGAAGTCGAAGTTGACCTTCCTCCCGGTGGAGACAACCCTCCCGGCGCACGAACGTGAGGGAGTCGGCCTAGGCGGAGAGGGAACCGGAGGTGGTGGCCTCACGGGTTCATTCCACGCCTTGGACTGTCTCTCGGTGCCGCTCGCTGCAAAGGGTCTCTTCCGACAAGGAACGACAGCTTTCCTAGGTATTTTCAACCTAACACGAGTGGAAACACGGGAAAAAGGGAAGAAACAATGGAGAAAGGACGAAGAAAAACGTCGGAGACGTTGTCGGAGATTGTTGCCCAAGGTGACAACCCAAGAGGGGGGGTGAATTGGGTTTTCTAAAAATTATGTTCCCTAATTTTTGCTTTGAATAGAATGCAGCGGAATAATAAGATGTTATTTACTTAAGCTCTAGGCAATTACAAGTAAAGCAGTGGAAGATTAAGCTAGAGCAATTATACTATGGCTTTAGGGTGCAATTGATCTAACATTAACTTATAGTTGTATGATCAATTTTAATCTATGTGTATGGTAAGAATGGAGTGGAAGCTAAGCAAATCACTTATAACTCTATAGAAACAAATCTAGAGATATTACACAATCAAGCATGAATGGAAGGCATGAAATACAAGAGATAAAGCATCACAAACACAAAGATGTATAGTGGTTCGGTGCACCCCAGCACCTACATCCACTCCCCAAGACCTCTTGGGAATTTTACTATAATCCCTTAGATTACAGTCGGTTGTTTTACAAGCTCACAACCCAACTTGTTGTTTTGCGAGATCACAACGAACTCGGTCGGTTTTCACAGGCTCACCGACTAGAACCAACCGATTGTTTTCACGGGCTCACAATCCAACCCAGTTGGTTTTCCCAAAGGCTCACCAACCACAACCTTACAATGATTGTTTTCCGGGTTCACAATCAACCCGGTTGGTTTTCTCCAAAGGCTCACCAACCACAACCTTACAACGTTGGTTTTTCCCTTTGGCTCACCAACAAACCTTAACCCCTTGATTCAATCCCTTGATTGAATCAAGTTACAAGATATTAGAACAAGAGTTTAAATCAAATACAAGCTTCTCAAATAAGCAAATATAGCAAATGTAAATAAGTAAAGAAAAGAGAAGAAGCCCTCAAACTAATTTGTAGATGGAGGAACTCGGCTTCTTCTTCACTTGCCCCTCTTCTGATTTTGCACGAAGTAGAGGATCTCCGAGGCAGCACACGGATGGAGAGGAAGCTTTGGGATTCACTTGGATGCTCTTCTTCTCTCTATTTTACTTTTAATGGCCCTTTTGTGCTTATGAAAGATTTTCCTTGTAATCTCTTTCAAATCTCTTCCCTAAATGTTTTCTCCCACTTCCATACCTTCTCCCCTAGCTCTTCTCTTGATTTTATAGCTTTAGAGGGAGTCCCAACAAAAATCTAGCCGTTAGAGACAAAAATAGAGCCGTTGGAATCAAGAAAAAACTAGCCGTTATGCCTCCCAGCGTGCTCGAGTCGACTCGGCTGAAGTAGGAGTCGACTCGGCTGAAACAGGAGTTGATCTGTGAATAGTAGTCTGCCGGCACTATAGCTGGGAGTCGACACCTGAAGTTGGGAGTCGACTCCTGAAGTTGGGAGTCGACTCCTGAAGTTGGGAGTCGACTCCTGAAGTTGGGAGTCGACTCGAGATCACTGTAGCGCAGAAAATCAACTCTCTGTCTTTTTGTTTGTTCTCAGTCGGAGTCGATTCGTAGAGTCCCGGAGTCGACTCGAGCACTGTTCCTTGAAACTCTAGAGTGCCAGAGTCGACTCGAAACTTCCAGGAGTCGACTCGAGGACTATTCTTTTGGATTTTTCTTTGAATTTGCTCCTTCAACTTGAATTCTTTGAACTTGAAGCTTGGGCCAATGAATTGTAGCTTTCTTCCAACTTTTTTTGAGAACTTTGGAGGCCTTCTTGTATTCTTCCAACTTGCTATGTTCCTTGCAAAATAAATATCTTTCTCCTTGCAACACAAACATTAGTATTTATACTTCAAGGTTTTGTGATCATCAAAATCAATCTTTGAATCAATCTTTGGGTCATCAGTCTCCCCCTTTTTGATGATGACAAAACTTGGAGTATATGCAATATAAAAGATATTGTTTTCTAGAAGTAATACATAGCAAAGTTGCATGCAGTAGAAAACATATATATTTAAAAAACATACTTCATGATAATGCTTTAGATTTAATCAACTTAAGATAATCAATATATGTCAATTCCAGCTGATTTGTATTCAATTTAAAACATAAAGCATTACGCTTACTTAAGATAATCAATATATGTCAATTCCAGCTGATTTGTATTCAATTCAAAACATAAAGCATTATGAGCATATACTGAGATATTTCTCCCCCTTTTTGACAACATCAAAAAGATAGGGAAACATTAAGCACAAAGATCAGAATACTTATATATTTCTTTTCCTTATTGTACTCTGATTTGAATGTTAAATTATTGCAAGGATATGAATCATATAACTCAAGGCAATAATATTGGAATCAGATTAATGAGCACAGATCAGAGCCAATTAAGATAATTTCAGAACAGAACACATTAAATGTGATTTCAAGAAGTTTTCTAATTTGATACCACAGATAGTTTTCTATTCAAGTGTAGGTGGAATCTTCCTTAGGTTAATCCAAGAAGTACTACAAATGATATTCAAAGAAAACACGAGTGGAAATCTAACCTCTCTTCAATAATAAGTATGAAAGCTTGTTCATTTAAGACCTTTTGCCCAATCTATTAAGTATTTTATCAAACATGAGAGCAATTTTAGTTAATTTTTAGAGTAAAAGATCAAAACTTATATATTTGAGAGACATATCATCATGTTGGATCATTAATTTTTAATGTCTTCAAAGTTCTTTTATTCCTTTAGAAAATAAGCACAATTTGATACATATATAAAAATATGAATTGGCACAGAATTGACGTTCTAAAGAGCAAGCTAATTAGGACTTATTAGTGAATTTCAAAATAAATTTTCTAAGAGATACTCAAGACCATTCAACACGTTATTCTCCCCCTTTGTCATTAAGTTAAAGGCTCTTAAGATCAACTTGCAATTTGGTTCATGATTTATGCATAAGATATACTAACCAAATAACACGCCTCAAGGTGTATCATAAAGGTTTTCAGATTTAAATTTCAGATGATACATATTGGAGAGTATTAAGATCACTTTTCATTTAGTATTCTTTCTCTCTCCTTTATAAATTTATGCAATTAAGTTCCATCAGACCTCTCCTTCTGAAATTTTCTTTCTCCCCCTCAATTGATCATTCCATCTAAGAGTTTTAAAATTTGAAGATAATGTTCAATAAAATCGTCAATCTCAAAAAGATATTTTCTATAAGTTTCAGCTTATTTTCACAAGACTCAAGGTTTGAGATAAGACAACCTTTATAGAACTCATCTCAAGGTAATTAAAGCATGTCTTGCAATATAAGGAGGTTCATCAAAATCAATCCATAAAGTGCAAGGTATGCATCAAATTGAAGTGACTTTAGGATAAGATACTGAATATCTAAAGCTCCCCCTTAAAAGATGCATTCTTCTTTAATCTTTCTTTTCTTTTGTCAAATTTCAGATTTTAATGATAAACGTGAATAGAGCTGAAACTTTATGATATCAAGAATGTAGAGTGATCTAGAAATATTCACAATTTATAGTAATCACTCTTTTTAATCTTTTAAGAACAAGTTATGCTTTCTCCTAATCTTAGAGAAAATGTATGAAAATATTAATCAAAAGTAATTCATTTGAAGCTTAGTTTCTTTCAAAAGCATTTACATTTTCTTTCTTTTAGATCATTCACTCTATTGATGAAAGTCTTTAATGATATAGGAGAGAAAAAACATATAGATGATCATGGAAGTATATGTATTTATAGAACTCAATTTCTTAATCACAATTTTTCAGCAATGTATACATGAAACTCAATAAATTTTTAGATATTAAAATAAAGTCATATATTTTAAAAATATTTACTTGCAATCAAGATCATTGAAAGACACATCATTTAGACCAATATTGGTACATTTTAATGATAAGAAAAGATATGTTTCGGATGCGTATCGGAGCAATCAAAATAAATTCTGTTTTTCTTACATTAACATTTTATTTAGTAATCATATGGAGTTTAAGCTTTTATACAAAATCAAATTCTGAATTTCATAAAGATTTTCAATAGAGGCCTTTTAAGTCATAATTTGAGATATGTATCTTTCACATTGTGGCTCATCTTAAATTATTATGATTGAAAAATACATATTTCAATACCATTAAAGCACTTTCAGAGTCTTTGTGTTTAATTTTGAGTTTCGATACAAAATAAAGGATATTTTAACTAGTATTAGGACATTATGTATCAAAGTTAGGCGAGTAGAAAGATAGATCAAAATCAATTTATTTTTCCTAAATAGAGATATTCTTCTCTTCTCCTTTCTACAATTTTATTTAGCTTTCAGATTTTAACAATGATTGTGAATGACAAATCTGAAATTTCTTTTCAATAAAACTAAACAAAAGATGTTATGTAGCAATTCATGCATTCAATCAAATTATCCAAGTATGAAACATTACAAAATATTGAGAACCCATAAATCAAGACATCATACTATATGCAAAATATATTAAGTGTTAAGTCATGCATTAAAATAATAATAACAAGCATGTCAAGGATCAAAGTCAATTCTTTTCAAATACACTCCCCCTATTTAAATATCATCTTGCATTGACTTCATCCTTATGGTGTGTTTCCAAGTGACTAATAATTAGACTTGATTCTTCTTATATATTTTCATTTACTTTATCTTTCATTTTCAACTTTCTTATGCTTTATATTCTATTTGCTCCCTATCCGGTGGAGTTGGGAAGGGGCACGAGGTACTACCACTAGCCTCCCTCTTGTGCCGTCCCTAATATGCCCTACACCGAATAGTTGGGTCAAATAGTGCCGGGTACTACCACTAGCCTCCCCATTGGCACCATCCCTATGATGAGCAATATAGAAGGATTAAAATGTTTGCTTCGAATTCTCCCTGTTTAAGTGTAATTAATTATGGATTTTATTCCTTCCAAATGTGCCAAATATATTATGCTTGTTTTACTTTTCCTTAAGATTGGAGTATTTGCCTTTGCTTAGATTCTACACCTCTTGAATAATATTCATTTTCTTTTCTTTATCTCTCTCTCTTTTTGTTATTCTCAAGTAATTTACATGAAAGAGCAGAATAAAGAATTAATCTTGTGTATCATATATATGTATATCATGCAAACAACATTTTTATTATGCTCATGGATTCATAACTTCTCACAAGTTATTTTACATCAAACTTTTAAGCATATACTTGTGTATTTCATGGTGATGATATAGGCAAAGAAATCATTTAGTTTAGGCAAACCATGAAACAATTTCTAAGAGCATAAGTCAATCAATATGTATAGAGCCATGATATCAAAAGTTAATAATTAAAGAACTTAATCATGCCATAATAAGACTTAAGTTGTTGACTTTGCTCAAGAAGTATCTAGAATTACCAATCCATTCTGCATTCTTCAGTCAAATACCTACTAGATTTCTTATGTATGAACCTTTGGCTGAAGAAGGTCCTCTCTCTTGTTTGCAAGTGAATGTTTATTGTATCTTACATGGAGATATCCTTCAAGTTGAGATCTCTCATTTTCTTGCTCAAGGATCCTGCATTATTAACAAACTCCTTTTCTTTCTTGAAAGAAAGTCATTGGTTTCTTCAAGATACAAAACATTCATCCAACATAATTTTTTTTAACTAGATGACTCAATATAAGATATGACAATAGTTGAATATTGAGTCACTTTACGCCAGAGATTGCCTAAATATAAGCAAGCACATATCACTTGAACTAAAGAGATAGTTTCATTAACCAAGATGGTTCAAGGACAAGTATGTGAGGCAATAGGAAGTTTTATCAAGGTCAAATCAATTTCTCAAAAACGATTTAGTTTAGATTTTATTTGCTTAAGATAATTATTAATAAGACATGCTAGCTAAGTTTTAATCAACTTATCTTAAACAGTTGTTTCTATCAAAATTCAGATTATGATTTATTTGTTATCAATAAAATATGATTCATTAAACTTAGATTGAAGGCTTGCACAAGTGCACATAATAAGCATACAATCTGGTCTACTAGCTGTATGATAAAATAATTATTCTATCATGCTTCACTACAGCTTTAAAATAATAGATCTACTTTGCTCATCCTTTTCAAATTCTACAAGATGGGGTTATAGACATACCTTCTTCATACCAATCTTCTATAAGAGTTTTCTTGTGGACTAACTTTGGTCAATGAAGATCCCCTTTCTTGTTTGTCTTAATTTGAAGTTTGAGAGAAGATGTTAATTCATTCATCATACGTATTTCAAACTCACCTTACATGAGCTCAGTAAAATCTTCATATAACTCTTCATTAGTAGAACCAAAAATGATGTCATCAATGCATATTTTGAGCAAATAAGATATCACAAATTCTTCTTTTTGATGTGTAGATTTATCACTATTACTTTCTATCAAAAAGGTTACTTAAGCTTTTATATTATGCTTTTGATGCTTGTTCCAAATTATATATTGCTTTATCATATTTGTAATGAGTGTTTTCAAATATGGTGGTTATTTAACATATATCTTCTTTAATAAAGTAAGCATATAGGAGTCCATTCTACACACTCATTTGATAGAATATAAAGCTCATAAAGCAAGCAAATAATAATGGTGATCTTTACTTCTAATCATGCAAGAATCAAGATCTATTTCATCTTCTAAGCAAACAATTTTTCTTCATTAAATGTATTTCTGAAAAACTCAATTTGGTTATAATTATTAACAAGTTTTTAGATTGTTATATGTAAAAGATTAACCATATACATATATAATTTAATTTTAGTATTTTGATAATAAATCAGTAGTCTCATAAAGAATAAGATACCTTGATATTTTTGCACCTAAAAACTTTTCATTGAATACTCTATATGCATTGCTTGATGAATGATATCCAAGGGTAGACATATCTCTATCAGATTTGGCATTATTTTCATAAGAGCATATTAAGCATAACATGTATGACTGAAAAATGTGAAAGATATGCAATGGTTCATTTTCCATTTTTTCAGAAGATCAAAAGGAGTTTTCATCAAAAAATAGATCTAATAGAAATCATATGTATGACAAGCAGTGATGATAGCTTTTTTTTTTAAAAATTATTTAAGTAGATGACTATCATACACAATTGTCTTTTTCATTTCTTCAAGAATTCTATTAACCCTATTTTACTTAAGGTGTCCTTGGTGCTGAAATAATTAATTTCTGTATAAACTTTATCAGGATTTTGGTTTTCAACATTGTGCCATGATACTCTTTATCTTCACAGTTTGGAAACCTTTATCATTTGAAACATTTTTACATGATTTAGCAAATACAGAAAATATTTTAATTTTATTTGCCAAGAACAAATCCAATGTAAGCTTTTGAAAACTTAGTGATGGAAACAACAATTTAGAAATTGATTTTTGTTTGTTTCCTTAGTTAGCATGCATAGCAAACTTTGACCTTTCAGAAGATAATCTAAGTAAGCCAATGGCAAGGTCTTTTGAGATTAAGTACATACTAGCATGAGTTGATTTTATATGCCAAAGATGGTTTCTTTAATCTTGGTATTCATAGTGCATATATTCAAAAGCACACCAAGTACACATTATCATATCTATGATCAATAAACAATAATGCCATGGATAAAAAACTCTCAATCAAGCATATAGAGAATTCATAGAGTTATTTTTAATAAATTGATTAATCATTTAGCAACTTATCCAATAGTGAGTAAAGTATACTATAAAATGAAGTGATTTGATTATATTTCCAAAAGTATTTTCTATATCATAAAATTGATCAATACTTGCAATTCATATTTTAATCAAATACTAAGGCAAAAATAATGATGAGATGCAAGGATTACTGATTTCATTATTATTATTATTATTATTTTTTATTTAAAAATTACTTTTCATAAGTATGTTTTAAGTTTCATTTTTTTTGACGTGTGTCTAGAACACCCATTTGTATGAAAGTTCTATTTGTTCCATGGGTATCTTGGCACACCTATGTCTACATCCTCATATTTTTATTTTGGGTACCCAAGCTTGCTTGGGTCCTTGAGAGTTAGGACATATGGTTCCTTTTGGAACCCAAATTTATTTAATTGTAATAACTTTACTACTTGATTTAATTATGTTAGAATGATAGGTAAAGTTGTTATGTCCATTCTTTTCATGTTCGAAATATGTTATCTTATTTAATGGTTTGCTTGATAAATTCAAAACATTTTTCTTTAGGGATTCATTGCTAAGTGAAGGAATCAAGCCAAATTTTGATTTATCAAAATCAGCATGTTGGCTTTCAAACATCATTTTTAATCTTTCTGAACTTACAGTGAACTTGTTAATAAGAGATTTCAGTTGGTTAACTTCTTTACTCAAGTTTTGGTTTGTTTTGATTAAGCTATGATTTTTCTGAATCAATTCTTCTGAATTTAACCTTAAGCTTTTATTTTCAGAATTTAGTTTGTCTTGTATTTCAGCAATAGAATTTCTTTCTTTTGAAATTTGCAAATTTAGCTTTTTAAGATTTTTATTTTTCATAGCTAATTTTCTACATTCACCATACAAATCATGGAAAGCATTTAAAAGTTCATCATAAGAAAATTCTTCATGAAATTCACTAGATTCAGATTTTACTTTATTTTCTAGTGCCATAAAACATAAGTTAGTTACCTCTTGTAGTTCATTGTTGCTTCTAGCTTTCTTGCTTTTTATCTCTTTCTTCCTTTCTTCTTGCTTCCTCTTCTTCTTTGACTTTAGGAAGCTTTTGAATTTTCTTGCTGTTATTTCTTCCTCGAGTCGACTCGAGTTTACTTGGAGTCGACTCGACTGACTTGAGAGTCGACTCGAGATCTTCGGGAGACGTCTCGTTCTCAGAGGCCTAAAAGATGATTCTCTGTCTTTTGAATTGTTCTGCCTCGGAGTCGACTCGGGCCTTGTCGGAGTCGACTCGGCTAACTTGGGAGTCGACTCGGAACTACTTGGAGTCGACTCGTTCACAGGGTCTTCAAGACTGTGTCTCTGCCTTTCAGATTGTTCTTCTCTAGGAGTCGACTCGGACAAACTGGGAGTCGACTCGGCTACTGTGGAGGATTCTGCAATCTCATTGTTAGTATGCAATTGAAGCACATGTGAGCTAATCTGAGATTTATCATAAATATTTTCTAAAGTATCCCAGATCTCCTTAGCAGATAAGCATGCAGAAATTTCATTAAACTTCGTTTCATGAATAGCACAATATAATATGTTCATAGCATTAGCATTCAATTGTGCTAAGTCCTTTTCATTAATAGTTTGAGAGAGTGTGTGAAGGTCATTTATTATGATTTTCCATAAATAATAGTTTTGTGATTGAATAAAAATGCGCATGCGTGCTTTCCAATATGTGTAGTCTATGCCATTAAACAGTGGAGGCCTATCAATTAACTGTCCCTCTCCTAGAAAACTATCTATTTGAGTTGTCATGATCTTTGGCTCTTGATCGTGAGATCATCAATTAATCTTGAGCACCTGCTCTGATACCACTTGTTGCCCAAGGTGACAACCCAAGAGGGGGGGTGAATTGGGTTTTCTAAAAATTATGTTCCCTAATTTTTACTTTGAATAGAATGCAGCGGAATAATAAGATGTTATTTACTTAAGCTCTAGGCAATTACAAGTAAAGCAGTGGAAGATTAAGCTAGAGCAATTATACTATGGCTTTAGGGTGCAATTGATCTAGCATTAACTTATAGTTGTATGATCAATTTTAATCTATGTGTATGGTAAGAATGGAGTGGAAGCTAAGCAAATCACTTATAACTCTATAGAAACAAATCTAGAGATATTACACAATCAAGCATGAATGGAAGGCATGAAATACAAGAGATAAAGCATCACAAACACAAAGATGTATAGTGGTTCGGTGCACCCCAGCACCTACATCCACTCCCCAAGACCTCTTGGGAATTTCACTATAATCCCTTAGATTACAGTCGGTTGTTTTACAAGCTCACAACCCAACTTGTTGTTTTGCGAGATCACAACGAACTCGGTCGGTTTTCACAGGCTCACCGACTAGAACCAACCGATTGTTTTCACGGGCTCACAATCCAACCCAGTTGGTTTTTCCAAAGGCTCACCAACCACAACCTTACAATGATTGTTTTTCGGGTTCACAATCAACCCGGTTGGTTTTCCCCAAAGGCTCACCAACCACAACCTTACAACGTTGGTTTTTCCCTTTGGCTCACTATCAAACCTTAACCCCTTGATTCAATCCCTTGATTGAATCAAGTTACAAGATATTAGAACAAGAGTTTAAATCAAATACAAGCTTCTCAAATAAGCAAATATAGCAAATGTAAATAAGTAAAGAAAAGAGAAGAAGCCCTCAAACTAATTTGTAGATGGAGGAACTTGGCTTCTTCTTCACTTGCCCCTCTTCTGATTTTGCACGAAGTAGAGGATCTCCGAGGCAGCACACGGATGGAGAGGAAGCTTTGGGATTCACTTGGATGCTCTTCTTCTCTCTATTTTACTTTTAATGGCCCTTTTGTGCTTATGGAAGATTTTCCTTGTAATCTCTTTCAAATCTCTTCCCTAAATGTTTTCTCCCACTTCCATACCTTCTCCCCTAGCTCTTCTCTTGATTTTATAGCTTTAGAGGGAGTCCCAACAAAAATCTAGCCGTTAGAGACAAAAATAGAGCCGTTGGAATCAAGAAAAAACTAGCCGTTATGCCTCCCAGCGTGCTCGAGTCGACTCGGCTGAAGTAGGAGTTGACTCGGCTGAAACAGGAGTTGATCTGTGAATAGTAGTCTGCCGGCACTGTAGCTGGGAGTCGACTCCTGAAGTTGGGAGTCGACTCGAGATCACTGTAGCGCAGAAAATCAACTCTCTGTCTTTTTGTTTGTTCTCAGTCGGAGTCGACTCGTAGAGTCCCGGAGTCGACTCGAGCACTGTTCCTTGAAACTCTAGAGTGCCAGAGTCGACTCGAAACTTCCAGGAGTCGACTCGAGGACTATTCTTTTGGATTTTTCTTTGAATTTGCTCCTTCAACTTGAATTCTTTGAACTTGAAGCTTGGGCCAATGAATTGTAGCTTTCTTCCAACTTTTCTTGAGAACTTTGGAGGCCTTCTTGTATTCTTCCAACTTGCTATGTTCCTTGCAAAATAAATATCTTTCTCCTTGCAACACAAACATTAGTATTTATACTTCAAGGTTTTGTGATCATCAAAATCAATCTTTGAATCAATCTTTGGGTCATCAGAGATGACTCTAGGATTTTTGAAATAGTGGCGGCCGAAAAGAAAGTTTGGGAAAAACGTTTCGATTAGGGTTAAAAGACGGATTCCCGACCTCGAGTCGACTCCAGTAAAGCGCGAGTCGACTCGACCTCGAGTCGACTCCTGAATATGCGCGAGTCGACTCGAACTCTGGCACATAACCAAAATCTCAATTAAATTCGTGCTAATAGAGAGAGATATGGAAATCTTTAGAACTTAAGGAATGATTTGATGACCATAGACAAGAAATCCTATATCCAACATAAGCTAATCATCAAAATCAATGAATTAGAGGAGAGTATCATAAGAATGGATCAATCACTCCTAACCCTCTTCTAAGAATACAAAATCGATCTTCACTCAAGGGTTTTGTGAAGATATCAGCAAGTTGATCATCAGTACAAATAAATTCAAGCATTACATTACCATTTAACACATGATCTCTTATGAAGTGATGTCTTATCTCAATATGTTTAGTTCTTGAGTGCTGAATTAAATTTTTAGTTAGATTTATGGCACTTGTATTATCACAATTTATAGGAATCTTATCTTGTTTAATGCCATAATCTTCAAGTTGTTGCTTGATTCACAAAATTTGAGCACAACAACTCCCGGCAGCAACATATTCGGCTTCTGCCGTAGATAGTGCAACCGAGTTTTGTTTCTTGCTAAACCATGAGATTAAATTCTCTCCTAAAAGTTGACATGACCCGCTGGTGCTTTTTCTATCAAGTTTATAACCAGCGAAGTCGGAATCAGTGTACCCTATTAAGTTTATATTTGATTCTTTAGAGTACCATATACCTATGTTTTTGTTCCTATTAGATATTTAAAAATTTTCTTAACTGCAATTAGGTGTGATTCCTTAGGATTAGATTGATATCTAGCATACATGCATACACTAAACATTATATCAGGTCTACTTGCTGTAAGATATAATAATGATCCTATCATACCTCTATACAGCTTTTGATCTACTGATTTACCTGATTCATCTTTATCTAGTTTGCATGATGAGCTCATGGAAGTTCCAATTGACTTGTTTCCATCCATATCAAACTTCTTTAGTATTTTCTTGATGTATTTAGCTTGATTGATGAAAATCCCTTCCTTAGATTGTTTGATTTGAAGTCCGAGGAAGTAATTCAGCTCTCCCATCATGCTCATCTCAAATTCACTCTGCATTAATTCAGCAAACTCTTCGCAAAGACGATTGTTAATAGCACCGAAAATAATATCATCTACATAAATCTGCACTACTAACATATCTTTGTTTTTCTTTTTCAAAAATAGGGTTGTATCAACATTTTCTCTAAAAAATTTATGGTCTAATAGAAATTTGCTAAGTCTTTCATACTGTTGCTGGTGGTCCAAACCGAGAACGATTGGCACAGCGGTGTGAACGGGGTTCCCTTTGAGTTGCTTTGGTTGCGCTCCGCCCTCCGCCGTGAAACCTGCAAGCAAGCCTCGCACCACCACCACCGGGGTAGTGGGGGCCCTCCGACGATCAAGTCAGAGGAGATCGAAGGAGAAGGAGAAGGAGAAGGTAGCAGGTGAGATGATACTCTGGAAGATATATCTTACCCTCCCCCTTCCCCCCCAGCCTCATATATATCAGGCTGGGGGGTTTTTCCGGGGATTCGTCATCGTGTGGCACGATGGGGCTGCCACTGACATGGCCGTTACAGGGCGTCATGGGGCAGCGCTGGGTACAGCCATGGCAGGGCATAGTGGAGCTCCGCTTTGTACGGCTGTTACAGGGGATCGTGGGGCAGCGCCGGATACGGCCGTTGCAGGGAGTAGTAGAGCAGGGGGCCGCGGCGTGCCTCAGAGGAACAGTCTGTTGTTGTCGAGAGATTGCCGACTCGGGGTCGGATTGCTGGATCAAGGGGCAGCCGACTCGGGGTCGGGCTGCGGAGCCGAAGATATCCGACCCGAGGTCGGATTGCTGGATCAAGGGGCAGCCGACTCGGGGTCGGGCTGCGGAGCCGAAGATATCTGACCCGAGGTCGGATTGCTGGATCAAGGGGCAGCCGTAGTCTTCCTGGGCGCGCGTGCCGGTCACGTGGGGCATGGTGGCTAAGTTACCCCGTAACAGTAGCCCCCCACTCCCGAGCCTGGAACCAGGAGGGGAACGGGTGAAGGGAGTGATGCTTCGAGATTGCCGCCATCCCTCGGCAAGGCGCGCGTGCTCCGAGCTTCCCGCCTTCTTTATGGCGTATGGCAGTTGTCGCTGATCTGGCGGTCTACGGATTTAGGCGGACATCCTTCCTCTTTTTAACTCTCGGTAGCGCCTCGCCGACTCCTGACTCTTGAAGTTCCTCCGGCGCTAGGCCAGGCATCCGAGGTTTAGGCCTCAGGAAATTCATCCGGCACTAGGCCAGGCATCCGAGGGTTAGGCCTCAGAAAATTCATCCGGCGCTAGGCCAGGCATCCGAGGGTTAGGCCTCAGAAAATTCTTCCAGCGCTAGGCCAGGCATCCGAGGGTTAGGCCTCAGGAAATTCTTCCGGCACTAGGCCAGGCATCCGAGGATTAGGCCTCAGAAAATTCTTCCGGCGCTAGGCCAGGCATCCGAGGGTTAGGCCTCAGGAAATTCATCCGGTGCTAGGCCAGGCATCCGAGGGTTAGGCTTCAGAAAATTCTTCCGGCGCTAGGCCAGGCATCCGAGGGTTAGGCCTCAGGAAATTCATCCGGCGCTAGGCCAGGCATCCGAGGGTTAGGCCTCAGGAAATTCTTCCGGCGCTAGGCCAGGCATCCGAGGGTTAGGCCTCAGGAAATTCTTCCGGCGCTAGGCCAGGCATCCGAGGGTTAGGCCTCAGGAAATTCTTCCGGCGCTAGGCCAGGCATCCGAGGGTTAGGCCTCAGGAAATTCCTCCGGCGCTAGGCCAGGCATCCGAGGACTGAGCCTTGGGGAATTCCGCTCGTTGGTCGGCCAAGGCTGGCGCAAGCCGAGGCGACCGGTCGGGGCTTCAGGCTAGTCTGCTCTCGGGATGATCATCGGGTTAGCCTGGCATCCGAGGGCCGAGCCTCGGAGAATTCCGCTCGTTGGTCGGCCAAGGCTGGCGCAAGCCGAGGCGACCGGTCGGGGCTTCAGGCTAGTCTGCTCCCGGGATGATCATCGGGTTAGCCTGGCATCCGAGGGCCGAGCCTCGGGGAATTCCGCTCGTTGGTCGGCCAAGGCTGGCGCAAGCCGAGGCGACCGGTCGGGGCTTCAGGCTAGTCTGCTCCCGGGATGATCATCGGGTTAGCCTGGCATCCGTGGGCCGAGCCTCGGGGAATTCCGCTCGTTGGTCGGTCAAGGCTGGCGCAAGTCGAGGCGACCGGTCGGGGCTTCAGGCTAGTCTGCTCCCGGGATGATCATCGGGTTAGCCTGGCATCCGAGGGCCGAGCCTCGGGGAATTCCGCTCGTTGGTCGGCCAAGGCTGGCGCACGCCGAGGCGACCGGTCGGGGCTTCAGGCTAGTCTGCTCCCGGGATGATCATCGGGTTAGCCTGGCATCCGAGGGCCGAGCCTCGGGGAATTCCGCTCGTTGGTCGGCCAAGGCTGGCGCAAGCCGAGGCGACTGGTCGGGGCTTCAGGCTAGTCTGCTCCCAGGATGATCATCGGGTTAGCCTGGCATCCGAGGGCCGAGCCTCGGAGAATTCCGCTCGTTGGTCGGCCAAGGCTGGCGCAAGCCGAGGCGACCGGTCGGGGCTTCAGGCTAGTCTGCTCCCGGGATGATCATCGGGTTAGCCTGGCATCCGAGGGCCGAGCCTCGGGGAATTCCGCTCGTTGGTCGGCCAAGGCTGGCGCAAGCCGAGGCGACCGGTCGGGGCTTCAGGCTAGCCTGCTCCCGGGATGATCATCAGGTTAGCCTGGCATCCGAGGGCCGAGCCTCGGGGAATTCCGCTCGTTGGTCGGCCAAGGCTGGCGCAAGCCGAGGCGACCGGTCGGGGCTTCAGGCTAGTCTGCTCCCGGGATGATCATCGGGTTAGCCTGGCATCCGAGGGCCGAGCCTCGGGGAATTCCGCTCGTTGGTCGGCCAAGGCTGGCGCAAGCCGAGGCGACCGGTCGGGGCTTCAGGCTAGTCTGCTCCCGGGATGATCATCGGGTTAGCCTGGCATCCGAGGGCCGAGCCTCGGGAAATTCCGCTCGTTGGTCGGCCAAGGCTGGCGCAAGCCGAGGCGACCGGTCGGAGCTTCAGGCTAGTCTGCTCCCGGGATGATCATCGGGTTAGCCTGGCATCCGAGGGCCGAGCCTCGGAAAATTCCGCTCGTTGGTCGGCCAAGGCTGGCGCAAGCCGAGGCGACCGGTCGGGGCTTCAGGCTAGTCTGCTCCCGGGATGATCATCGGGTTAGCCTGGCATCCGAGGGCCGAGCCTCGGAAAATTCCGCTCGTTGGTCGGCCAAGGCTGGCGCAAGCCGAGGCGACCGGTCGGAGCTTTAGGCTAGTCTGCTCCCAGGATGATCATCGGGTTAGCCTGGCATCCGAGGACTGAGCCTCGGGGAATTCCGCTCGTTGGTCGCGCGCCTATCACTTGCCGCTCGACGGGGTTTCTTCGTGGCCAGCTGCGATCGTATTTCTCCTCCTCTCGACGCGTCGCCTGGGGAACACCAGAAGGCTATTAAATGCTAATTGAGGCGTTACCCGAGAAATCGGATCAGCCAGTTGCTGCTTGCGAGGAGTGCCAGTTAAGCGGCCGCGATACGCGCGTTCTTCGAGGCGGATGCGGCCTGGGCGCGTGCGGAGATACGTGTGCCGTGGGATACACGCCGCCCGGAGTGTCCTACATAAAGAATGCAATTAAGGAGAACGACGCTTAGGAGATCGTGGGAGGATACGCCTCGATAGCTGGAACGGCTCCGGATTCGATGCGCCCGCATTTATTGGAGCCACCCGCATCGGAACGACCGAGGGGCCTCCCGGCCGAAGCGCCGAAGGCGCACTTCGCTGGGTTCAGCTTCATGCGAAACTTCCGCAAGGTGGTGAAAGTCTCCTCCAAATCCGCGATGTGCTGGTCTGCATGGCGGCTCTTCACCAGCATATCGTCCACGTACACCTCCATGTTCCGGCCGATTTGCTCTTTGAAGATTTTGTTGACGAGGCGCTGGTAAGTGGCGCCAGCATTCTTCAGACCGAAGGGCATTACCTTGTAGCAGTACAGCCCCCGGTCTGTTATAAAGGCAGTTTTCTCCTCGTCCTGTGGGGCCATCATTATCTGGTTGTAACCGGAGAAGGCGTCCATGAAAGACAGCAGCTGATATCCGGAAGTCGCGTCGACCAGTTGGTCTATTCGCGGAAGCGGAAAGCTATCCTTAGGGCACGCCTTGTTCAGGTCGGTATAGTCGACGCACATCCTCCACTTCCCGCTCGCCTTCCGGACAAGTACAACGTTTGCCAGCCACTCGGGGTAGCTTACCTCCCTTATGAATCCTGCCTCCAAGAGCTTGTCTACCTCCTGGTCGACCACCCGGATCCGATCCGGGGCACAGTGTCTCTTCTTCTGCTTTATTGGTCGGTGGGTCGGGTCGACGTTGAGGGCGTGAGAAATGACCTCCGGGTCGATCCCAAGTACATCGGCCGCCGACCAGGCAAATACATCGGTATTGGCTCGGAGGAATTCCACCAACCGGGCCCGAGCTCCCGGATCGAGATTGGCGCCGACCCGGACCGCCCGGTCGGGGCGGCCTTCCTCGAGGGGGACTTCGACCACACCCTCGGCCGGCTCCCCCTGCCGCAAGGCCACCTCGTCTCTGGCATCAAGGGACTCGACGCTTAGGGCTTTCACGGGCTTCTTTCCTTTGAGGGTTGCTAGAAAACATTGCCGTGCGGTCGGTTGGTCACCTCGGACCTCTCCGATCCCGACCGCCGTGGGGAACCGCATGAGCAAGTGGTACGTGGAGACCACCGCGCGAAGGGCGTTCAGCCCGGGTCGCCCGAGGATAGCGTTGTAGGCCGAAGGAACACGGACGACCAAGAACCCGAGTCGCACCGTGGCTTCTGCGGGTGCGACGCCCGCAGTCACAGGCAGCTCAACGACACCTTCCGCCGGGACAGCGTCACCGGTGAATCCTACGAGGGGGGTGGACATTTTGTGCAACAACTGTCTGGACAAGCTCATCTTTTGGAAGGCCTCGTAAAACAAAATATCAGCTGAGCTTCCATTATCCACAAGAACACGCCTTACATCATAGTTTGCCATAGTGAGGGAGATCACCATGGCGTCATCGTGGGGAGTCTGAACCCCCTTTACATCCTCATCAGAAAAGGTGATTACATTGCCGACCCTCTGCCTCTTTACGACGGCCGTCCCTGACGCTTCCGTCGAGCCCCCTGCGTTCCTCACGGGCCGAGAGCAGCCCCCAGTGATAGTGTGGATCACGCCCGCAACGGGTCGATTCTGCTCCCGAGGCTTCGGAGGAGCCGGGTCGGCCGGACGCGGGTCTGCGGGGGGACGTCGGTCGCTCACATATCGACCGAGACGCCCCCGACGGATAAGAGCCTCGATCTCGTCCCGAAGCTGGAAGCAGTCCTCTGTGTCGTGGCCGTGGTCTCGGTGGTACTCACAGTACAACCGGGAGGGCCTCTTTCCAGGGATCCTTTGTATCTGTCTCGGGGCTGGGAGGTCCTCCCGCCCCTTGATCTCCATAAGGATCTGGGCCCGGGGAGTCAGGAGAGGGGTGTACCGGTTGAAACGTCGGGGCGGAGAACGAGGGCGTGGGGCGCCGTGGTTCTTCGCCGGCGACGGGCTTCTGCGCCGATGCTGGGGCGTCGGGCTCCTCCTCTGGCGTGCCTCTTTCCGCCTTTTCTTCCCAAGCTTTGGAGGGATCTCGGCAGCCTCCTTGCTCCGGTGGGCGGCCGCCTCCTCGGCGTCCGCATACTGGTTCGCCCGGGACAACAGCTCTGGGAAGCTCCGCGGCAGGCGTTTGTCCAGGGAGAAGGTGAGCCTGCCCTTCCGGAAGCCACGCTTCAGGGCTGAAAGAGCTACCTCCTGACTCAGGTTCCGGACCTCCAGCGTAGCCCTGTTGAAGCGGGTAAGATAATCCCGCAGGCTTTCTCCCTCGTTTTGCCGGACGTCAAAGAGGGAGTCGGAGACCAGTCGCCGCCGGCTACTGACGGCGAAATGAGTGATGAAGAGGCGAGTGAACTGGTCGAAAGACCGGATTGAGTCAGCCTCCAGCCCGGCGAACCACGCCCTCGCCGGGCCACGGAGGGTTGCCGGGAAGGCCTTGCAGAGAAGGGGATCCGATGCTCCGTGGAGGAGCATAAGGGTCCTGAAACTCTCGACGTGATCCCGCGGGTCTGCCGCCCCGTCATAGGGCTCGATCGCCGGCATTTTGAACCCCGGCGGATTCGGGGTCCGCAGGATCCTCGAGGCGAGCACCGGCTGGGAGGAGATCTCTAAGTCGGCGAAGGGATCTTTGGAATGGCCCTTCAGGACCTGGAGTTGTCGGTGGAGATTGTCCACCCGCCGGTCCAGGGAGCGCGACCGGTGGGTGGGAGACAAGGAGCGGCGAGAGGGGGGCCGACTGGAGCGCGGGTCCCTCGAGGACTGGGGGGTCTGGGAACGCGCCCGGGCCCGCCTCTCGTACCCCGCGCAGCTCCGGTGGGAAGGTCCCGGCAGAATGGAGCGTGCTCGAGAATCCTCCTCACGCCGGTGCTCCTCCCCATGGGAGAGGAAGGAGTGCGGGTTGAGGAGGACAGGCGAACGCTCAGGCAGCGGCGGCTCCTGAGCCCGCTGCGGCGCCCGGGACATCGCACCCTGCAGATTCTGCACCGCCTCCGCGAGGGTGCGAACCTGCTGGGTTAGCTGGTCGAACTGGGCGGCTTCGACCATCTGAATGGGCGGTGGGGCGGTGGAGTGTTGCTGAGAGCGTGTTGGAGACGCAGCGGCCTTCCGGCCAGTGGCGCGAGAGGCCCCGCGACCGGAAGCATTGAAAGCTCCACGACCACCTCGCCGTGCCATTACGATCGCTCTGAGATCCGGGCCCTTCCTCTAGCGCCAACTGTTGCTGGTGGTCCAAACCGAGAACGATTGGCACAGCGGTGTGAACGGGGTTCCCTTTGAGTTGCTTTGGTTGCGCTCCGCCCTCCGCCGTGAAACCTGCAAGCAAGCCTCGCACCACCACCACCGGGGTAGTGGGGGCCCTCCGACGATCAAGTCAGAGGAGATCGAAGGAGAAGGAGAAGGAGAAGGTAGCAGGTGAGATGATACTCTGGAAGATATATCTTACCCTCCCCCTTCCCCCCCAGCCTCATATATATCAGGCTGGGGGGTTTTTCCGGGGATTCGTCATCGTGTGGCACGATGGGGCTGCCACTGACATGGCCGTTACAGGGCATCGTGGGGCAGCGCTGGGTACAGCCATGGCAGGGCATAGTGGAGCTCCGCTTTGTACGGCTGTTACAGGGGATCGTGGGGCAGCGCCGGATACGGCCGTTGCAGGGAGTAGTGGAGCAGGGGGCCGCGGCGTGCCTCAGAGGAACAGTCTGTTGTTGTCGAGAGATTGCCGACTCGGGGTCGGATTGCTGGATCAAGGGGCAGCCGACTCGGGGTCGGGCTGCGGAGCCGAAGATATCCGACCCGAGGTCGGATTGCTGGATCAAGGGGCAGCCGACTCGGGGTCGGGCTGCGGAGCCGAAGATATCCGACCCGAGGTCGGATTGCTGGATCAAGGGGCAGCCGACTCGGGGTCGGGCTGCGGAGCCGAAGATATCCGACCCGAGGTCGGATTGCTGGATCAAGGGGCAGCCGTAGTCTTCCTGGGCGCGCGTGCCGGTCATGTGGGGCATGGTGGCTAAGTTCCCCCGTAACAGATACCATGCTCTAGGGGCTTGTTTTAGACCATAAAGTTCTTTATTTAGTTTATAAACATGATTGGGGTATTGATGATTTTCAAAACCAGGAGGTTGTTATACATAAACCTCCTCATTAATATACCCATTCAAGAAAGCACTTTTTATATCTATTTGAAATAATTTGAAATCTTTAAAATATGCAAATGCTAGTAACAATCTAATTGCTTCAAGTCTAGCCACAGGAGCAAAGGTCTCATCAAAATCTATACCTTCTTCTTGATTATAACCCTTTGCTACTAGTCTAGCCTTGTTCCTAACCACAACTCCATTTTCATCATGTTTATTTTTGTATATTCAATTAGTTCCAATTATTGAATATTCAGTGGGTCTTTCTACTAAGTTTCATTTTGTTTCTTGTAAATTGGTTTAGTTCCTCTTGCATAGCATTTATCCAATTTACATCATTCTCAGCTTCTTCAATGTTTTTAGGTTCTAAATGTGAAACAAATGCAAGATGATTATTTAAGTTTCTAAGAGAGGCTCTAGTTCTAACAGGTTGAGATGGATCATCTAAGATTAACTCTTTAGGGTGACCGTGAGCATACCTCCATGCCTTTGTAAGCCCATGTTCAGCAATTACCTCTTGGCTTGTTGAAGTCTCTTCAATTTGCTTCGGTTCATCCTCTTGTAAGATCATGTCATCAATCTTTTCCTCAAGTATCCCTGTATCATCATCAAAAGCTACTCTCTTACTAGAAGAAGCATCATTAGTCTCATCAAAAACAACATGAATAGATTTTTCAATAACAAGAGTTCTTTTGTTGAAGACTCTATATGCCCTACTTGATGTAGAGTATCCCAAAAAGATACCTTCATCAGATTTGGAATCAAATTTTTCTAAATTATTTTTGCCATTATTATGAATAAAACACCTACAACCAAAAACATGAAAATAGTTTATTTTGGACTTTTTATCTCTCCAAAGTTCATAAGGTGTTTTCTTTATAATTGGTTTCAATAAAACTCTATTTAGTACATAGCATGATGTGTTAATAGCTTCACCCCAAAAATACTTTGGGAGATCACTTTCACATAGCATGGGCCTAGTCATTTTCTCTAGGGTTCTATTCTTTCTTTTCACTACTCCATTTTGTTGTGGAGTCCTAGGTGCAGAAAAATTATGAGTTATCCTTTTTTTTGCTACAGAATTTTTCAAATAGATGATTTTCAAATTTTGTTCCATTATCACTCCTAATAGCTATAACTGAATCATTTCTTGCGTTAGTCACTTCCTTATGGAATTTCTTAAATACTGAGAATGCTTCATCTTTATGAGCTAAAAATATGATCCATGTGTATCTAGAAAAATCATCTACAATGACAAGACCATACTTGTTTCCACCAAGGCTTGTGGTCCTAGTTGGTCCAAAAAGATCCATGTGAAGTAGCTCAAGGGGTCTAGTAGTAGAGATACAATTTATAGATTTAAAAGAACTTCTAAATTATTTGCCAAATTGACACACTTTACAAATTTTATTTTTCTCAAATTTTAGCTTTGGCAAACCAATTACAGAATCTCTTTTAATTAATTTAGATATTGTATCCATACTTGCATGACCTAATTTACGGTGCCATAACCAACTTGCATCATTGACCTTAGTATCACTAGCTACTAAGCAGCGGCTATTTTTGGCAAGATCTTCAAGATCTACTACATACACATTGCCACGTCTTAGTCCTTTGAACACTAAGCTATTGTCAATTGAGTTGGTTATGATGCATAAAGATAGCTTAAATAGAACATCAAAAACTCTATCAATTGAGTTGGTTATGATGCATAAAGATAGTTCCTTGTCACCCGTCATGTGTCTTGAGTAGCCACTATCCAAGTACCAACAGTTTTTATTGAGCTTGGCTGCAAGACACTTCTACACAAAGGAAATCATACAATTTTAGGTACCCAAGTTTTCTTGGATCCTTCAAGGTTAGTTATATTGGTTCCTTTTGGAATCCAAATCTTTTTAATCTTTCTTTTAGCTTCAGTTTTTCTATGGTTACATACATTAGCTTTATGTCCTATTCCACCACAACAAAAATAGGTTACATTTTTATTTTTACTTTCACCAGCTTTTACAAAGAAGTTTTTAAGAAATTTTTGCTTGTTCTTAGGCTTATACTCTAAACCGGCTCTATTAAATACAGCTCTTTGACTATTAAGAATAATTTCTAGTTTTTCAGAACTATATGTAAACTTCTCAACTATAGGTTTATATTTTCAAGTTCTTTTGTTAAGTTTAGTTTTTCTGTTTTCAGTAAGTTTAAATCTTTTGTAAGGTTATCTTTTAGAGTTTGATTACTGTTTTTAAGTTCTGAAATTTTCTTAGTTAGTCTTTCTTTATCTTTAATTAAGGTACCAGTTTTTGAGTTAGCAATTGGTTACTTGTTTTAAGTTCTAAGTTTTCTTTGACGATGGAGTCCTTATTCTTAATCAATTTATCATTTTTATGAATGTAGGATTGATTAGTTAGCTTCAATTCTTTGTTTTTAAGGTTTATCGACTTATATTCATCCATTAGTTCATTAAAGGCATCATACAATTCTTCAAATGTAAAATCTAAATGTGTTTCAGATATTACCTCATTTTCGTTTGCCATAAGGCAGAAATTGGCCTTTTCCTCTTGTTCCTCCTCCGATGATGATGATGATTTATCGGAGTCAGTCCAGGTGGTGATAAGAGCTTTCTTCTTTTTGTACTTGTTGCTCTTCTTTAGCAAGGGACAGTCGGCTCTGAAATGATCCGGCTTCTTGCATTCATAACATCCGATTCCCTCACTTTTTCTTTCCTTACCTTTATCCTTGTTGAAGGAACTCGAGGGAACTCTTTTCTTATGGAAGGGCTTCTTCCGATTGATGAATCTTCTGAATTTTCGCACAAGGAGAGCCTCTTCTTCATCTTCTTCATTGTCTTCTTCTTCACTGTTGCTACTGCAAGAAAGATCCTTGTTAGAAGAATTAGACTTGAGAGCAATTACCTTTTTCTTATGGGAGAATTCTTCTTCACTGTGCTGTTTCATTATGAGCTCATGTGTCATTAGAGATCCAAGAAGCTCCTCGAGTGGCAGCTTGTTTAAATCTTTTGCTTCTTGGATTGCCGTGACCTTGGCTTCCCATGATTTTGGTAAAGAGCGAAGAATTTTCCTGACAAGGTCACTGTTAGTATAACTTTTGCCAAGGCTTTTTAAGCCGTTGACAATATCAGTAAATCTAGTGAACATGCAAGAGATGGTTTCATTAGATTCCATTTTAAATAGTTCATATTTATGAACTAGCATATTTATTTTAGATTTCTTGACTTGATTTGTGCCCTTGTGGGTCACTTCAAGTCTATCACATATCTCTTTTGCAGAATTGCAAGTAGAGATTCTATTGAATTCATTAGGATCCAAGGCACAATAAAGAACATTCATTGCTTTGGCATTTAGTTGTGCCTTCCTTCTATCGTTATCATCCCAATCTTTTTCAAGCTTGGGTATTGCAATGTTATCTACATAGATAGAAGGAATATATGGTCCATTTACTATGATGCTCCAAACATCATAGTCTTGGGCTTGGATAAATATCCTCATTCTAGCCTTCCAATAGGTATAGTTAGTTCCATTGAACAATGGAGGCCTGTTGGTGGATTGCCCCTCACTAAGAAAAGATCCAAAAGGGGTTGTCATTTTAATCTTTTACTCTTTTAAAGGATTGGAACACCAATCGATATAAGAGCACCTGCTCTGATACCACTTGTTGCCCAAGGAGACAACCCAAGAGGGGGGGTGAATTGGGTTTTAAGTAATTATGACCAATTAAAACTATAATGAGTAATTAACTAAATCTATTGCTAGCAAATTAGTTTGTTTACTAGATGCAGTGAGTGAAGAGAGAGGAAGAGACAACAACCAATACAAACATAAACAAGTTTATAGTGGTTCAGAGCCAACTTTTACTCCTACGTCCACTTTCCAAGCCGCACTTGGGTGTTCACTATAATTCCTAGGATTATAGCCGGTTGTTTTACAAGCTCACAACTCAACTTATTGTTTTCACGAGATTACAACGAACTCAGTCGGTTTTCACAGGCTCACCGACTAGAACCACCTGATTGTTTTTCCGGATTCACAATCAAACCCAGTTGGTTTTCCCGGTTCACCAACCACAACCTTACACCGTTGGTTTTTTTTTTGGCTCACCAACAAACCTTACAACCCTTGATTCAATCCTCTGATTGAATCAAGTAAGAGAAACAAAGTTTGAGAGTTCACAAAGAAAGCTTCTAAAAAAGCAGATGTGAGAACAATATAAGTAAAGTAAAGTTAGAAGCCCTCAAACAGATTTTAGATGGGAAAGTAGGAGTTTCTCGATTTCTAAGTCTTCTCTTGAATCTGTCGAATGATGGAGGACAGTAGTAGAGCCTTGAATGCAAAGGAAGCACTTTCAGATTTGAGTTGAATGGATTTCTTTCTTTTTTTTCTTAGATTTACTCAACATAAGCTCTTGGTGGTTGAAAAGCTTTAATTGTTAGATGGAATAGCTCTCTTGTTGTCTACACTATTCACTCTGGCTATTTAAGTGGTTCCATTCGAAAATTAACCGTTAGAGAGTGGTTTGGAGCCGTTCTGTTCCGTCTGCACTTCCTGATAATGTATCCGTTGGGATAGGAGTCGACTCGTGCGATTTGGAGTCGACTCAGCT
This sequence comes from Phoenix dactylifera, assembly GCF_051530095.1. Classification (NCBI taxonomy): domain Eukaryota; kingdom Viridiplantae; phylum Streptophyta; class Magnoliopsida; order Arecales; family Arecaceae; genus Phoenix; species Phoenix dactylifera. Next base: position 28,370,837 of record NC_143192.1, on the reverse strand, counting down.
GTTGCTGGAGTCGACTCATGCTTTTTTGGAGACGACTTGCTCGTTGTTCAGGATTTGAATTAAAGTGCTTGTCTCGTCCTGGAGTCGACTCGGACTAAACTGGAGTCGACTCGCCAACTTCTGGAGATGACTCGGGCACTTAGAAGTCGGCTCGTTTTTAGGGTTCCAGAAATCCATCTTTCTATTTTTCTTCCTCGAGTCGACTCAGGTTTTCTTGGAGTCGACTCAACTGTCTTGAGAGGCGACTCGAGATCTTCAGGAGACGTCTCGTTCTCAGAGGCCAAAAAACTGATTCTCTGTTTTTTGAACTGAACTGCCTCGGAGTCGACTCGCGTCTTGTTGGAGTCGACTCGGCTGATTTGGGGGTCGACTCTGGAACACTTGGAGTCGACTCGTTCACAGGGTCACCGAGATTGGTTCTCTGCCTTTCAGACTGCTTTCCTCTGGGAGTCGACTTGGACATAACTAGGAGTCGACTCGCCAAAACTTCGGAGTCGACTCGTAACCTTCTGGAGTCGACTCGGTAACAGGGTCTAAAATCTATCGTTCTGTCTTTCTGTCTGTTATCCTTTGGAGTCGACTCGGCTGGCATCGGAGTCGACTCGAAACTTTTTGGAGTCGACTTGCTGACAGGGTCTAAAATTCTTTTTTCTGTCTTTCTGTTTGTTCTCAGTCGGAGTCGACTCGTAGAGTATCGGAGTCGACTCGAGCTTGTGCCAGAACCTTTAAAACACTCGGAGTCGACTCGTAATCTTCCGGATCGACTCGGGATTCAAACTTTGGTTCAAATTGAGTCCAACACTTAGCCAAATTACTTTGAACCAAAGTTCGAGGCACTTAAACAGAAATTTACATATATTTGCCTGAAACACTAGATTGAATTCATTAGTACAACATAAAAATATACTCAAATGCTTTGAGCTCATCAAAATCAAATAGGGGTATACTCAATCACTCCACAGGGCGCGTAGTTATCTTTCTTGGAGGGAAATAGTTGTTGGGCTACATAAATTCATGGCAACTTTAAAGTTCTCTTCATAAATTCATAATGAGTACACTTTACAGATTTTGACGTGCTGGATCAACCAGCAGCAAACCATCGAGACATGTCAGATCTGGTAGGCTTAAGAAGTCATGTTACCTGTATCTCTTGGTGGTCAATGTTTGTTTCTTAGAGCTGTGAAGGGGTTTGTTTTCACTGAGCTAACAAATTTTCAATTGATATCTTTTCTTGAGTAGATGATTGGAATGACTTCATATGGAGCCAGTTCGCTCCAAGCATTTGCTTTCAGCCTCCATATGAAGCTGGATCAGATGCCTGGTCAGATGTCATCCATGTTAGCAGAATAAAAAGATCTAAGAAGCAGGGGCACTGGAAGAGGAACTGTCCTCAGTACTTGCGTCACTTGATTCGAACAGACCGAGCAAGAGAAAAGTGAAATCAGTTGCTGATCAAGGTACTTATACGATAATACCTTATAATTTCTCTGTTTGTGACAATTCGACCTGGGTATTGGATACTGGAAGTCCGTTTAACATTTGCAATTCATTACAAGGACTTCAGGTCAGTGAGAGATTTGGAGATAGCGAAAGATTTCCGAACGTTGGAGATGGAAGACCAGTTCTACTTCTAGCTTTAGGAACTCTCAAATTAGTTTTCAATTCTCATGTAATTGTCTTGAGTGATTGTCACTTTTGTCCGATGTTTTTATTGAATATTATTTCTGTAGGCCTTTTGGCCAAGAATGATTTTGAAATTTCAATAAAGAAGAGTTATTATGATATCATTATGAATGGTGTTACTATAATGAATGAACGATTGAGTAATGACATTTACATATTATCGCAATATGTTAATGTAATGTACACGTCAAGTAAGCGCCCTAAAATAGTATTGTCTCTGATGTCTACCTTTGTTATTGTAGGCTAGGTCATATTAACAAGAAAAGGATAAACAACTTAGCTCAAGAGGGTATCCTTAATGTTAATGATTGTGAATCATTGACCACTTGCGCATCCTGTCTTCTTGGAAAGATAACTGATAAGTGCTAAATAATGCATAAATTAATATCTTATTCATAGCACTTATCATTATTTTAATTCACATATTTTGTAAATTTAACTAAGGAAAATATGTTTCCGTACATCATTGCATTTTAATAAATTATTAAAAATGATTCAAGCTTGATTAATTTTGGTCCAATCTAATGGATGCAGGTCGAGTGGAACGTATTTGAGATGATCCCTGAACCCAAATCACATGCACCCTGTGAATCAGATCCTTTAAGATTCTGATTCAGCCATTCATCCTAACTCCTCTGCATCACATCTCAGTCACCTGCATTCAATTTCTTCACATGTTCACCCACTATAAACAAGTCTTTCTACGTGTCCAACCTTCCTGAAATTCCTCTCACACATTGGCTCCTCTGCATCCATGTCAACCAGCCAAATGAACCTCTTCATTACAGACATAACCCCATGTCCAAAGAACAGAAGCCCGTGTAAACCTCCTAGCTTAACAAAACGAGTTCAAGCCTTCTCTTTCATTCTCCCAAACTCCTTATCACATCCGTAGATCAGCGTCCATCCCAACCTCCAGATTTCCCCTCACACCCATCTCCACCCTCCTGGCATTTCGGTAGAAAGCCCCAGCTCATCTCCCCTCCTCTTCGCCCGTAGGATAAACTCATCTTTCCCAGCTCCTCCTATGATGCAAACCAACCAATCTCCCCAGCATCCGCATCATCTTCCTAGATTTCATCCCAACCAAATCTAGCGTCTTCCCTCTTCCGAAACACCCAAACCTCTCTCTGTTCACAAGATCAACTCCCAGCAAATCTAAATCCCAGCCTTCACGGAAGAAAAGAACAGAGTAGCTCACGGATTTCCTTTTCCGTGAGTTCATCCCAACTCCCCTTCTTCATCCAAACTTCCAGCTCATATTCCCTCCATTACCGTTCAGCTCCATCAACAAAAATCCAAGCTTATCCCCTATTTTTCCGAGCAAATCCTTCTCTCCCAGTCGGTTGAACATCTCCCAACATATCTCCCCTATTCCGCGTCCAAGCCAATCAACAAACCATTCCCTCCCAGTCGTTCGACCCATATCTTAGATCCTCCCAGCCGGGGAACATCTCGAGCAACTCCTTCCCAAGCATCATGGAAGTGTCTATCCGTTCCCAGCTGAAGGAATCCTCCCATTCGAAGCATCCGTGATCTTTCCCAGCATCCTCCTCTTCCGGCTTGATTCCAGCTCCCCTGTTACGCGTAGCATCCCATCTTCATCGCCTACCGAACTCAGCATCCATTCGATCCCAACGTCCCGAGCTCAACTTGTATCCACCGTTCCCAAACCTCCTCAACTTCTCTTCATCCCGTGTCCACTGAATTTCCCAACATCTCCCAGCTCACGGTTCATCATCTTCTTCCTAACGAAAGGATCTGCATCCCAACCCGGATAAGCTCGGATTAGTTTTATCTCCAGCCATATCTTCCACGAATAAGCATCCGAAATCTTCCCAGCTTGCATCTTTATCTTCTTATTCTCATCCCCTGCATCCAGCAAACAGAGCCCATCATATCCTCTCTCGAATCCGAACCAGCCCTCATCTCGTTCACTCTTATCCAGCATTTGCAGCCAACCGCATGAGATCTCCACATCCAAAGAATACTCCCATCCGCATGAAGCCAGCTCTTCTCAATCGTGGAACCATCTTCCATCATCTGCGGAGGAGATCAAGCCTCCATAGCCTTATCTTCCCAGTCGAACCAGCCAAAGGGGAGGAAATGGGGAGTTGCAGCCTATAAAAGGCCAGCGTGAACCGAGAAGGGCATTCCTCCTCTTCCCCATCGGGGTTGTTCCCATCCACTAAATCTCTCACAGGCCAAGTTCCCACGGGAAGAAGAGGAAAGGGAGAGAAGAGTTTGGGTCTTTTTGGGAATGACTTTTCAAAAGAAAAAAATAATGAATTGCTAGATAAGGAAGGAGAGACCCAGGGAAGGAAGGAAGAAAAGAAGAAATGGGAGCCCGCTGCTGTGCCACTGCTGCTGCCGTCCACCACTGCATGGAAGGCTGATCTCCTCTCCAGGGCTGGATGCAACCCTAACAAAGGGCTAAGGGTTTTTGTATTTTTGATTTCTATTCTTGAAGTTGTATAAACCTTATTTTGTTCTTAATGAATATTTTATTTCATCTCATATTTAATTTGTGACTTTAAATATGACGTTTATACAACTATTCTTCATGATCACTAAGTTAATAGAAGATCACCCATGCTTAGGAAAGATGCAGTGTCTTACCACATTAGTTTAGGGTAGACATTTCATGCCGATCGAAGATGGATGTTCCTAAATTACTTTTGTGAGATTTTTATTTGAATGCTTATTAGGCTTGTAGTCAATTTGCATGTTATTCCAAGAATAAATTAAAATACAAATAACCCTTGTTACGATGTTAGTGGTGAATTCCTTGCCCTAGGTTCTCTCAACTGATATCCTTTTAATTGCATTTTTTTATTAAATTTCTTAGTTTAATTTTCTTCACAAACTTTTCCTTTTAAATATTTTTTTTAGAAAATAACTGTACCCCAATCCCTGTGAATCGATACCCGTAATTACTATCCTACCAGATACGTGCTATTGCGTGGTTTTTAAAGTTGGCTATCAATGACCAAGTCACCTTTTACTAGAAAAGGTGAACAAGCTAATGATATATTGAGCCTTGTACATTCAGATGTATGTGGACCAATGAGCACAAAATCTAGAGGTGGATATTCTTATTTCATTACGTTTACAGACGACCTATCTAGGTATGGATATGTCTATCTTATGAGACATAAGTCTGAATCGTTTGAAATATTCAAACTATTTCGTAATGAAGTAGAGAAACAAACCGGAAAGAGTATTAAAACTCTTCGGTCAGACTAAGGAGGTGAATACCTCACCAGTAAGTTTATGACATATCTAGGAGAGAATGGGATCCTCTCTTAGTGGACTCCTCCTGGTACACCTCAATATAATAGAGTGTCAAAAAGGAGAAATCGAATATTGTTAAACATGGTTCGATCCATGATGGGGTATGCTAGTCTGCCAATATCCTTCTGAGGAGTCATAGGATTTGTAAAGTTGAAACACATTTTGGATGCACTGATTAAAGAGTTGATAGAACTCTGAAGTCATCCTAGGCATTTGGAGTCATAGGGATGAATTATACGGTAACCATAGTCCAAGGATTCTTGAATGTTGCTTTGCAATCATTCGGCCTATCCGGACGTTGGGTACTATTGCTGATGGTCATTTTGATTAGTACAAGAAGGTGTTCCTGTGCTACTGGCTTAGGTTCGAACATATGGGGTCACACGCATAGAAGTTTCTAGGTTGATTAAATGGCTGATCAATGATTAAGAATCATCGAGGGGTACATCGATCAATTCGATTGACAAATTATCCTAAGCAAAAGTTGCAGTAAAATAATTATTGAATTATTGAAAGATTAATTAGAAATTAGATTGCTAATTAACTCAATTGATTGAATGATTGAGCTTAGGTTAAGCCAAATTGAATAAAATTTAATTTGGGCTACATCAAGGTTTTACCTAATTAGATTGGGTTCGATTCGAGTTGATTATGTTAGAAGTATGCCCTAGAAGCCAATTTGGCTGACGCATTATTTTATTCTGGAACATAAATTTGTACTTGACCTAATTAAGTTGGGCATTCTTTTCATTCATATTCTTATGTGTCCATGAATCATCCAAAGAGTTAATAAGATGATGACGCATATTCTCAAGAGTTGAGAATTTGAGGCATGTGTCATTGGTGATTAATTCCTGAATTGCTCCTGATTGATGGATCATCACAAGGACGGTGATTGATCCGATCAGTGCACACATCACTTTTCTTACGAATGGATGAGACTCGAGTCCACAGTGTAGGGACACTGAAGTGATAGTGCAGGTTCTTGTTAGAGAACAAGGGTACTGAGCGTGACCAAGACAAGAAGTCACTTGGATGTCTATCCACTCGTCAGTGACTTGCTTGATGTTGCGATAGTGTGACTGGTCCTTTGACCTGCGATGCTTCGGCTGCTCACAGTGAGGTTATTGTAGTTTGACTGCACACATACATGGTCTCTAGCCATATGGGTCCATGCAGTGTAGATTGGCTGCAGTAGGTTCATTGTAGGAGTAGGGTATGCACCTATAAGGAATCTATCGACCTTGATAGATAAGTAGAGATCCTATGTGATTTATAAGACTGAGTTCGTAAGACCTCGGCCGGGGCAGATTGTGAAAGAGTAGATGCCCTACAAGCCAATCGCAATATGTATTGCGAAAGGTTTTTTCTTTTGATTTGTCCAAATCATGTACATGACATTTAAATATGAATAAAGGCGTTATGTTTTATCATATGCTGTTGATTATATTTATGATAAACTCCTCAGATTAGGGCAATGGTTTTAAGACTATGATGAGATCATACTAGTGAGACTTAAAATTCTAAAATCCTAATCTTAAATATTCCCAGTCATTGGTACATTGAGTCGGGGATCAATGATTACCGGAAAAGACTGGCATGTCTTATGTATGCTCGATGCAGAGGATGATTGATCTCACAATCATTTGTGTGGAGACACTAATACAAAGATGTGGGTGCTCATTAGAGGAATGAGTTCACTGAATTGACCTACAAAGAGAAATCTTATGAAGTCTTACTTACATGTCAAAAGATGATTCTCTTAGTGGAAGTTGTGCAACTGATCCTATGACCTGAGATCACCATGGTATCTTGTGCACATGAACCCATATTTTGGTTTACACTCATTCATGACAATAAGTTGTATACGAGGTCTTCTGGATATGGTGAATTGTGTACGAAGATTATGAGTAGGTCAACAAGGAATTAATCACTTCTAGTAAGAGAAGATAGCATCCTATTTATTCTAATCATATGATAATTCAGGAAGCCTTTGATTAAAGCAGAATGAAAATTAGAAAGAGTTTCTAATGTTTCATTATTTGAATTATCATTAAAAGATTGAGAAAAATATGAATATGAAATTGAGTTTGACATATATTCATACTCATATACATATTTGGGATGCAGTTTGATTAAAGGATTGAATTGCATGGTAACTTGCACTGAAGGGTATTTTTGGTATTTCTACCAAATTCCATATTTTCCGGATAGACATGACACGTTGCTAGACGTCAATCTTGTTTTATAGGTTTGATCAAATTAAAGAGTTTAATTCGATCACCAATTAGAAAGGATTCTAATTGTTAAGTTTGGGTTCGTGCAGTTTGGACTTAAATCGATTAGAAGAGTTCTAATCAAGTTGGGTCAACTCGCACTCACACCTATTGCTGGCTAAGTATGGAACCCAATGGGTCACACACAAGGAAACTTATCAAGGGTCTAATTGGATTAGATCATGTTTGCAAGATAAACATCCTAGCAGGTGTTGCAAACCTTAGCTCCTGATTCGAATTGGATTCGAATCTGATTCTTAATTGATCTAATTTGATTAGATCATATTCTAATATGGGTTAGCCAAGAGTTGGCACCTAATTGGCTTGGTTTGAGTCTAATTGGATTAGATTTGATAAATCATTCATTTTTGACCGTTGGATCAACATTTGGATGAAGAGATGGATCAAATGGATGGCGCCATGGATTGGAGCCATTGGATCTTCATCATGGGATGATGGGAGATCATGATCTCGTGATGGATCTCATCTGGAGGCGTGATGATGAAATTTACGTGAAGGGATAAGCACTTAAAATAGATGGCGCCCCTTGGATTGGATAAAGATGACACGTCATCTTATCCTAACTATTCTCCCTTCAACCGCATCATTCTCTCTCTCCTTATTTCTTATGGCGCCACCAATAAGGGCCTTTGGATCATCATCTAGCCTTGATCAATGGTTGAGAATGCTCCCTATTTTTCATGCGTGAGAAGAAATGAAGAGAGGCATGAGTACGGTGGATTTCATGAAGAGGTGCTTAGGGAATGGTAAGGATGAAGCGCCATATCATAAGTGTTGCTGGTGGTCCAAACCGAGAACGATTGGCACAGCGGTGTGAACGGGATTCCGTCTGAGCTGCCTTGGTTGATGTTGATTGTGCTCCACCTTCCACCGGGAAACCTGCAAGCAAGCCTCGCACCACCACTGGGGTAGTGGGGGCCCTCCGACGATCAAGTCAGAGGAGATTGGAGGAGGAGGAGAGATGATAATAGCAAGCAAGAGAGTGCTCTGGAAGATATTGCTTACCCCTCCCCCTTCTCCCCCCAGCCGCATATATACCTGGCTGGGGGGTCTCTCAGGGGGGTTTGTCATCGTGGGGCGCGATGGAGTGGCCACTGACATGGCCGTTACAAGGCGTCGTGGAGCAGCGCTGGGTACGGCCATGACAGGGCGTAGTGGAGTTCCGCTTTGTACGGCTGATACAGGAGATCGTGGAACAGCATCGGATACAGCCGTTGCAGGGAGTAGTGGAGCAGGAGGCCTCGGCGTGCCTCTGGGAAGCAGCCTGTCGTTATCAAGAGATCTCCGACTCGGGGTCGGAGTGCTGGATCAGGGGGCAGCCGACTCGGGGTCGGGCTGCGGTGCTGAGGATATCCGACTTGGGGTCGGATTGCTAGATTAAGGGGCAGCCGACTCGGGGTCGGGCTGCGAAGCCGAAGATGTCCGACTCGGGGTCGGATTGCTGGATCAAAGGACAGCCGTAGTCTTCATGGGCGCGCGTGCCGGTCACGTGGAGCATGGCGGCTTAGTTCCCCCGTAACAGTAGCCCCCCACTTCCGAGCCTGGAACCAGAAGGGGAACGGGTGAAGGGAGTGATGCTTCGAGATTGCCGCCATCCCTCGGAGAGGCGCGCGCGCTTCGAGCTCCCCGCCTTCCTCTCGGGCCGGGGGCAGCCCCCAGTGATAGTATGGATCACGCCCGCGACGGGTCGATTCTGCTCCCGAGGCTCCGGAGGGGCCGGGTCGGCCGGACGCGAGTCTGCGGGGGGACGTCGGTCGTTCACGTATCGACCGAGACGCCCTCGGCGGATGAGAGCCTCGATCTCGTCCCGAAGCTGGAAGCAGTCTTCGGTGTCGTGGCCGTGGTCCCGGTGGTACTCACAGTACGCCCGAGAGGGCCTCCTCCCAGGGATCTTCTTCATCTGTCTCGGGACCGGGAGGTCCTCTCGCCCCTTGATTTCCATGAGGATCTGGGCCCGGGGAGTCAGGGGAGGAGTGTACCGGTTGAAACGTCGGGGCGGAGAACGAGGGCGTAGGGCGCCGTGGTTCCTCGCCGGCGACGGGCTTCTGCGCCGACGTTGAGGCGTCGGGCTCCTCCCCTGGCGTGCCTCTTTTCGCCTTTTCTTCCCGAGCTTTGGAGGGATCTCGGCGGCCTCCTTGCTCCGGTGGGCGGCCGCCTCCTCGGCGTCCGCATACTGGTTCGCCCGGGACAACAGCTCCGGGAAGCTCCGCGGCAAGCGTTTGTCCAGGGAGAAGGTGAGTCTGCCCTTTTGGAAGCCACGCTTCAGGGCTGAAAGAGCCACCTCCTGGCTCAGGTTCCGGACTTCCAACGTAGCCTTGTTGAAGCGGGTAAGATAATCCCGCAAGCTTTCTCCCTCGTTTTGCCGGACATCAAAGAGGGAGTCGGAGACCAGTCGCCGCCGGCTACTGACGGCGAAATGGGTGATGAAGAGGCGGGTAAACTGATCGAAGGATTGGATCGAGTTAGCCTCCAAGCCGGCGAACCACGCCCTTGCCGGGCCACGGAGGGTCGCCGGGAAAGCCTTGCAGAGGAGAGGACCTGATGCTCCGTGGAGGAGCATAAGGGTCCTGAAACTCTCGACGTGATCCCGCGGGTCCGCCGCCCCGTCATAGGGCTCGATCGCCGGCATTTTAAACCCCGACGGATTCGGGGTCCGCAGGATCCTCGAGGCGAGCGCCGGTTGGGAGGAGATCTCCAAGTCGGCGAAGGGATCTTTAGAGTGGCCCTTCAGGACCTGGAGTTGTCGGTGGAGATCGTCCACCCGCCGGTTCAGGGAGCGCGACCGATGGGTGGGAGACAAGGAGCACCGAGAGGGGGACCGACTGGAGCGCGGGTTCCTTGAGGACTGGGGGGTCTGGGAACGCGCCCGGGCCCGCCTCTCGTACCCCGCGCAGCTTCGATGGGACGGTCCCGGCAGAATGGACCGTGCTCGAGAATCTTCCTCGCGCCGGCGCTCCTCCCCATGGGAGAGGAAGGAGCGCGGGTTAAGGAGGACAGGTGAGCGCTCAGGGAGCAGCGGCTCCTGGGCCCGCTGCGGCGCCCGAGACATCACACCCTGCAGGTTCTGCACCGCCTCCGCGAGGGTGCGGACCTGCTGGGCTAACTGGTCGAACTGAGCGGCTTCGACCATCTGAATCGGGGGTGGAACGGTGGAGTGTTGCTGAGAATGTGTTGGAGACGCAGCGGCCTCCCGGCCGGAGGCGCGAGAGGCCCCGCGACCGGAGGCATTGGAAGCTCCACGACCACCTCGCCGTGCCATTACGATCGCTCTAAGATTCGGTCCCTTCCTCTAGCGCCAACTGTTGCTGGTGGTCCAAATCGAGAACGATTGGCACAGCGGTGTGAACGGGATTCCGTCTGAGCTGCCTTGGTTGATGTTGATTGTGCTCCACCTTCCACCGGGAAACCTGCAAGCAAGCCTCGCACCACCACTGGGGTAGTGGGGGCCCTCCGACGATCAAGTCAGAGGAGATTGGAGGAGGAGGAGAGATGATAATAGCAAGAAAGAGAGTGCTCTGGAAGATATTGCTTACCCCTCCCCCTTCTCCCCCCAGCCGCATATATACCTGGCTGGGGGGTCTCTCAGGGGGGTTTGTCATCGTGGGGCGCGATGGAGTGGCCACTGACATGGCCGTTACAGGGCGTCGTGGAGCAGCGCTGGGTACGGCCATGACAGGGCGTAGTGGAGTTCCGCTTTGTACGGCTGATACAGGAGATCGTGGAACAGCATCGGATACAGCCGTTGCAGGGAGTAGTGGAGCAGGAGGCCTCGGCATGCCTCTGGGAAGCAGCCTGTCGTTATCAAGAGATCTCCGACTCGGGGTCGGAGTGCTGGATCAGGGGGCAGCCGACTCAGGGTCGGGCTGCGGTGCTGAGGATATCCGACTTGGGGTCGGATTGCTAGATTAAGGGCAGCCGACTCGGGGTCGGGCTGCGAAGCCGAAGATGTCCGACTCGGGGTCGGATTGCTGGATCAAAGGACAGCCGTAGTCTTCATGGGCGCGCGTGCCGGTCACGTGGAGCATGGCGGCTTAGTTCCCCCGTAACAATAAGCACTTTATCTTATCCTAACTACTTCTGATATGCCCTCTCATCAAATGACACACCCCTTGATCTCACGCCCCTCTTCATGCATGAATGGATGGCTAAAATGCATCCGTACGCCATCTATAAATAGGGAATGCTCCCGGTGTTTTCATCCATCGGAAATCAATCCAACTCTCTCTCTCACATATCCCTTCTTTCTTACAAGCCTTCTTTCTTTCTAACATCACTCTTAAGTTGTCCTAATCCTAGACAAGAAGGTCTTCTTTAGGACAAAAAGGTTAGAAGTGTTTTTAGAAGGAAAAAGAAAATTAGAAAGGAAGGAAAGCAAGCCATTAGAATTATTTAGAAGAAATCTGCATTAAGGATCAAAAGTCTTTGGAGCTAAAGTCTTGATCAAGTTTTCGTGTGGATCACCATTGAAGGGCGGACACTTGGACGCCTCATGGAGATTGTACACTTTGGATTACCGTTTGAGGTATTCTACTAATTCTGCATTTATTTTATATCATTTGATTATAATCATTAAGGTGATCTAGGCTTAAAAGGGTTTCATGCATAGGAACTTTATTAAGAAATTTTTAAAATCACTAGCTTCCGTGGCGCATTATAATATGCTAAAACCCTTCAGTGGTATCAGAGCCATCCTTAATTGGTTCAATCAAATAATAATGCATGATGTATGATTATTAATTTACTATGAGATAGTAATGTCATATGCTTAATGAAATGCTGAAATATATGATTCATATATGATATGAATGTAATAAAATGTCATGATATAAAATTTTTCATATGAAGATATGTTGAAGCATGTTAATTAATTGCTTATGATTTATACATGCTATGAGATAGCTATGATGCAAAATAGCTTATTTTAGATATGTTAAATATATGTTACAATTAAAGAATGTGCTAGAGACTAGTAAGCCCTCAATAAAAATTATATTAAGTCATAGTGTTAAAAAACTTTGAGCTAACCCATTCTAGAATAATTAATCTAATTGGTGTCTAAGGAAAGCACTAAATGTGGTTACTTAATTAGGACCTTACTCTCTGAGTAAGAGGAGCCTCCCACCTGCTTACCTGGCCAATTGTTTGATTGCCTATTATGGATAAGCTTAATATTGATATAACACTATTGATAGCCTTCCTTCATGCCTCGATATTATTATGTCAAGATCCATGCTAGTTTGTTGTGCTAACACAAGACTTGCAATGGGAACTGATGTTATACTGTCTTGGTGCATTAAGATGCTTATGGCATATTTTAATATATTGCCTTGTTGTGCAACCACAAGGGCAATATTATTCGAATATGACTATATGAAAATGAAGGGTTTGACTTAACTAAAATATTATTGTTTGTTGTGCTAACACAAGGCAATAAGTATTTTAAGAGGACAAGATAAAGTTGAGAATTGCATGAGATGCAATTGGAAAGAGTTTCCTACCTTTGAACTCATAAGAGTTTGTTGTGTAAACACAAGGTTTTTTATGATGAATTAGGATCTCAACCCTACTAAGAAAAATTATATTTTCACGTTTATCATAGGAGAGGGCTATGATATTCAATAAAAAAAAGTAGGAGACAAATTAGATTAAAGTCCTTATCTAGTTGCAAACATGTCATTATGATTGGTCTGCTTATATTAGTTTTGTTCTTGCATATGTAGAATTATTAAATGGCTTCTTCACTTTCACTAAGAGGCATCTTAGATGCCAACAAGTTGACCGGACCAAACTATGTGGACTGGTTGAGGAATTTAAAGATAGTACTCTGTTGCCCAGTAGATACAAGCCAAGAGGGGGGGTGAATTGGGTCTTTTAAAACTTTTAAACTACTTCTAGTACTTTTTGATTAATTATGCTAAGTTGTATATATGCGCAGTGAATGTTAAACTTAGCAACAGTTTGATGTATAGAATGTGACTTGATTAAATATGCTTGCAACTAAAGGATGTCCAGATAAGAGTTAAGCAAGCAGTTTATCTAAGTAAGTGAGTGTGTTAGTTAGACAATAAGCAGTAGCATTACAAACACAACAAACATATAGTGGTTCGGTGCACCCCAGCACCTACATCCACTCCCCAAGACTTCTTAGGAATTTCACTATAATCCTACAGATTACAGCCGGTTGTTTTACTAGCTCACAACCCAACTTGTTGTTTTACGAGCGCACAACGAACTCGGTCGGTTTTTCCAGGCTCACCGACTAGAACCAACCCTGATTGTTTTCACGGGCTCACAATCAAACCCTTACACGTTGGTTTTACCCTCGGCTCACCAACAAACCTAAACCCCGTTGGTTTTCCCTTTGGCTCACCAACAAACCTTACAACGTTGGTTTTCCCTTTGGCTCACCAACAAACCTTTAACCCCTTGATTCAATCCCTTGATTGAATCAAGTTACAAGATATTATAACAAAGAATAAAAACAAATCAAAGCTTCTTAAACAAGCAAATATAACAATATAAACAAATAGAGTAAGGAGAAGCCCTCAAACGAGTTTTGAAGATGGAGGAGCTCGACTTCTTCTTTACTTGACCCTTTTCTGATTTGGCACGAAGTAGAGGATCACCGCGGCAGCACACGGATGGAGAGGAAGCTTTGGGATACACTTGGAAGCTCTTCTTCTCTCTATTTCACTTTGAATGGCCCTTATTGTGCTTATGGGAGATTTCCCTTGGAATCTCTTTCCTAAATGTTTTCTCCCACTTCCATAAGTTCTCTCCTAGCTCTCTTCTTGTTTTTATAGCTTTTGATAACGTGGAAACAAGAATATAGCCGTTAGAGACAAAAATAGAGCCGTTGGAACCAGTCTGCACCTCCTGACAATATGACCGTTGGGATCGGAGTCGACTCGCGCGATCAGGAGTCGGCTCGCCTGTTGCAGGAGTCGGCTCGTGTTTTACCGGAGACGACTCGGCCACTATTCCAAATTTGAATTAAAGTGCATGCCTTGACTGGGAGTCGACTCGGCTTAACCTGGAGTCGACTCGCCAACTTCTGGAGCTGACCTGGCAATTTCGGAGTCGGCTCATCCACTGAAGTCCGTGGATCCAATTTTGAATTTTGTCCTCTCGAGTCGACTCGACTGTCCTGGGAGTCGACTCGAATCTCAGAGCCCGAACTCCCGATCCTCTGTCTTTTGGCTCGTCCAGTCTTGGAGTCGACTCGAACTTCCTTGGAGTCGACTCGGCTCTCAGTTTGCGAAACACAGCCTTCTGCCATCTTGGTGTAGCGCTGCCTTGGAGTCGACTCGAGCTGTCTGGGAGTCGACTCGAATCTCAGAGGCAGTAACTTGGTTTTCTGTCTGTTGATGGTCGCGGAGTCTCGGAGTCGACTCGTGCAATGCGGGAGTCGACTCGAATCTCAGAGTCCCAAAAATGCTCTCTGACTTTTTCCTTGTGTTCCGCTGAGAGTCGACTCTTGCTTTCTTTGGAGTCGACCTGCCAACCATCGGAGTCGACTCGCGTTCCACTGGAGTCGACTCGAATTTCAGACCCAAAAACTGCTCTCTGACTTTTCTGCCTGTGACTCCTAGGAGTCGACTCATACTTCCCCGGAGTCGACTCGGTAAACATTGGAGTCGACTCGAATTCCTCAGGAGTCGACTCGAAGACTATTCTTTCGAATTTTTCCTTTGATTTTACTCCTCCAATTTGAACCTTTTGAACTTTAAACTTGGGCCAATGAATTGTAGCTTTCTTCTAACTTTTCTTGAGAGCTTTTGGAGGCCTTCTTGTGTTCTTCCAACTTGCTATGTTCCTTACAAAATAAATATCTTTCTCCTTGCAACATAAACATTAGTATCTATACTTCAAGGTTTTGTGATCATCAAAATCAATCTATGAATCAATCTTTGGGTCATCAATCTCCCCCTTTTTGATGATGACAAAACTTAGAGTATATGCAATATAAAAGATATTGTTTTCTAGAAGTAATACATAGCTAAGCTGCATGAAGTAGAAAACATATATATGTAAAAACATACTTCATGATAATGCTTTAGATTTAATCAGCTTAGCACAGAAGTAATACATAGCTAAGCTGCATGAAGTAGAAAACATATATATGTAAAAACATACTTCATGATAATGCTTTAGATTTAATCAGCTTAGCACAATTAACATATTTAAATTTTAAGCTGATTTGTATTCAATTCAAAGCATAAAGGCATTATGAGCATATACTTAGATATTTCTCCCCCTTTTTGACAACATCAAAAAGATAGTGAAACATTAAGCACAAAGATCAGAATGCTCATATATTTTTTTTCCTTATTGTACTCTGATTTGCAAGTCAAATTATTGCAAGGATATGAATCATATAACTCAAGGCAATAATATTAGAATCAGATTAATGAGCATAGATCAGAGCCAATTAAGATAATTTCAGAGCAGAACACATCGAATGTGATACCACAGATAGTTTTCTAAGCAAGTGTAGGTGGAATCTTTCTTAAGTTAATTCAAGAAGTACCACACGAATGGAAATCTAACCTCTCTTCAATAATAAGTATGAAAGCTTGTTCATTTAGGACCTTTTGCCCAATCTATTAAGTATTTTATCAACCATGAGAGCAAATTAATTAATTCTCTTAATGACTTCAAAGTTCTTTTATGATAATAGGAGCATTGGGGCACAAATATCAAAATATACATTCATGCAATTTTTGATACATCTTAGAGCTCTTTTAAAGACTTTCTTTTATTTCTTTAGAAAATAAGCACAATTTGATACATAAAATAATGAATTTGCACAAAATTGAAGTTCCAAAAAGCAAGCCAATTAGAGCTCATTAGTGAAGTTTAAAAAAAATAGATTTTCTAAGAGATACTCAAGAAAATTTAACACATTATTCTCCTCCTTTTTCATTAAATTAGAGGCTCTTAAGATTTGCAATTTAGTTCAAGAGTGATGCATGAGATATACTAACCAAATAACACGCCTCAAGGTGTATCATAAAGATTTTCAGATTTAAATTTCAGATGATACATATTGGAGAGTATTAGAATCACTTTTCATTTAGTATTCTTTCTCTCTCCTTTAGTTATAGATTTATGCGATTAAGTTCCATAAGACCTCTCCTTCTGAAATTTTCTTTCTCCCCCTCAATTGATCATTCCATTTAAGAGTTTAGAATCCTAAGATAATGTTCAATAAAATTGTCAATCTCAAAAATATATTTTCTATAAGTTTCAGCTTATTTTCATAAGACTCAAGGTTTGAGATAAGACAACCTTTATAGAACTCATCTCAAGGTAATTTAAAGCATGTTTTGCAATATAAGGAAGTTCATAAAAATCAATCCATAAGATTTAAGGTATACATCAAATTGAAGTAACTTTAGGATAAGATACTGAATATCTAAAGCTCCCCCTCAAAAGATGCATACTTCTTTAATCATTCTTTTCTTTTGTTGAATTTCAGATTTTAATGACAAACGTGAATAGAACTGAAATTCTATGATATCGAGAATGGAGAGTGATCAAGAATTATTCAAAATTTATAGCAATCACCCTTTTTAATCTATCAAGAACAAGTTATGCTTCCTCTTAATCTTTGAGAAAATGTACTGAAATATTAATCAGAAAATGATTCATTTGACGCTCAGTTTCTTTCAACAGCATTTACATTTTCTTTCTTTTAGAGTCATTTGAGTGAGGTGAAATATTTCTAGCTTTTAGATCATTCACTCTATATATATTCTGATGGAAATCTTTAAGAATGTAGGCGAGAAAAAATATATAGATGATCATTGAGGTATATATATTCTTAGAACTCAATTTCTTAATCATAGTTTTTCAGCGATGTATACATGAATCTCAATAAATTTTTAAATATTAAAATAAAGTCATATATTTTAAAAATATTTACTTGCAATCAAGATCATCGTAAGACACATCATTTGAATCAAAATTAGTATACTTTGAAGATAAGAAATGATATGTTTCGGATGCGTATCGGAGCAATCAAAATAAATTCTGTTTTTCTTACATTAACATTTTATTTAGTAATCATATGGAGTTTAAACTTTTATACAAAATCGGATTCTGAATTACATAGGATTTTTAATAGAAGCTTTCTAAGTCATAATATGAGATATGTATCTTTCACAATGTAGCTCATCTTAAATTGTTACGATTGAAAAATACATATTTCAATAACATTAAAGCATTTTCAGAATCTTTGTGTTTAATTTTGAGTTTCGATACAAAATAAAGGATATTTTAACAAGTATTAGGACATTATGTATCAAAGTTAGGCAAGTAGAAAGATAGATCAATATCAATTTATTTTTCCTAAATAGAGATGTTCTTCTCTTCTCCTTTCTACAATTTTATTTAGCTTTCAGATTTTAACAATGATTGTGAATGACAAATCTGAAATTTCTTTTCAATAAAACTGAACAAAAGATGTTATGTAGCAATTCAAACATTCAATCAAATTGTCCAAGTATGAAACATTACAAAATATTGAGAACCCATAAATCAAGACATCATACCATATGCAAAATATACCATGTGTTAAGTCATTGTGGAGTGATTGATTAAAACCCCATTTGATTTTGATGAGCTCAAAGCAATTGAGTATATCTTGTGATTACTAATGAATTCAATTGAGTGTTTCAGTGAAAATCCTGTCAAAGTGTTTCTAGACTTGGTTCATAGTATTTTGGATAAGTTAAGAAGTCTGCATGAACCAATGTCTGAGACTCGAGTCGACTCCCGAGTATCACGAGTCGACTCCAAGCGTATCAAGGTCACTGGCACGAGCTCGAGTCGACTCCTGATCAGTACGAGTCGACTCCGACTGAAAACAGACAGAAGGACAGAAGAGCAGTTTTTCAGGTCTGAGATTCGAGTCGACTCCAGTGGAATGCGAGTCGACTCCCAGCGGTACACACAGAAAAAGTCAGAGAGCGTTTTATGGACTCTAAGATTCGAGTCGACTCCAGTGGAACGCGAGTCGACTCCCAGCGGTACGCAAAGAAAAAGTCAGAGAGCGTTTTATGGACTCTGAGATTCGAGTCGACTCCCGCAGTACGCGAGTCGACTTCGAGACTGTGCGACCATCGACAGACAGAAGACCATGTTACTGCCTCTGAGATTCGAGTCGACTCACAGACAGCTCGAGTCGACTCCAAGACAAGCTTCACGTCAAAAGGCAGAAGACCAACTTTCGGAAACTGAGAGCCGAGTCGACTCCAAGGAAGTTCGAGTCGACTCCAAGACTGGATGAGCCAAAAGACAGAGAATCGGGAGTTCGGGCTCTGAGATTCGAGTCGACTCCCAGGACAGTCGAGTCGACTCGAGTGGACAAAATTCAAATTTGGATCCACGGACTATAGAGGATGAGCCGACTCCAAAATTGCCAGGTCAGCGCCAGAAGTTGGCGAGTCGACTCCGGGTCAAGACGAGTCGACTCCCAGTCAAGACGGCAACTTTAATTCAAACTGGGAACAGTTGCCGAGTCGACTCCGGAAAAGCTCGAGTCGACTCCTGCTACAGCCGAGTCGACTCCTGATCGCGCGAGTCGACTCCAACCCACCAACGGTCACATTGTCAGGCTGCACAGAGTGTGCAGAACGGCCAGAAAAAGCAGAGTAACGGCTAGTTTCCGTGGGGGTTGGCTTAAATAGCCACAGAAGACTGTAGCAAGGTAGAAAACACACATTCCACTCCTAGCATTCAAGTCTTCAAGCTCTCTAAGTGCTCTTCAACGAGAAAAAGGGAAGATCTGCATTTACTGCTCCACCAACATCTTCCCAGCATTCAAAGCTTCCTCCTCCTGCTTTCAAGTCGATCACTCTTTCAAGAGGAGACCGGAGTTCCAGAAGCCACACCTCTTCACCATCTTAAAAGCGTTTGAGGGCTTCTAACTCCTTTACGATTATATTGTTTTAAATCTGCTTTTTGAGAAGCTATCTTCTGTTTTCTTCTATCTCGTGTATTTACTTGATTCAATCGGGGGATTGAATCAAGGGGATTAAGGTTGGTTGGTGAGCCGGTTTAAAACCAACGAGTGTAAGGGTTTGATTGTGAGCCCGGAAAAACAATCGGGGTTGGTTCTAGTCGGTGAGCCTGAGAAAACCGACCGAGTTCGTTGTGAGCTCGTAAAACAACAAGTTCGGTTGTGAGCTTGCAAAACAACCGGCTGTAATCCAAGGGGGTTATAGTGAAATTCCCAAGTGAGACTTGGGGAGTGGACGTAGGAGCAAGGGTTAGCTCCGAACCACTATAAAACCTTGTGTTTGTAGTGCATTGTCTCTCATCTTCTTCCCCACACATTACTCACAGCACTTAGCTTTAATTAAATAACTGGCTATAGTATTTAGTTAATCATCCACAAAGTTTTAATTAGCTAAGTTAATTTAAAAACCCAATTCACCCCCCCCTCTTGGGTTGTCTATCTGGGCAACAAGTGGTATCAGAGCCAAAAACTCTTCCACTCAAGAGTTAAAAGATCAAAATGACAACCCCATTTGGATCTTCTCACATTGAGGGTCAGTCCACCCAAAGACCCCCTTTCTTCAATGGATCTGACTACTCATACTGGAAGGCTAGGATGAGAATATTCATCCAAGCCCAAGACTATGAGATGTGGTCCATTGTAGTAAATGGGCCATACATCCCATCCATATACGTAGATGGTGTTAAGGTACCTAAACTTGAAATGGACTGGGATGAACATGACATGAGGAAGGCACAATTAAACTCTAAAGCAATGAATGTCTTCTATTGTGCCTTAGACCGTAATGAATTCAATAGGGTCTCTACTTGCAATTCTGCAAAAGAGATTTGGGACAGACTTGAAGTGACCCATGAGGGCACGAATCAAGTGAAAGAGTCCAAAATAAATATTTTGGTTCATAAATATGAACTATTTAAAATGGACTCTAACGAAACAATTACATGCATGTTCACTAGGTTTACTGATATTGTCAATGGCCTAAAAAGCCTTGGCAAGAACTATACTAACAGTGAACTTGTCAGGAAAATCCTTCGGTGTCTACCAAGGTCGTGGGAAGCTAAAGTGACGGCAATCCAAGAAGCTAAAGACTTGAACAAGCTTCCACTTGAAGAGCTCCTTGGATCCCTTATGACGCATGAGCTTACCATGAAACAACACAACGAGGAAGAGTCCTCCCATAAGAAAAAGGTAATAGCTTTAAAATCTACTTCTTCTAACAAGGACTTGTCTTGCAGCAGCAGCAGTGAAGAAGAAGAAGATGAGGAAGATGGTGGTGAGGCTCTTCTTGTGCGCAAGTTCAAGAAATTCATCAACCACAAGAAGTCCTATCATCAAAGGAGAGGCCCCTCAAATTCCTACAGCAAGGACAAAGATAAGGAAAGGGAAAGTGAGGGGACCGGCTGCTATGAGTGCAAAAAGCCGGGACACATCCGAGCTGAGTGTCCCTTACTAAAGAAGAGCAGCAAGTACAAGAAGAAGAAGAAAGCCCTTGTCACCACCCTATCGGACTCCGACGCATCATCTTCATCATCGGATGAAGAACAAGAAGAGAAGGCCAATTTTTGTTTCATGGCCAACGAAAATGAGGTAACTTCCGATACGCACTATGATTTTTTATTTGATGAACTTTATGATGCATTTAATGAATTAATGGTAGAATATAAGGCTATAAATCTTAAGAATAAAGAACTGAAAATAACTAATCAATCATACCTACATAAATACGATAAATTAGTTAAGGATAAGGATTTAATCACCAAAGAAAATATAGAACTTAAAACAAGCAACCAACTTTTAACTCAAAAGACCAACACCTTAACTAAAGAAAATGAAAAACTAACTAAGGAATTTTCAGAACTTAAAAAATATAAACAAACCTTAGATAAGGATCTTACTAAAGAACTTAATGATCTAAAAGCCGAAAATCAGACACTAACTAAAGAACTTAACAAATACAAACCCTTAGTTGAAAGATTTACCTATAGTTCTGAAAAATTAAACATGATACTAAATAGTCAACGTGCAGTGTTTAATAAAGCCGGTTTAGGATATAAACGAAGGAATAAGCAAAAACTTCTTAGTAACTTCTTTGTTAAAGCTGGAAAAACAAAAACTAAGAAAATAACCTGCTTTTGTTGTGGTACAGTAGGCCATAAAGCAAATGTATGTAATTTTAGAAAAAGTAAAACTAAAAGAAAAATTAAAAGGGTATGGGTTCCAAAAGGAACCAACTTGACTAACCATGAAGGACCCAAGAAAACTTGGGTACCTAAGATGACATGATTTGCTTGTGTAGGAGTGTCTTGCAGCCAAGGTCAACAAAAATTGCTGGTATTTGGATAGTGGCTGCTCAAGGCACATGACGGGTGATAAAGACCAATTTTTCACCCTTGAAGCTAAGAAGGGAGGTGCTGTGACGTTTGGAGACAACAATCAAGGTCACATCATTGGTATTGGTAAAGTTCAAATCACCCCTTCTACTTTTATAGATAATGTTAGATATGTTGATGGTCTTAAGCATAACTTGTTAAGCATTAGTCAATTATGTGACAAAGGATATGATGTTATATTTAAACCATCACTGTGCATTATAACAAATACTAATGATAATAGTTTAGTTTTTAAAGGGATGAGACGTGGAAATGTATATGTGGTAGATCTAGAAGACCTTACAAAACATAACCAATGTTTAGTTGTTAATGAAACTAAAGAAAATGATGCTAGTTGGTTATGGCACCGTAAGTTAGGTCATGCAAGCATGGACACAATAACTAAACTAGTTAAAAGAGACTCCGTGATAGGTTTGCCAAAATTAAAATTTGAAAAGAACAAAATATGTGAAGCATGTCAATTTGGCAAACAATCTAGAAACTCTTTTAAATCCATAAAATGTGTCTCTACTTCTAGGCCTCTAGAATTACTACACATGGACCTATTTGGTCCAACTAGAACAACAAGCCTAGGTGGAAATAAATATGGTCTAGTTATAGTAGATGATTACTCTAGGTACACATGGGTCATGTTTCTAGCGCATAAGGATCAAGCATTTTCTATGTTTAAGAAGTTCCATAAGGAAGTAACAAATGCTAGAGAGTCCTCAGTTATAGCTATTAGAAGTGACCATGGTACCGAATTCGAAAATCAATTATTTGATGAATTTTGTAGTAAAAAGGGGATAACCCATAATTTCTCAGCACCTAGGACACCACAACAAAATGGAGTTGTGGAAAGGAAAAATAGAACCCTAGAGGAAATGGCTAGAACGATGTTATGTGAAAGTAACCTCCCTAAGTACTTTTGGGGAGAAGCCATTAATACTTCTTGCCATGTATTAAATAGAGTTCTATTAAGACCCATCATAAAGAAAACACCATATGAACTGTGGAAAAACAGAAAACCAAAGGTTAACTATTTTCATGTTTTCGGATGTAGGTGTTTTGTACATAATAATGGAAAAGATAATCTAGGAAAATTTGATCCAAAATCTGATGAAGGAATATTCCTAGGTTATTCTACAACTAGTAAAGCCTATAGAATCTTTAATAAAAGAACCCTAGTTATAGAAGAATCTATACATGTTGTTTTTGATGACTCTAGTGACATCTCATCTAGTAAGAAGGTTAATTTTGATGATGATATTGAAATACTTGAAGAAAAGATAGATGAGATGGGATTACAAGATGATAATCAAAAGTTGATTGAAGGAGAATCATCAAACCAAGAGCCTATAGTGGATCATGGGCTAACTAAAGCTTGGAGGTATGCCCATGGGCATCCTAAGGAACTAATTCTAGATGATCCATCCCAACCCGTTAGGACTAGAGCATCCCTTAGAAATTTGAATAACCATCTAGCTTTTGTTTCACACTTTGAGCCCAAACATATAGAAGAAGCCGAAAATGATGTAAATTGGATAAATGCAATGCAAGAAGAACTAAACCAATTTACTAGAAATAAAGTGTGGGATCTAGTAGAGAGACCTTCTGAATATCCAATTATAGGTACAAAATGGATATATAAAAATAAGCTAGATGAAAATGGAATTGTTATAAGGAATAAGGCTAGACTAGTAGCAAAGGGTTATAATCAAGAAGAAGGTATAGACTTTGATGAAACCTTTGCTCCCGTAGCTAGACTTGAGGCTATTAGACTATTATTAGCATATGCATGCTCTAAGGACTTCAAGCTATATCAAATGGATGTAAAAAGTGCTTTTCTAAATGGGTTTATTAATGAGGAGGTATATGTGGAACAACCTCCTGGTTTTGAAAATCATCAATACCCCAATCATGTGTATAAACTGAACAAAGCACTTTATGGTCTAAAACAAGCACCTAGAGCATGGTATGAGAGACTTAGTAAATTTCTATTAGAACATGGATTCTCTAGGGGAAATGTAGATACAACACTATTTCTGAAAAAGAAAAATAAGGATATGTTATTAGTACAGATTTATGTTGATGATATCATTTTCGGTGCTACTAACAATCGCCTCTGCGAGGAATTTGCTGATTTGATGCAGAGTGAGTTTGAGATGAGCATGATGGGAGAGCTGAACTACTTCCTCGGGCTTCAAATCAAACAATCTGAAGGAGGCATCTTCATCAATCAAGCCAAATATATCAAGGAGATGCTCAAGAAGTTCGATATGGAGGGAAACAAGTCAATCAGCACCCCCATGAGCTCATCGTGTAAGTTAGACCAAGATGAATCAGGTAAATCTGTAGATCAAAAACTTTATAGAGGTATGATAGGTTCTTTACTGTATCTTACTGCAAGTAGGCCTGATATTATGTTTAGTGTGTGCATGTGTGCTAGATATCAGGCTAATCCTAAAGAATCACACCTAGCTGCAGTTAAGAGAATCTTTAAATACTTAATAGGAACTAAGAACATAGGGCTGTGGTACTCTAAAGAATCTAGCCTAAACTTAATAGGGTACACAGATTCAGACTTCGCTGGATGTAAGCTTGATAGAAAAAGTACCAGCGGGTCTTGTCAATTTCTAGGAGAAAACCTAATCTCATGGTTTAGCAAGAAACAAAACTCGGTTGCATTATCCACTGCAGAAGCTGAATATGTTGCAGCCGGGAGTTGTTGTGCTCAAATCTTGTGGATTAAACAACAATTAGAAGATTATGGCATTAAACAAGATAAAATCTCCATTAATTGTGATAATACAAGTGCCATAAACCTAACTAAAAATCCAATTCAACACTCAAGAACTAAACACATTGAGATAAGACATTACTTCATAAGAGATCATGTATTGAATGGTGATGTGACTCTCCAATTTGTTTGTACTGATAATCAATTAGCAGATATTTTCACAAAACCCCTAAGTGAAGAGAGGTTCAGTGTACTTAGGAGGGGATTAGGAGTGATTGACCCATCCTAGTGGGAGTTTCCACTAGATTAATTGATTTTGATGGTTAAAATGAGGTTAAAATAGAGTTTCTATTCAATGATCATCAAATCAGATCCCAACTAGGTGATTTTTCCTCATTTGGCACGGTTATAGCATGATTTTTAAGTGCGTGCCAAGGTTAGAGACGACTCGAGTAAGTTTCAGAGCCGGCTCCTAAGGGGGAGTCGACTCGCGCATTTGGGGGAGTCGACTCGCAAAGTTGGCAGCTGAGGGGGAGTCGACTCGCACATTGTCGGGAGTCGACTCGAAGTCTACAGGCGCATAAGGAGAGTCGACTCGCGCATTTTCTGGAGTCGACTCGAGGTCGAGTCGACTCGCGACTCAGGGGAGTCGACTCGCAGTCGGGATCCGACTTTTTAACCCTAGGTTTGTCGTTTCGCAAACACTTTTTCTCAAGCCGCCACTGTTCACAAAGCCCTAGAGCCGACTCCTAGGTCATCCTCGATCGTCTCCAAGCCCTTTTCCCGTCGATTCTTCGCCGGACATTGAGTTTCCGTCCGTTCCTAGGTCTTTTCAGGTCAGTCCCGAGCTTCCTCTATCGATCCTTCTTCGTTCTCTAGGTTTTCATCTCGTTTAGGTCAAGATGCCTCGCAAGGGAGTTGTTAGAAAGAGGTCCCGTCCCGTGGCCGGTCCCGAGCGGCGCTCCAAGGCGCGGCACGATCCCGCGAGGCAACCTCCTCCGGATCGTTCCCCGCCTAGGGTGGTTCATGTTAGGCCGTTGGCCGGGAAGGCCGTCACCTCCGGGAGGTATGTCACTTTCGACTATCTCTCCCGGGAAGGATTCACCATAGGCGATAGGCTTAGAGCCCAGGGTCTAGAGTACTTCCTCACCTTGGACCTTCCCACCTATCCTGGCCTAGTTCAAGAGTTCTACAGTACCGTCCATCGGAGAGATGGAGGTATTGAGGGCACGGTATTAGGTGTCCCATTGCGTGTCACAGAGGACCTCATTGCCCATATCCTCCACCTTCCATTAGTAGGGGTGGCTCCTGCACATCCTGAGGATAGATTTGAGGCCCTTACGATCGTCTTAGGGCATCCACCTCAGTCTCCCCTAGATGAGGTATCTGCTAGCTCACTTCCTATTGAAGTGAGAATCCTTTTGAGCATTTTGTCCAGGTCCATCTTCCCTAAGACAGGGAGATTTGATTTTGTGAATGAGAGGGACCTAGCTATTATGTCTTACATTCTTCAGGACACCCCGGTCAACTTCCCCAAGCTCATTTATAGGTATATGTGTGAGCCTCTGGATAGACCTAGGCTCTTCCTCCCATACGGAATGATATTCACTCTTCTCTTTAGGCAGTACGAAATTTCCATTCCTGAGAAGGAACCCTCTCGTGCCTTGCGATGGACTGATCGCTTGGGTACGGGGACCATGCACAGGATGGGATTTCGGAAGAGAGAAGGGATCTGGGTTAGGAAGTCCACTCTCACCGCTCAGACCACCAGACCATCACCCAGTCCAGAGCCAGATTCTGACTACCCAGAGTCCCCAGACCATCCAGACCTTCCATCCACTCCTCCTGCTCCTACCACCTCTGCCGGACCTTCCTCCTCAGCTCCACCATCTATGGAGGTCCGTATTGATCCAGAGCAGCTCCGGGAGCTGCGGCAGGAGATCGTCCAAGATTTGAGGGACGAGCTGCTCCGGGAGCTCCGAGGTTCCGTGCCAGCTCCCACTCCTGCACCCACTCCATCCTCAGCATTGGTCCCATCTTTGACAGCCGTGACAGACATGATGGCTGAGGTGCGGCAGGAGATCTACAACATTAGGACCCTGGTGCAGGCCCAGTTCCACAGCATGAGCGAGGTCACGAGCACCACGAGGAGGATGCGGGATGACATCCGCCGTGACATGCACACCACCACCGAGGGGGCCGAGCGCTTGTCGAATGTGCTCATCGACAAGCTGGACGCACTTCAGACCTCGGTGACTGGGCTTCAGACGTCGGTGACTGAGCTCTCCACTACACATAGCAGAGCCACCACGTCTATTATCACGCAGCTGGGCCATGTTACAGAGGCAGTCGCCCTCCTCATGGAGCAGAGCCGATTGAGAGGAGGAGTCACATCCTCGAGAGGAGGAGCTACATCCTCCAGAGGAGGAGATGTATCCTCGAGAGGGGGAGCTACATCCTCCAGAGGAGGAGATGTATCCTCGAGAGGGGGAGCCACATCCTCGAGGAGGTCATAGATGATTTTGAGTTGTGTTTTGTCTTCTTTTGTATTGTTCTTGCTTTACCTATTGTATGCTCAAATGTATTCACCTTCATATCAATACAATGAGTAGACATCTTATCTTCATTTCTGTGCCATTTGATGATTGACTGTGCCATTTGTGTCATTGATTGTGTGTGATTACCTCCTTTTTGGTATGATAACAAAAAGGGGGAGAAAAGTGTAAGTATAAAATATGTACAAGGGGAGAAATATTAAAAAATATGTAAAAGAAATCAATGGAAATAAATAAAACGATAAACTCTTAAAAACACACATAAATTTGTTCTAAGTGGATTCGGTACCTCGAGGCTCATTATCTCTCTTTTGGGGCTCCTAATGGAGTAATCTCCAGAATCTATTCAAGGGATATTCGGAGATTAGCTGAATCCTACTCAAGAACAAATTGACAGATTTTCCCTCTAAAGATAAAA
Organism: Phoenix dactylifera; assembly: GCF_051530095.1. Classification (NCBI taxonomy): domain Eukaryota; kingdom Viridiplantae; phylum Streptophyta; class Magnoliopsida; order Arecales; family Arecaceae; genus Phoenix; species Phoenix dactylifera. The sequence goes on along the minus strand of NC_143192.1, from coordinate 28,343,456 downwards.
TTCAGTTCAAAAAAATCTTCAAAGCATGAAGAGGAAATTCAGAAAATCAAAATATAGTTGAATGCATATGTTGAGGGGGAGAATCTAAATTTTAATCAAGCTAAAACATTAATGACATATAAGCCAAACAATTGATTGCAGAATATGAAGGCTTATATAATTCCAAATGAAAGGGGGAACTTTAACTCCCAAATTTAATGTTTCACTCCTTTCAAACTTGGATAAATTAAATTATCAGACATTTGAATTCATTTATGGAGTTTATTTCATTATTTACTGAGCAACTCATTTTACATATACTCAAAGTTTTGTCATCATCAAAAAGGAGGAGATTGTGGAGTGATTGATTAAAACCCCATTTGATTTTGATGAGCTCAAAGCAATTGAGTATATCTTGTGATTACTAATGAATTCAATTGAGTGTTTCAGTGAAAATCCTGTCAAAGTGTTTCTAGACTTGGTTCATAGTATTTTGGATAAGTTAAGAAGTCTGCATGAACCAATGTCTGAGACTCGAGTCGACTCCCGAGTATCACGAGTCGACTCCAAGCGTATCAAGGTCACTGGCACGAGCTCGAGTCGACTCCTGATCAGTACGAGTCGACTCCGACTGAAAACAGACAGAAGGACAGAAGAGCAGTTTTTCAGGTCTGAGATTCGAGTCGACTCCAGTGGAATGCGAGTCGACTCCCAGCGGTACACACAGAAAAAGTCAGAGAGCGTTTTATGGACTCTGAGATTCGAGTCGACTCCAGTGGAATGCGAGTCGACTCCCAGCGGTACGCAAAGAAAAAGTCAGAGAGCGTTTTATGGACTCTGAGATTCGAGTCGACTCCCGCAGTACGCGAGTCGACTCCGAGACTGTGCGACCATCGACAGACAGAAGACCATGTTACTGCCTCTGAGATTCGAGTCGACTCATAGACAGCTCGAGTCGACTCCAAGACAAGCTTCACGTCAAAAGGCAGAAGACTAACTTTTGGAAACTGAGAGCCGAGTCGACTCCAAGGAAGTTCGAGTTGACTCCAAGACTGGATGAGCCAAAAGACAGAGAATCGGGAGTTCGGGCTCTGAGATTCGAGTCGACTCCCAGGACAGTCGAGTCGACTCGAGTGGACAAAATTCAAATTTGGATCCACGGACTACAGAGGATGAGCCGACTCCAAAATTGCCAGGTCAGCGCCAGAAGTTGGCGAGTCGACTCCGGGTCAAGACGAGTCGACTCCCAGTCAAGACGGCAACTTTAATTCAAACTGGGAACAGTTGCCGAGTCGACTCCGGAAAAGCTCGAGTCGACTCCTGCTACAGCCGAGTCGACTCCTGATCGCGCGAGTCGACTCCAACCCACCAACGGTCACATTGTCAGGCTGTGCAGAGTGTGCAGAACGGCCAGAAAAAGCAGAGTAACGGCTAGTTTCCGTGGGGGTTGGCTTAAATAGCCACAGAAGACTGTAGCAAGGTAGAAAACACACATTCCACTCCTAGCATTCAAGTCTTCAAGCTCTCTAAGTGCTCTTCAACGAGAAAAAGGGAAGATCTGCATTTACTGCTCCACCAACATCTTCCCAGCATTCAAAGCTTCCTCCTCCTGCTTTCAAGTCGATCACTCTTTCAAGAGGAGACCGGAGTTCCAGAAGCCACACCTCTTCACCATCTTAAAAGCGTTTGAGGGCTTCTAACTCCTTTACGATTATATTGTTTTAAATCTGCTTTTTGAGAAGCTATCTTCTGTTTTCTTCTATCTCGTGTATTTACTTGATTCAATCGGGGGATTGAATCAAGAGGATTAAGGTTGGTTGGTGAGCCGGTTTAAAACCAACGAGTGTAAGGGTTTGATTGTGAGCCCGGGAAAACAATCGGGGTTGGTTCTAGTCGGTGAGCCTGGGAAAACTGACCGAGTTCGTTGTGAGCTCGTAAAACAACAAGTTCGGTTGTGAGCTTGCAAAACAACCGGCTGTAATCCAAGGGGGTTATAGTGAAATTCCCAAGTGAGACTTGGGGAGTGGACGTAGGAGCAAGGGTTAGCTCCGAACCACTATAAAACCTTGTGTTTGTAGTGCATTGTCTCTCATCTTCTTCCCCACACATTACTCACAGCACTTAGCTTTAATTAAATAACTGGCTATAGTATTTAGTTAATCATCCACAAAGTTTTAATTAGCTAAGTTAATTTAAAAACCCAATTCACCCCCCCCTCTTGGGTTGTCTATCTGGGCAACAGTCATGCATTAAAATACTAAGAACAAGAATGTCAAGGATCAAAATCAATTCTTTTCAAATAAACTCTCCTTATTTAAATATAATTTTGCACTGATTTCATCCTTAAAGTGTGTTTTCAAGTGATTAAAAATTTGACTTGATTCTTCTTATATACTTTCATTTACTTTGTCTTTCATTTTTAACTTTCTTATGTTCTATACTCTATTTGCTCCCTATCCGGTGGAGTTGGGAAGGGGCACGAGGTACTACCACTAGCCTCCCTCTTGTGCCGTCCCTAATATGCCCTACACCGAATAGTTGGGTCAAATAGTGCCGGGTACTACCACTAGCCTCCCCATTGGCACCATCCCTATGATGAGCAATATAGAAAGGTTAAAATGTTTACTTCAAATTCTCCCTGTTTAAGTGTAATTAATTATGGATTTTATTCCTTCCAAATGTGCCGAATATATTATGCTTGTTTTGCTTTTTCTTAAGATTGAAGTATTTGCCTTTTACTTAGATCTTTACTTCTCTTGAATAATGTTCATTTTCTTTTCTTTATCTATCTCTCTTTTTGTTATTCTCAAGTAATTTTCATGAGAGAGCAGAATAGAGAATTAATCTTACGTATCATATATATGTATATCATGCAAACAACATTTTCATTATGCCCAAGGATTCATAACTTCTCACAAGTTATTTTACATCAACATTTTAAGCATATACTTGTGTATTTCATGGTTATGACATAGGCAAAGATATATTTTAGTTTGGGCAAACCATGAAATAATTTCTAAAAGTATAAGTCAGTCAATACACATATAGACATGATATCAAAAATTAATAATTAAAGAATTTAATCATGCCATAATAAGATTTAAGTTACTGACTTTGCTCAACTAATTTGTGAGAAAGGTATCTAAATTACCTATTCATTATATGTTCTTCAAGCCAAACTAGATTTCTTATGTGTGAACTTTTGGCTGAAGAAGATCCTCTCTCTTGTTTGCATGTGAATGTTTAGTGTATCTTACATGAAGATATCCTTCAAGTTGAAATTTCTCATTTTTCTTTCTTGAAGGAAGGTCATTAGTTTCTTTAAGATACAAAGCATTCATCCAACATATATATTTTTTAACTAGATGACTCAATATAAGATATAACAATAGTTGCATGTTGAGTCACTTTACTCAAGAGATTGCCTAAATATAAGCAAGCACATATCATTTGAACTAAAGAGATAGATTCATTAACCAAGATAGTTCAAGTCAATTTAGTTTAGATTCTATTTGCTTAAGATAATTATCAATAAGATATGTTAACTATGTTTTAATCAATTTATCTTAAACATTTGTTTCTATCAAAATTCAGATTATGATTTATTTGTTATCAATAAAATATGATTAATTAAAGTTAGATTGAAGTCTTGCACAAGGTCACATAATGAGCATACAATCTGGTCTACTAGCTGTATGATAAAATAATTATTCTATCATGCTTCAATACAGCTTTAACACAATAGATCTACTTTGCTCATCCTTTTCAAATTCTACAAGATGGGGTCATAGATATACCTTCTTCATGCCAATCTTCTATAAGAGTTTTCTTGTGGACTAATGTTGGTCAATGAGGATCCCCTTTTCTGTTTGTCTTAATTTGGAGTTTGAGAGAAGATGTTAATTCATTCATCATATTTCAAACTCACTTTGCAATATAACTCTTCATTAGTAGAACCAAAAATGATGTCATCAATGTAAACTTTGAGCAAGTAAGATATCACAAATTCTTCTTTTTGATGCAAAGATTTATCACTATTACTTTCTATCAAAAAGGTTGCTTAAGCTTTTGTATCATGCTGTTGATGCTTGTTCCAAATTATATATTGCTTTAACATATTTGTAATGAGTGTTTTCAAATATGGTGGTTATTTAACATAGATCTCCTTTTTAATGAAATAACCACATAGGAGTGCATTCTACACATTCATTTGACAGAGTAGAAAGCTCATAAAGCAAGCACATGATGATGGTGATCTTGACTTCTAATCATGCAAAAATTTCATCAAGATCTATTTCATCTTTTCGTGATTTAGCCTTTTAGTAGTCATCAAATTCTTTCATTAAGTGCATTTCTGAAAAGCTCAATTTGGTTCTAATTATTAACATGTTTTTAGATTGTTATATGTAAAAGATTAACCATATGCATATATAATTTGATCTTAGTATCTTGATAATAAATCATTAGTCTCATAAAGAATAAAATGAATTGATACCTCTACAACTAGAATTTTTCATGAATGTTCTATATGCATTGCTTGATGAATGATATCCAAGGATAGAAGTATCTTTATCAGATTTGGCATTATTTTCATAAGAGCATATCAAGTATAGTATGTACGACTGAAAAATATGAAAGATATGCAATGGTTCATTTTCCATTTTTCAGAAGATCATAAGGAGTTTTCATTAAGACTGGATCTAATAGAAATCATATGGAAATAACATCTTTAGATTTAGAAATGATTTTTGTTTGTTTCCTTAGTTAGCATGCATAGCAAAACTTTGACCTTTAAGTAGATAATCTAAGTAAGCCTATGGCAAGGTCTTTTGAGATTAAGTACATACCAGCATGAGTTGATTCTATGTGCCAAGGATGGTTTCTTTAATCTTGGTATTCATAGTGCATATATTCACAAGCATACCAAGTACACATTATCATATCTATGATCAATAAACAATAATGCCATGGATAAAAACTCTCAATCAAGCATATAGAGAATTCATAGAATTAATCTTAATAATGATTACTCATTTAGCAACTTTATCCAATGGTGAGTAAAGTATCCTATAAAATGAAGTGATTTGATTATATTTCCAAAAGTATTTTCTATATCACAAAATTGATCAATACATGCAATTCATATTTTAATCAAATACTAAAGCAAAAATAATGATGAGATGCAAGGATTACTGATTTCCTTATTATTATTATTAATAACTTTTCATAAGTATATTTTAAGTTTCTTTTATTCCATGGGCATCTTGGCACACCTATGTTTGCATACTCATATTTTCTTTTTGGGTACCCAAGCTTGCTTGGGTCCTTGAGAGTTAGGACATATGGTTCTTTTTGGAACCCAAATCTGTTTAATAGTAATAACTTTACCTTTTAATTTAATTGTGTTAGAATGATGGGAAAAGTTGTTATGCCCATTCTTTTCATGTTTGAAATAAGTTATCTTATTTAATGGTTTGCTTGGTGAATTGATAACCTTTTTCTCTAGAGATTTATGGCTAAGTGAAGGAGTCAAGCTAAATTTTGATTTATCAAAATCAGCATGTTGGCTTTCAAACATCATTTTTAATCTTTCAGAGCTTACGGTGAATTTGTTAATAACAGATTTTAATTGATTAATTTCTTTACTTAAGTTTTGATTTTCTTTAATTAAGTTATGATTTTTCTGAATCAATTCTTCTGAAAACGACCTTAAGCTTTTATTTTCAGAAGTTAGTTTCTTAAGATTTTTATTCTTCATAGCTAGTTTTCTATATTCACCATACAAATCATGAAAAGCATTCAAAAGTTCATTATAAGAATATTCTTCATGAAATTCATTTGGTGTAAGATTAGATTCAGATTCTACTTTATCTTCTTGTACCATAAGACATAAATTAGTTACCTCTTGTGGTTCATTGTTGCTCATAACTTTCAAATCCTTGTCTGACTTTCTCTTGGTCAAGGCTTTCTTGCGTTTTACCTCTTTCTTCCTTTCTTCTTGCTTCCTCTTCTTCTTTGTCTTTAGGAAGTTGATTTGCCTCGGAGTCGACTCGGACCTTATTGGAGTCGACTCGACTAACTTGGGAGTCGACTCTGAGCTACTTGGAGTCGACTCGACTGAGGGAGATTCATCACCCTTTTCTGCAGTCTCATTGTTAGTATATAATTGAAGCATATGAGAGCTAATCTGAGATTTATCATAAATATTTTCTAAAGTATCCCAGATCTCCTTAGCAGATAAGCATGCAGAAATTTCATTAAACTTTGTTTCTTGAATAGCACAATATAATATGTTCATAGCATTAGCATTTAATTGTGCTAAGTCCTTCTCATCAATATGAGAGAGTGTGTGAAGGTCATTTATTATGATTTTCCATAGATAAAAGTTTTGTGATTGAATGAAAATGCGCATGCGTATTTTCCAATGTGGGTAGTTTATACCATTAAACAGTGGAGGTGTATCAATTGATTGTCCTTCTCCTAGAAAACTATCTATTTGAGTTGTCATGATCTTTGGCTCTAGTCGGTTAAGACTACAAATAATATTTGAGCACCTGCTCTGATACCACTTGTTGCCCAGTAGATACAAGCCAAGAGGGGGGGTGAATTGGGTCTTTTAAAACTTTTAAACTACTTCTAGTACTTTTTGATTAATTATGCTAAGTTGTATATATGCGCAGTGAATGTTAAACTTAGCAACAGTTTGATGTATAGAATGTGACTTGATTAAATATGCTTGCAACTAAAGGATGTCCAGATAAGAGTTAAGCAAGCAGTTTATCTAAGTAAGTGAGTGTGTTAGTTAGACAATAAGCAGTAGCATTACAAACACAACAAACATATAGTGGTTCGGTGCACCCCAGCACCTACATCCACTCCCCAAGACTTCTTGGGAATTTCACTATAATCCTACAGATTACAGCCGGTTGTTTTACAAGCTCACAACCCAACTTGTTGTTTTACGAGCGCACAACGAACTCGGTCGGTTTTTCCAGGCTCACCGACTAGAACCAACCCTGATTGTTTTCCCGGGCTCACAATCAAACCCTTACACGTTGGTTTTACCCTCGGCTCACCAACAAACCTAAACCCCGTTGGTTTTCCCTTTGGCTCACCAACAAACCTTACAACGTTGGTTTTTCCTTTGGCTCACCAACAAACCTTTAACCCCTTGATTCAATCCCTTGATTGAATCAAGTTACAAGATATTATAACAAAGAATAAAAACAAATCAAAGCTTCTTAAACAAGCAAATATAACAATATAAACAAATAGAGTAAGGAGAAGCCCTCAAACGAGTTTTGAAGATGGAGGAGCTCGACTTCTTCTTTACTTGACCCTCTTCTGATTTGGCACGAAGTAGAGGATCACCGCGGCAGCACACGGATGGAGAGGAAGCTTTGGGATACACTTGGAAGCTCTTCTTCTCTCTATTTCACTTTGAATGGCCCTTATTGTGCTTATGGGAGATTTCCCTTGGAATCTCTTTCCTAAATGTTTTCTCCCACTTCCATAAGTTCTCTCCTAGCTCTCTTCTTGTTTTTATAGCTTTTGATAACGTGGAAACAAGAATATAGCCGTTAGAGACAAAAATAGAGCCGTTGGAACCAGTCTGCACCTCCTGACAATATGACCGTTGGGATCGGAGTCGACTCGCGCGATCAGGAGTCGGCTCGCCTGTTGCAGGAGTCGGCTCGTGTTTTACCGGAGACGACTCGGCCACTATTCCAAATTTGAATTAAAGTGCATGCCTTGAGTGGGAGTCGACTCGGCTTAACCTGGAGTCGACTCGCCAACTTCTGGAGCTGACCTGGCAATTTCGGAGTCGGCTCATCCACTGAAGTCCGTGGATCCAATTTTGAATTTTGTCCTCTCGAGTCGACTCGACTGTCCTGGGAGTCGACTCGAATCTCAGAGCCCGAACTCCCGATCCTCTGTCTTTTGGCTCGTCCAGTCTTGGAGTCGACTCGAACTTCCTTGGAGTCGACTCGGCTCTCAGTTTGCGAAACACAGCCTTCTGCCATCTTGGTGTAGCGCTGCCTTGGAGTCGACTCGAGCTGTCTGGGAGTCGACTCGAATCTCAGAGGCAGTAACTTGGTTTTCTGTCTGTTGATGGTCGCGGAGTCTCGGAGTCGACTCGTGCAATGCGGGAGTCGACTCGAATCTCAGAGTCCCAAAAATGCTCTCTGACTTTTTTCTTGTGTTCCGCTGAGAGTCGACTCTTGCTTTCTTTGGAGTCGACCTGCCAACCATCGGAGTCGACTCGCGTTCCACTGGAGTCGACTCGAATTTCAGACCCAAAAACTGCTCTCTGACTTTTCTGCCTGTGACTCCTAGGAGTCGACTCATACTTCCCCGGAGTCGACTCGGTAAACATTGGAGTCGACTCGAATTCCTCAGGAGTCGACTCGAAGACTATTCTTTCGAATTTTTCCTTTGATTTTACTCCTCCAATTTGAACCTTTTGAACTTTAAACTTGGGCCAATGAATTGTAGCTTTCTTCTAACTTTTCTTGAGAGCTTTTGGAGGCCTTCTTGTATTCTTCCAACTTGCTATGTTCCTTACAAAATAAATATCTTTCTCCTTGCAACATAAACATTAGTATCTATACTTCAAGGTTTTGTGATCATCAAAATCAATCTATGAATCAATCTTTGGGTCATCATACTCACTCAGAAGAAAATTTTCTATATACTTGAAACCCCTGATCTTGGAGATCTAGGGGATGATGCTACAGAAGAAGAGGTTGCCACACATAAGATGTGGAAAAATGACAGTGTGACTGTCAAATGTATCATGCTTGCCTCTATGAGCAATGAATTACAGAGGCAACATGAAGGCATGGACACTCAATTCATACTTCTCAATTTAAAAGAGTTGTATGGAGAACAAAGCAGGACTGCTAGGTATGAGATATCTAAGCAGTTGTTCCGTGCTAGAATGAATGAAGGAACTCCAGTGCAAAACCATGTTCTTATGGTTATAGACTTGATCACCAGATTAAGTCAATTAGGTTTTGCTATGGATAGTGAGCTCAGTCAGGATTTGATCCTGCAATCACTGCCTGATTCATTCTCTCAGTTTGTTGTGAACTTTCACATGAACAAGCTGAACACCTCCCTATCCGAGCTATTAAATATGCTCAAAACAGCTGAAGGGCATATTAAGAAGGATAAAGGTCCACTCCTTCTTATAAATAGCACCTCTAAGAGAAAATCTGGAAATAAAGGTTCTAAGAAACGATTGAACCCCAAGAGTAGCATTTAAAAGAAAAAAGGAAAGAAAAACACCGGATCAAGTACTTGTTTTCATTGCGGCAAAGCTGGCCGCTGGAAAAGGAATTGCAAGAGTTTTCTTGCAAGTATGAAGACCAATGCAAGAGTTGCATCAAAAGGTATGTTTATGTTACATGCCAACTTGTCATTAAGTTCTTCAAATTCAAATTCATGGGTATTGGATACCGGCTGTGGTTTTCACATTTGCAAATCTTTGCATGGACTACAGAAAATTAAAATTTTGAAGAAAGGTGACTTCGAGCTATATGGCGCTGGAGGAGAGTCCATCCAGGCTGAAGCTGTTGGAACCTATAACTTGGAATTGCCTTCAGGAAAGCTCCTACAATTAGAAGATTGTTATTATATGCCCAAAATTATTAGAAATGTAATTTCCATTCCTTTGTTGTTAAAGAAAGGTTTTGAAATTAATGGAAAGGGCAATGGTTGCTCTATTTATTTTTCTAATAAGCATCTTTGCAATGGCATTATGGAAAATGGTCTTCTAGTTTTATTACTTAATGACAATGTCTTTCATATTAATAAAAGCAATAAAAGAAAGAGAGAGGAAGTGAATAATACCCTCCTTTGGCATTGCCGACTTGGTCACATAAGTGAATCAAGAATCAACAAGTTATACAAAGAAGAGTTCTTTGATCCTTATGATTATGAATCATTAGGAACTTGTGAATCTTGTCTTATGGGAAAAATGACCAAGTCTCCATTCACTGGACATGAAGAAATGGCAAGTGAGTTATTAGGACTTATACATACAGATGTATGTGGTCCTATGACAACTCCGGCTAGAGGTGGATACTCTTACTTCATCACATTCACTGATGATTTATCAAGGTTTGGATTTGTGTATCTTATGAAACATAAATCCGAAGCCTTTGATAAGTTTAAAGAGTATCAAAGTATGGTTGAAAAGCAAACCGGAAAGTGTATTAAAATCCTTCGATCTGATCGAGGAGGTGAATACCTTTCTAGTGAGTTTTTAAATCATCTTAAAGAAAAGAACATTCTCTCTGAATGGACACCTCCGTATACGCCACAATTAAATGGTGTAGCTGAACGGAGGAATCATACTCTATTAGATATGGTAAGGTCCATGATGTGCTTTACAGATCTTTCTATTTCCTTCTGGGGTTATGCCTTAGAAACTGCTACATATGTGCTAAACAGGATACCTTCAAAATCTGTATCTAGTACTCCATATGAGATATGGAGAGGTAGAAAGCCCAATCTTAAATATTTTAAAATATGGGGCTGCCAAGCATATGTCAAAAGAAATTTTGGACATAAGCTAAGTGCTAGATCAGATAAATGTATATTTGTAGGTTATTCCAAAGAAAGTATTGGATATCTCTTCTATCACCCTACTGAACAAAAGGTATTTATTAGTAGGCATGCCACCTTTTTAGAAAAGGAGTTTATCTTAGAAAAGGGCAGTGAAAGAAGAATTGAACTTAATGAAGTTCAAGACCTACAAATAGAAACACAAGAAATTCTTCAACCAGATGTACCCATAAATGAGGTACAACCACAACACACATCTCCTCTCCGAAGGACAGATAGAGTGCGAAGAGCACCTGAGAGGTATGGGTTCATCATTGAGAATGATGAAGCCCACATTGTTCAAAATAATGATTCTCTGACCTATTCGGAAGCTGTCATGAGTAGTGACTCTGATAAATGGCTAGAAGCCATGAAATCCGAAATAGATTCTATGTATACCAACCAAGTATGGACTTTGGTTGATGCACCAGATGGTGTAAACCCTATAGGTTGTGTTGCTGGTGGTCCAAACCGAGAACGATTGGCACAGCGGTGTGAACGGGATTCCGTCTGAGTTGCCTTGGTTGGTGTTGATTGCGCTCCACCTTCCACCGGGAAACCTGCAAGCAAGCCTCGCACCACCACTGGGGTAGTGGGGGCCCTCCGACGATCAAGTCAGAGGAGATTGGAGGAGAAGGAGAGATAATAGTAGCAAGTAGGAGAATGCACTGGAAGTTCTTGCTTACCTCCCCCCTTCTCCCCCCAGCCGCATATATACCAGGCTGGGGGGTCCTTCTGGGGGGTTGGTCATCGTGTGGCACGATGGAGTTGCCACTGACATGGCCGTTACAGGGCGTCGTGGGGCAGCGCTGGGTACGGCCATGACAGGGCGTAGTGGAGCTCCGCTTTGTACGGCTGTTACAGGAGATCGTGGAGCAGCACCGGATACGACCGTTGCAGGGAGTAGTGGAGCAGAGGGTCGCGGCGTGCTTCAGGGGAACAACCTGTCGTTGTCGAGAGATTGCCGACTCGGGGTCGGATTGCTGGATCAAGGGGCAGCCGACTCGGGATCGGGCTGCGAAGCCGAAGATATCCGACTCGGGGTCGGGTTACTGGATCAAGGGGCAGCCGACTCGGGGTCGGGCTGCGAAGCTGAAGATATCCTACTCGGGGTCGGGTTACTGGATCAAGGGGCAGCTGTAGTCTTCTTGGGCGCGCGTGCCGGTCACGTGGGGCATGGTGGCCGAGTTCCCCCGTAACAGTAGCCCCCCACTTCCGAGCCTGGAACCAGAAGGGGAACGGGTGAAGGAAGTGATGCTTCGAGATTGCCGCCATCCCTCGGAGAGGCGCGCGCGCTTCGAGCTCCCCGCCTTCTTTATGGCGTATGGCGGTTGTTGCTGACCTGGCAGTCTGAGGATTTCAGCGGACATCCTTCCTTAATGGCGTCGATTCGCCTTTGGGGCGCGAGCGACCCTTCGGCAGCCAGGCGTCCTCTGGCGTCACCGAGGCGTCACCCACCTTTCCGCCTATTTAACCGGGGGTCCTCCTCCGTCCGCCTTTCTCTTTACAGACATCTTCGAGTTTCTCCTTTGCGCTGCCGCCATCGCCGTCGGACTGTTCGCTTGTTCCTCCTTTGACGCTCTCGGGGCCGTTCTTCCTTCTCTTCCGGTGAGTTGCCCCATTCTTTAATTTAGGGCTCTCCATACTCTCCTTTTGTATTAGTGTACTCCAGTCGTTCCGGTCCTTTCCCCCTTCTTGTCCCTGTCCTGACCGTAGATTCACTGGCCATTAGGGATGGGCGAAGTGAGAGCAGACCGCATTAAGTCGGAGTTGGTCGCCGAAGACCTAGATAGGTTCGTGGCTCGATACCACCTTTCCGAGGCCTGCAATGTTACACTCCCGGGGCCTGAGGAGAGGATGTCCCATCCTCCTCCAGGGAAGGTTGCCATCAATGAGGGCATTCTTCAGGCCGGGTTCCACTTTCCCCCCTCAGACTTAGTCGTTCAGGTGCTTCGGGGTTTAAGAGTGGCACCGACGCAACTGGTGCCGAACTCATGGCGCGCCCTGACGGCCTTTCAGGTTCTCTGCCGCATGCATGAGGTTTCCGCCACCCTGAATGTCTTTTGGGAATGCTACGGCCTGAGCGGCCACCCCCAGGATAAAGGGTGGTGGTGCTTTGCGGCGCGGCGAGGGTGCGGCCTCGTCAAGGAGGTTCCTACCTCCATTCACGGCCGGAAGGGGCGCTTCTTTTTCGTTGACGCAGATCCCTCTTGGGGAATCAGGGCAACCTGGGAGACGCCGATGAAGTCCCCGATTGGCCTATCGAGGTTGTCGAGGGAGGAATCCGATGGCGTCGCCGTCTTGAAGGAGTTGGTTGCCGAGGGCCGGCTCCCCCCGGTGGCTCGCCTTATTTCCGAGGATACCTTGGTGAACGTCGGTCTGAGCTCGGTCCCCGTTGACCGTGAGCCCGCCACCATTTCTTTTTTAGCTCCTTTCTCCTCTTTCGTCTCGTTCTTTCCTTCAGTTTCTCAACCTCCGACCACCTCGTCCTTTTTGCAGAGATCGACGACGTCATGCGGTCGAACAAGGCAACGGCTGTTGGTAGGACGTTCCTACTGGAAGCAGTCCGGAGGAAGAAACGAGCTCCTCCGAGCGGGGCCCCACCGGCGAAGAAGTCCCGCCGGCAGGCGACTCCGACACCGACAGACGGGTCCGGACCCACCGATCAGGGGGACACCGCGGGCGCGGACCGGGAGTTGACGTTGTATCAGCCCTCCGATGCCGAGACTACCGTTTCTCCGGAGGCATCACCCGGGCGCGCCCGAGATGGACGGGTCGGACGTGATCGGTCCCCAGCCCAGCCTTCGACTCGGTCGGCTCCGGATGATACGAGGAGGGACGCGCCGAGGCCCCGGCCGAGCGGGACCCTGTCAATTCCAGGGGCGGTCCTCGCCCCGAGCATGGTCAGCATGACTCTTCCCCAAGCGATGGGTAAGGGTAAGGCTGCAGAACCACCGTCCGACTCCGGGAAGAAGTCGGGGTCGGCCTTCACTTTCGCCGGCGCCCGAAACCTCATCGAGACAGTACTGCTGGAGAAGGACCGCAGGCAGGTCCGGGAGATGAGGGTCCCTGACGTTGGGGCTGCCAGCTGCGTCTGTCTCATGTCGGTGAGTGTTCTTTCGGTCGCTTTCATCATTTATAGGCTCTGTTGATCCCCGCCTGACGCCCTCGTTTTTCCTATCTCTTAGCTCGCCCAGTACATGATCCGCCTGGAGGAGTGCTACGAGGAACAGGCGAGGCTTCTGGCGAGGGCCGAGAGCCAACTGAAGGCAGTAGAGGAGGGAGGTCAGGCTGCGGCGGGGAGGACGACCAGGGACCTCGAGACAAGGCTCCAGGTGGCCGAAGAGCGGGCACTCGGCTTCGCCACCCTCGAGAAGCAACTGTTGGAGGCTCGGGAGCAACTCAAGGTTGCCTCGGGTCTCGAGGGCGAGATCAAGAAGGCGGAGGAGCGGGCCGAGAAGCAGTCCCGGAAGGCTGCCGACTACCGGGAGAGGTGGGAGAAGGCCCAGCGGTCAGCCGACAACGCCCGCAACCGGACCCGGTCTCTTGAAGCCAAGCTGGGCGAATTGGAATCGGCCTTGGAGAAGTCCCGCGCGAGCGACCAGGAGCTTCATTCGCGCCTGGAGGAGGCTGAGGCTGCTCGCATCACTGCCGAGGCGAAGCACAAGGAGGCCCAAGCTGATCTGCTGAGGGTCTCCTCCGAGGCGGATGACCGGATTGTGGCGAAGGTCTTGGAGGCAAAAGCTCAGATTATGGAGCGAGCAGAGGCGGCGCTGGCCGAGAAGAGTGCGGAGATCGGGCGTCAGGCGGTACAGGCTTATCGTCAGTCCGCCGAGTTCACCCGTGACATGTCGGGGGCGGTACAGGCCTATCGTCAGTCTGACGAGTTCGTCCGTGACATGTCGGACGCGGGGTCCGACTCCTTTGTCTTAGGCTTCGAGGAAGGCCTGGCAAGGGTGTCGGCTAAGTACCCCGAAATTGACCTGAGTGGGATCTCCCTTCTCGACTCCCCTCCGGCGCCATTGCCTGTTGATTCTCCAACCGTCTCCCTACCCCTTGCAGACGTGCCGGGCGTTCCCGACCCGGGGGTTCCTCCAAGCTGACCCTCTGTACTTTTCTTTGTGTGTTGGTGTTTTGCCAAGTTGTATGGGTCTCGGCCCTGAAACAATGAAAGTTAATGCAAATAGAGTTTCTTCATTTCACTTTCGTCCTTCTTCTTTCTAACTCTTGGTAGCGTCTCGCTGACTCCCGACTCTTGAAATTCTTCTGGCGCTAGGCCAGGTATCTGAGGGTTAGGCCTCAGGAAATTCTTCCGGCACTAAGCCAGGCATCCGAGGGTTAGGCCTCAGGAAATTCTTCCGGCACTAAGCCAAGCATCCGAGGGTTAGGCCTCGGGAAATTCTTCCGGCGCTAAGCCAGGCATCCGAGGGTTAGGCCTCAGGAAATTCTTCCGGCACTAAGCCAGGCATCCGAGGGTTAGGCCTCAGGAAATTCTTCCGGCACTAAGCCAGGCATCCGAGGGTTAGGCCTCAGGAAATTCTTCCGGCGCTAGGCCAGGCATCCGAGGGTTAGGCCTCAGAAAATTCTTCCGGCGCTAAGCCAGGCATCCGAGGGTTAGGCCTCAGGAAATTCTTCCGGCGCTAGGCCAGGCATCCGAGGGTTAGGCCTCAGGAAATTCTTCCGGCACTAGGCCAGGCATCCAAGGGTTAGGCCTCAGGAAATTCTTCCAGCGCTAAGCCAGGCATCCGAGGGTTAGGCCTCAGAAAATTCTTCCGGCGCTAAGCCAGGCATCCGAGGGTTAGGCCTCAGGAAATTCTTCCGGCGCTAGGCCAGGCATCCGAGGGTTAGGCCTCAGGAAATTCCGCTCGTTGGTCGGCCAAGACTGGCGCAAGCCGAGGCGACCGGTCGGGGCTTCAGGCTAGTCTGCTCCCGGGATGATCATCGGGGTAGCCTGGCATCCGAGGGCCGAGCCTCGAGAAATTTCGCTCGTTGGTCGGCCAAGGCTGGCGCAAGCCGAGGCGACCGGTCGGGGCTTCAGGCTAGTCTGCTCCCGGGATGATCATCGGGTTAGCCTGGCATCCGAGGGCCGAGCCTCGGGAAATTCCGCTCGTTGGTCGGCCAAGGCTGGCGCAAGCCGAGGCGACCGGTCGGGGCTTCAGGCTAGTCTGCTCCCGGGATGATCATCGGGTTAGCCTGGCATCCGAGGGTTGTCAGGCCTCAGGAAATTCCGCTCGTTGGTCGGCCAAGGCTGGCGCAAGCCGAGGCGACCGGTCGGGGCTTCAGGCTAGTCTGCTCCCGGGATGATCATCGGGTTAGCCTGGCATCCGAGGGCCGAGCCTCGGGAAATTCCGCTCGTTGGTCGGCCAAGGCTGGCGCAAGCCGAGGCGACCGGTCGGGGCTTCAGGCTAGTCTGCTCCCGGGATGATCATCGGGTTAGCCTGGCATCCGAGGGCCGAGCCTCGGGAAATTCCGCTCGTTGGTCGGCCAAGGCTGGCGCAAGCCGAGGCGACCGGTCGGGGCTTCAGGCTAGTCTGCTCCCGGGATGATCATCGGGTTAGCCTGGCATCCGAGGGCCGAGCCTCGGGAAATTCCGCTCGCTGGTCGTGCGCCTGTCGCTTGCCGCCCGACGGGATTTCTCCGTGGCCAGCTGCAATCGTGTTTCTCCTCCTCTCCAAGCGTTGCCTGGAGAACACCAGATGGGCATTAAATGCTAATTGAGGGGTTACCTGGGAAATCGGATCGCCAGTTGCTGCTTGCGAGGAGTGTCAGTTAAGCGGCCGCGATACGCGCGTTCTTCGAGGCGGATGCGGCCTGGGCGCGAGCGGAGATACGTGGACCTAGGGGTACAGGCCACCCGGAGTGTCCTGCACAAAGAATGCGATTAAGGAGAATGACGCTTAGAAAATCGCGGGAAGATACGCCTCGAGAGCCGGATCGGCTCCGAATTCAATGCGCCCGCATTTATTGGAGCCACCCGCATCGGAACGACCGGGGGGCCGCAGTTTGGCTATAAATATAGGTGCAGGTGCGATGGAGCCTGCCAAGCCGGAGCTGTTCAGGTTGCCATGGATCGTGGGCCTCCTCTCCGGCGCATGGTTGAGAGACCCCTACCGAAGGAACGGGAGGCGCGCCCTTCGCGACTTCTGCCAACTAGCCGTTTCATCTGGGATCAACAAGGAGGTTCTCCCCGGCGGAACTCCGCTCTAGGCGTTTCATCCGGGATCACGTCTCCCCTCCTTGAAGTTCGGCCTCCCGATTGAGCTCCGCACCAGGCGCCTGATCCGGGACCGCGCCTCATATGCTCTTCTCCCTTGTATTCCTTCTCTCCCCTAACACTGGGGAGGACCGGAATATCCCTTGGAGGTGGCGTTCCCCTGGAGGCAGCGGGAGCTTCGTCTGCGGCGGCTCCTCGTCTTTTTCGTGGGGCGTGGATGGCGCCTCCGGTTGGAGGCAGTGTGGACTTCTCCTTCGTCCACTTCTTCTTCATCCGCGCCGGCTCTTCGTCTTTTTCGTGAGACGCCGATGGCGCCTCCGGTTGGAAGCACCCACTTCCGGCGGGATTGCAGCCGCTTCAGATGGAGGTTTCGGGATCCCAGATCTTCAGCTCCTCGGAGTCTCCACCTCTTCTTTACTTTCTTTACACCCTAATTCTCCTCTGGGAATTCCTTGTAATCACACGAGCACGCCGTTGTAACCAGAAATTATTGAAATGAAAAGTGTTATACATTTTTGAACTGTCTTTCTGGCATTGTCGTTCTACTGGTAATACATTCGCAGGTTAGCGGAATTCCAGCTCCTTGGAATTTCTCGACCATCTAGGGCCTCCAACTGGTAGGAGCCAGGTCGGTTTACCCAGCGAACCCTATACGGGCCTTCCCAATTTGGCGCTAGCTTCCCACCTTCCGCAGGTTGAGATGCTTTAGCTCGCCTTAGCACCAGATCTCCGATTCTGAAAAGCTTCGGTCGGACCTTGGAGTTGTAATATCGGGCCACCCTCCGTTGATACATCGCCATCCGAACCTGCGCCATTTCCCTTGCTTCTTCCAAGAGATCCAGGTTCCCTCGGAGTTGCTCCGAATTGGCCTCGGGTCGGTGCGCGGCCACCCGAGGTGAGGGGAGTCCGAGCTCCACGGGGACAACGGCTTCCGTGCCATAGGTTAGGCTGAAAGGCGTCTCCCCGGTAGGGGTCCGATGCGTGGTCCGATACGCCCAAAGGACATTCTCGAGTTCTTCGACCCAAGCTTGTCCCGTCCGACCGATTCGCGCTTTGATTCCTTGGAGGATTGTCCGATTTGTGACCTCGGCCTCGCCGTTGGTTTGGGGACGCGACACAGATGTGAACCGATGCTCGATCCCGAACTCCTCGCAGAAGTCACGAAAATGCTTGTTGTCGAACTGTCGGCCATTATCCGAGATGAGGACCCGAGGTACCCCAAATCGGACAATGATGTTCTTCTTCACGAACTTCCGGACTTGCGCCTCCGTGATAGTGGCCAGCGGCTCTGCCTCCACCCACTTGGTGAAGTAGTCGATTGCAACAATCAAAAATTTCCGCTGAGCTGAAGCGACGGGGAATGGTCCGAGGATATCCATTCCCCACTGGGCGAAGGGCCAGGGTGCAGTGATTGGTGCCAAGGGGACAGAAGGGACTCTCTGGACGTTGGCGTGGCGCTGGCAGGCGTCGCATTTCCGTACATGATCCTTTGAGTCCTCCAACAAGGTAGGCCAATAATAGCCTTGCCTCATGATCTTGTGCGCCAAGGACCTAGCCCCCAAGTGTGATCCGCAAACGCCTTCGTGGACTTCGCCGAGGACGTAGGCCGCTTCCGAGGGGCGGAGGCACTTTAAGAGGGGGGAGGTGAACGAGGTCCGATACAGCCTCCCTTCATAGAGTACGTAGTGGGCGGACTTCATAACAAGTCGCCGAGCTTGATCTTCGTCTTCAGGGAGGATCCCTTCGGCGAGGTAGGCGACAAGCGGGTCCATCCAAGACGGCTCCGAATCAATCGCCATCACCGCTCCAGCCTCGCCGATGCTCGGGGCATCCAGGGTCTCCAGGTAGATCGCCCTCGACAAGTTGTGCGCGTCTGCGCTCACTAAGCGGGACAACCTGTCGGCCCTGGTATTTTCACTTCTTGGGACCTGCTGGATGTCGACACTGCCGAGGTCGGGAATGAGTGCTTGCACCTTCCGGACGTAATTCTGCATGGTCGGGTTCCGGGCTTCGAACTCCCCACGGACCTGCCCGACCACCAGCTGGGAGTCGGTGAAGACCTTCAGGCGCCGGATGCCGAGCTCCTTGGTGAGTTTGAGTCCCGTGACTAGGGCCTCGTACTCTGCCTCGTTGTTGGTCACTGGAAATCCGAACCTCAAGGCATACTCGGCTATCACTCCATCAGGGCTGGTGAGGACCAGCCCGGCCCCTCCACCTTCGGGGTTCGACGACCCATCGATGTGAAGCGTCCAAATCGGGAGGTCGAGGCTGGGTGTTTCCGGCGACCTAGGTTCCACCTCCTGCACCGTGCACTCAGCGAGGAAATCCGCGAGCGCCTGGGCCTTGATGGCGGGTCGGGGCTGGTAGCGGATGTCGAACTCACCAAGTTCTACTGCCCACTTCACCAGCCGTCCCGCATTCTCAGGATTGCTGAGGATCTGCCGCAACGGTTGATCGGTCAAGAGGGTGACAGAATGGGCCTGGAAATAGGGGCGAAGCCTCCTGGTCGCGGTCAGCAGCGCGAAGGCGATCTTTTCAGCCTTCGTATACCGCGTCTCGGCATCCCGTAAGACCCGGCTGATGTAGTACACAGGCTTCTGGAGCTTTGCCTCTTCCCGAACCAGTACCGCACTGACTGCGGTTGGGGAGACCGCCAGATAGAGGTAGAGCATCTCCCCTTCTTGCGGCTTGGACAGCAGGGGAGGAGACGCCAAGTATTCCTTGAGCTGGTCGAATGCTGCTTGACATTCGGCCGTCCAGAGGAAGTCTTTCGGGCGTTTCAACACCTTGAAGAAAGGTTGGCAGCGTTCGGCCGATTTTGCCACAAATCGTCCGAGCGCGGCGACCCTCCCAGCGAGCTCCTGAACCTCCTTCACTTTGGTCGGAGGGGATATATCTTGGATGGCCTTGATTTTGTCCGGATTGGCTTCGATCCTCCGCTGGTTGACAATGAAACCGAGGAACCTCCCGGCCGAAGCGCCAAAGGCGCACTTCGCTGGGTTCAGCTTCATGCGAAACTTCCGCAGGGTGGCGAAAGTCTCCTCCAGATCCGCGATGTGCTGGTCTGCATGGCGGCTCTTCACCAGCATATCGTCCACGTACACCTCCATGTTCCGGCCGATTTGCTCTTTGAAGATTTTGTTGACGAGGCGCTGGTAAGTGGCGCCAGCATTCTTCAGACCGAAGGGCATTACCTTGTAACAGTACAGCCCCCGGTCTGTTATAAAGGCAGTTTTCTCCTCGTCCTGTGGAGCCATCATTATCTGGTTGTAGCCGGAGAAGGCGTCCATGAAAGACAGCAGCTGATATCCGGAAGTCGCGTCGACCAGTTGGTCTATCCGCGGAAGCGGAAAGCTATCCTTGAGGCATGCCTTGTTCAGGTCGGTGTAGTCGACGCACATCCTCCACTTTCCGCTCGCCTTCCGGACAAGTACGACATTTGCCAGCCATTCGGGGTAGCTGACCTCCCTTATGAATCCTGCCTCCAAGAGCTTGTCTACCTCCTGGTCGACCACTCGGATCCGATTCGGGGCACAGTGTCTCTTCTTCTGTTTTACCGGTCGGTGGGTCGGGTCGACGTTGAGGGCGTGAGAAATGACCTCCGGGTCGATCCCAGGTACATCGGCCGCCGACCAGGCAAATACATCGGCGTTGGCTCGGAGGAATTCCACCAACCGAGCCCGAGCTCCCGGGTCGAGATTGGTGCCGACCCGGACCGTCCGGTCCGGGCGACCTTCCTCGAGGGGAACTTCGATCACACCTTCGGCCGGCTCCCCGTGCCGCAAGGCCACCTCGTCTCTGGCGTCGAGGGACTCGACGCTTAAGGCTTCTACGGGCTTCTTCCCTTTGAGAGTTGCTAGGAAACATTGCCTTGCAGTCGGTTGGTCACCTCGGACCTCTCCAATCCCGGCCGCCGTGGGGAACCGCATGAGCAAGTGGTACGTAGAGACCACCGCGCGAAGGGCGTTCAGTCCGGGTCGTCCGAGGATAGCGTTGTAGGCCGAGGGAACACGGACGACCAAGAACCCGAGCCGCACCGTGGCTTCTGCGGGTGCAACGCCCGCAGTCACAGGCAGCTCAACGACACCTTCGGCCGAGATAGCGTCACCAGTGAATCCTATGAGGGGGGTGGATGTTTTGTGCAACAATTGTCTGGACAAGCTCATCTTTTGGAAGGCCTCGTAAAACAAAATATCAGCTGAGCTTCCACTATCCACAAGAACACGCCTTACATCATAGTTTGCCATAGTGAGGGAGATCACCATGGCGTCATCGTGGGGGGTCTGAACCCCCTTTACATCTTCATCACAAAAAGTGATTACATTACCGACCCTCTGCCTCTTTGCGACGGCTGCCCCTGACGCTTCAGTCGAGCCCCCTGCGTTCCTCTCGGGCCGGGGGTAGCCCCCAGTGATAGTGTGGATCACGCCCGCGACGGGTCGATTCTGCTCCCGAGGCTCCTGAGGGGCCGGGTCGGCCGGACGCGGGTCTGCGGGGGGACGTCGGTCGTTCACATATCGACCGAGACGCCCTCGGCGGATGAGAGCCTCGATCTCGTCCCGAAGCTGGAAGCAGTCTTCGGTGTCATGGCCGTGGTCCCGGTGGTACTCACAGTACGCCCGAGAGGGCCTCCTCCCAGGAATCTTCTTCATCTGTCTCGGGACCGGGAGGTCCTCCCGCCCCTTGATTTCCATGAGGATCTGGGCCCGGGGAGTCAGGAGAGGAGTGTACCGGTTGAAACGTCGGGGCGGAGAACGAGGGCGTAGGGCGCCGTGGTTCCTCGCCGGCGACAGGCTTCTGCGCCGACGTTGAGGCGTCGGGCTCCTCCTCTGGCGTGCCTCTTTTCGCCTTTTCTTCCCGAGCTTTGGAGGGATCTTGGCGGCCTCCTTGCTCCGGTGGGCGGCCGCCTCCTCGGCGTCCGCATACTGGTTCGCCCGGGACAACAGCTCCGGGAAGCTCCGCGGCAGGCGTTTGTCCAGGGAGAAGGTGAGTCTGCCCTTTCGGAAGCCACGCTTCAGGGCTGAAAGAGCCACCTCCTGGCTCAGGTTCCGGACTTCCAGTGTAGCCTTGTTGAAGCGGGTAAGATAATCCCGCAAGCTTTCTCCCTCGTTTTGCCGGACATCAAAGAGGGAGTCGGAGACCAGTCGCCGCCGGCTACTGACGGCGAAATGGGTGATGAAGAGGCGAGTAAACTGGTCGAAGGACTGGATTGAGTTAGCCTCCAAGCCGGCGAACCACGCCCTTGCCGGGCCACGGAGGGTCGCCGGGAAGGCCTTGCAGAGGAGAGGATCTGATGCTCCGTGGAGGAGCATAAGGGTCCTGAAACTCTCGACGTGATCCCGCGGGTCCGCCGCCCCGTCATAGGGCTCGATCGCCGGCATTTTAAACCCCGGCAGATTCGGGGTCCGCAGGATCCTCGAGGCAAGCGCCGGCTGGGAGGAGATCTCCAAGTCGGCGAAGGGATCTTTGGAGTGGCCCTTGAGGACCTGGAGTTGTCGGTGGAGATCGTCCACCCGCCGGTCCAGGGAGCGCGACCGATGGGTGGGAGACAAGGAGCACCGAGAGGGGGACCGACTGGAGCGCGGGTTCCTTGAGGACTGGGGGGTCTGGGAACGCGCCCGGGCCCGCCTCTCGTACCCCGCGCAGCTCCGATGGGAAGGTCCCAGCAGAATGGACCGTGCTCGAGAATCTTCCTCGCGCCGGCGCTCCTCCCCATGGGAGAGGAAGGAGCGCGGGTTGAGGAGGACAGGTGAGCGCTCAGGGAGCAGCGGCTCCTGGGACCGCTGCGGCGCCCGAGACATCACACCCTGCAGGTTCTGCACTGCCTCCGCGAGGGTGCGAACCTGCTGGGCTAACTGGTCGAACTGAGCGGCTTCGACCATCTGAATGGGGGGTGGAACGGTGGAGTGTTGCTGAGAATGTGTTGGAGACGCAGCGGCCTCCCGGCCGGAGGCGCGAGAGGCCCCGCGACCGGAGGCATTGGAAGCTCCACGACCACCTCGCCGTGCCATTACGATCGCTCTGAGATTCGGGCCCTTCCTCTAGCGCCAACTGTTGCTGGTGGTCCAAACCGAGAACGATTGGCACAGCGGTGTGAACGGAATTCCGTCTGAGTTGCCTTGGTTGGTGTTGATTGCGCTCCACCTTCCACCGGGAAACCTGCAAGCAAGCCTCGCACCACCACTGGGGTAGTGGGGGCCCTCCGACGATCAAGTCAGAGGAGATTGGAGGAGAAGGAGAGATAATAGTAGCAAGTAGGAGAATGCACTGGAAGTTCTTGCTTACCTCCCCCCTTCTCCCCCCAGCCGCATATATACCAGGCTGGGGGGTCCTTCTGGGGGGTTGGTCATCGTGTGGCACGATGGAGTTGCCACTGACATGGCCGTTACAGGGCGTCGTGGGGCAGCGCTGGGTGCGGCCATGACAGGGCGTAGTGGAGCTCCGCTTTGTACGGCTGTTACAGGAGATCGTGGAGCAGCGCCGGATACGACCGTTGCAGGGAGTAGTGGAGCAGAGGGTCGCGGCGTGCTTCAGGGGAACAGCCTGTCGTTGTCGAGAGATTGCCGACTCGGGGTCGGATTGCTGGATCAAGGGGTAGCCGACTCGGGGTCGGGCTGCGAAGCCGAAGATATCCGACTCGGGGTCGGGTTACTGGATCAAGGGGCAGCCGACTCGGGGTCGGGTTGCGAAGCTGAAGATATCCGACTCGGGGTCGGGTTACTGGATCAAGGGGCAGCTGTAGTCTTCTTGGGCGCGCGTGCCGGTCACGTGGGGCATGGTGGCCGAGTTCCCCCGTAACAGGTTGCAAATGGGTCTATAAGAAAAAGATTGGAGCAGATGGCCAAGTAGAAACCTACAAGGCTAGATTGGTGGCAAAAGGTTTCAGGCAAAAGCAAGGAATTGACTATGATGAAACTTTTTCACCAGTAGCTATGCTCAAATCTATTCGGATTTTGCTTGCAATAGCTGCATACTATGATTATGAAATCTGGCAAATGGATGTCAAAACCACCTTCCTTAATGGTTATTTTGAAGAAGAGGTTTACATGACACAGCCAGAAGGATTTGTCTCAAGTAAGAGAGCAAATCAAGTATGCAAGCTTAAGAGATCCATTTATGGATTAAAGCAAGCATCGAGGAGTTGGAACATCCATTTTGATACAACAGTCAAAGAGTTTGGTTTTATCAAAAATATGGATGAACCATGTATGTACAAGAAGACTAGTGGGAGTGCCATTGTCTTCTTAATATTGTATGTAGATGACATACTGATTATTGGAAATGATATTCCAATGTTACAATCGGTCAAGACTTGGCTATCAAAAAGCTTTTCCATGAAAGACTTGGGAGAAGCATCCTATATACTTGGTATAAAGATCTATAGGGATAGATCTAAAAGGATGCTAGGCTTGTCCCAGTCTAGGTACATAGATCATGTGCTGAAAAGATTCAGCATGGAAGGAAGTAAAAGAGGTTACTTGCCTATGAATCATGGCATACGTCTCTCTAAGAAGATGTCTCCTAAGACATCTGAAGAGAGGAATAGAATGAATTCTATTTCCTATGCTTCGGCAGTAGGATCAATTATGTATGCCATGCTATGTACCAGGCCTGATGTTGCTTATGCCTTAGGCATAACAAGCAGATTCCAGGCTGATCCTGGAGAGGATCATTGGATAGCTGTGAAAAATATTCTTAAGTACTTGAGAAGGACTAAAGATATTTTTCTAGTTTATGGTGGATCTGAGTTAAAACTAGAAGGATTTTCTGATTCTAGTTTTCAGTCAGACCCAGATGATAGCAAGTCCACTTCAGGATATGTCTTTACCCTAAATGGTGGTGCAGTGAGCTGGAAGAGTTCCAAACAGCAAACTGTAGCTGACTCAACTACTGAGGCAGAATACATTGCTGTAAGTGAAGCCGCTAAGGAAGCTGTCTAGATGAAGAAGTTCATCTCTGAGTTAGGAGTAGTTCCTGAGATTGCTGGACCAGTCCCAGTTTATTGTGATAACACTGGAGCTGTTGCTCAAGCGAAGGAACCAAGGTCTCATCACAAATCCAAGCACATTCTAAGACGCTTCCATCTTGTTCGAGAGATTGTCGAGAGACAAGATATAGTTATTGAACGAGTAGACACCAAGAACAACCTAGCAGACCCGTTCACTAAAGCTCTACCACAACAGCAGTTCGATCGCCACCTCGATTGTTTGGGGATAAAATATAAGAGCGATTGGCTTTAGTGCAAGTGGGAGATTGAAAGAGTAGATGCCCTACAAGCCAATCGCAATATGTATTGCGAAAGGTTTTTTCTTTTGATTTGTCCAAATCATATACATGACATTTAAATATGAATAAAGGCGTTATGTTTTATCATATGCTGTTGATTATATTTATGATAAACTCCTTAGATTAGGGCAATGGTTTTAAGACTATGATGAGATCATACTAGTGAGACTTAAAATCCTAAAATCCTAATCTTAAATATTTCCAGTCATTGGTACATTGAGTCGGGGATCAATGATTACCGGAAAAGACTGGCATGTCTTATGTATGCTCGATGCAGAGGATGATTGATCTCACAATCATTTGTGTGGAGATACTAATCAAAGATGTGGGTGCTCATTAGAGGAATGAGTTCACTGAATTGACCTACAAAGAGAAATCTTATGAAGTCTTACTTACATGTCAAAAGATGATTCTCTTAGTGGAAGTTGTGCAACTGATCCTATGACCTGAGATCACCATGGTATCTTGTGCACATGAACCCATATTTTGGTTTACACTCATTCATGACAATAAGTTGTGTACGAGGTCTTCTGGATATGGTGAATTGTGTATGAAGATTATGAGTAGGTCAACAAGGAATTAATCACTTCTAGTAAGAGAAGATAGCATCCTATTTATTCTAATCATATGATAATTCAGGAAGCCTTTGATCAAAGCAGAATGAAAATTAGAAAGAGTTTCTAATGTTTTATTATTTGAATTATCATTAAAAGATTGAGAAAAATATGAATATGAAATTGAGTTTGACATATATTCATACTCATATACATATTTGGGATGCAGTTTGATTAAAGGATTGAATTGCATGGTAACTTGGCACTGAAGGATATTTTTGGTATTTCTACTGTTGCTGGTGGTCCAAACCGAGAACGATTGGCACAGCGGTGTGAACGGAATTCCGTCTGAGCTGCCTTGGTCGATGTTGATTGTGCTCCACCTTCCACCGGAAAACCTGCAAGCAAGCCTCGCACCACCACTGGGGTAGTGGGGGCCCTCCGACGATCAAGTCAGAGGAGATTGGAGGAGGAGGAGAGATGATAATAGCAAGCAAGAGAGTGCTCTAGAAGATATTGCTTACCCCCCCTTCTCCCCCCAGCTGCATATATACCTGGCTGGGGGGTCTCTCAGGGGGGTTTGTCATCGTGGGGCGCGATGGAGTGGCCACTGACATGGCCGTTACAGGGCGTCGTGGAGCAGCACTGGGTACGGCCATGACAGGGCGTAGTGGAGTTCCGCTTTGTACGGCTGATACAGGAGATCGTGGAACAGCATCGGATACAGCCGTTGCAGGGAGTAGTGGAGCAGGAGGCCTCGGCGTGCCTCTGGGAAGCAGCCTGTCGTTATCAAGAGATCTCCGACTCGGGGTCGGAGTGCTGGATCAGGGGGCAGCCGACTCGGGGTCGGGCTGCGTTGCTGAGGATATCCGACTTGGGGTCGGATTGCTAGATTAAGGGGCAGCCGACTCGGGGTCGGGCTGCGAAGCCGAAGATGTCCGACTCGGGGCCGGACTGCTGGATCGAAGGGCAGCCGACTCGAGGTCGGGCTGTGGAGCCGAAGATGTCCGACTCGGGGTCGGATTGCTGAATCGAAGGGCAGCCGACTCGAGGTCGGGCTGTGGAGCCGAAGATGTCCGACTCGAGGTCGGATTGCTGGATCAAAGGACAGCCGTAGTCTTCATGGGCGCACGTGCCGGTCACGTGGAGCATGGCGGCTTAGTTCCCCCGTAACAGTAGCCCCCCACTTCCGAGCCTGGAACCAGAAGGGGAACGGGTGAAGGGAGTGATGCTTCGAGATTGCCGCCATCCCTCGGAGAGGCGCGCGCGCTTCGAGCCCCCCGCCGTCTTTATGGCGTATGGCGGTTGTTGCTGATCTGGCAGTCTGAGGATTTCGGCGGACATCCTTCCTTAATGGTGTCGATTCGCCTTTGGGGCGCGAGCGACCCTTCGGCGGCCAGGCGTCCTCTTGCGTCATCGAGGCATCACCCGCCTTTCCGCCTATTTAACCGGGGGCCCTCCCCCGTCCGTCTTCCTCTTTACAGACATTTTCGAGTTTCCCCTTTGCGCTGCCGTTGTTGCCGTCGGACTGTTCGCTTGCTTCTCCTTTGACGCTCTCGGAGCCGTTCTTCCTTCTCTTCCGGTGAGTTACCCCATTCTTCTACTTAGGGCTCTCCATACTTTCTCCTTTTGTACTAGTGTACCCCAGTCGTCCCGGTCTTTCCCCCCTTCTTGTCCCCGTCCTGACCGTAGGTTTATTGGCCATTAGGAATGGGCGAAGTGAGGGCAGACCACATTAAGTCGGAGCTGGTCGCCGAAGACTTAGACAAACTCGTGGTTCGGTACCACCTTCCCGAGGCCTGCAACGTTACGCTCCCGGGGCCTGAGGAGAGGATGTCCCATCCTCCTCCAGGAAAGATCGCCATCAATGAGGGCATTCTCCAGGCCGGATTCCGCTTTCCCCCTTCGGACTTAGTCGTGCAGGTACTCCGGGGTTTAAGAGTTGCGCCGACGCAGCTGGTGCCGAACTCGTGGCGTGCCCTGACGGTCTTTCAGGTTCTCTACCGCATGCACGAGATTCCCGCCACTCTGAATGTTTTTTGGGAGTTCTACAGCCTGAGTGGCCACCCCCAGGACAAAGGGTGGTGGTGCTTTGCGGCGCGGCGAGGGTGCGGCCTCGTCAAAGAGGCTCCTTCCTCCATTCACGGCTGGAAGGAGCGTTTCTTCTTCATCGATGTAGATCCCTCTTGGGAAATCAGGGCGACCTGGGAGACGCCGATGAAGTCCCCGATTGGCCTATCGAGACTGTCGAGGGAGGAATCCGATGGCTTGGCCGCCTTGAAGGGGTTGGTTGCCGAGGGCCAGCTCCCCCCGGTGGCCCGCCTTATTTCCGAGGATACCTTGGTGAATGTCGGTCTGAGCTCGGTCCCCACCGACCGTGAGCCCGCCACCATTTCTTTTTTGACTCTTTTATCCTCTTTCGTCTCGTTCTTTCCTTCGGTTTCTCAGCCCTCGACCATCTCGTTCTTGTTGCAGAGATTGACGACGTCATGCGGTCGGACAAGGGACCGGCTGTTGGTAGGTCGTCCCTACTGGAAGCGGTCCGGAGGAGGAAACGAGCTCCTCCGAGCGGGGCCCCGCCGGCGAAGAAGTCCCGCAAGGAGGTGCCTCCGACCGACGAGTCCGGGCCCACCGATCAGGGAGACGCCGTGGGCACGGACCGGCAGCTGACGCTGTATCAGCCCTCCGGTGGTGAGACTGCCGCTATTCCGGAGGTATCATCCGAGCCCGCTCGAGACGGACGGGTCGGATGTGATCGGTCCCCGGCCCGGCCTTCGACTCAGCCGGCTCCTGATGATTCGAGGAGGGACGCGCCGAGGCCCCGGCCGAGCGGGGCCCTATCAATTCCTGGAGTGACCCCCGCCCCGAGCACAATCAGCAGGACTCTTCCCCAGGCGATGGATAAGGGTAAGGCTGCAGAACCACCATCCGGCTCCGGGGAGAAATCGGGGTCGGCCTTCACTACCGATGGCGCCCGAAACCTCATCGAAACAGTGCTGCTGGAGAAGGACCGTCGGCGGGTCCGGGAGTTGGCGGTCTCTGACGTCGGGGCTGCCAGCTGTGTCTGTCTCATGTCGGTGAGTGTTCTTCTGGCCGCTTTTCACCATTTATTAGCTCTGTTGTTCTCCGCCTGACGCCCTCACTTTTCCTATCTCTTAGCTCGCCCAGTACATGATCCGTCTAGAGGAGTGCTACAAGGAACAGGCGGGGCTTCTGGCGAAGGCCGAGGACCGACTGAAAGCAGTGGAAGAGGGAGGCCAGGCTGTGGCGGGCAGGACGACCGGGGACCTCGAGGCGAGGCTCCGGGAGGCCGAAGAGCGGGCACTCGGCTTCGCCGCCCTCGAGAAGCAACTGTTGGAAGCTCGGGAGCAACTCAAAGTCGCCTCGGGCCTCGAAAGCAGGGTTAAGAAGGCGGAGGAACGAGCTGAAAAGCAGTCCCGGAAGGTCGCGGACTATCGAGAGAGGTGGGAGAAGGCTCAGCGGTCTGCCGACAGCGCCCGCAACCGAACCCGGTCTCTTGAAGCCAAACTGGGCGAATTGGAGTCAGCCTTGGAGAGGTCCCGCGCGAACGACCAAGAGCTCCGTTCGCGCCTGGAGGAAGCTGAGGCCGCTCGCACTGCTGCCGAGGCGAAGCATAAGGAGGCTCAGGCCAATCTGCTGAGGGTCTCCTCCGAGGCTGAAGACCGGATTGTGGCGAAGGTCTTGGAGGCTAAGGCTCAGATTATGGAGCGAGCAGAGGCGGCGCTGGCCGAGAAGAGAGCGGAGATCGGGCGCCAGGCGGTACAGGCTTATCGTCAGTCCGCCGAGTTCACCCGTGATATGTCGGAGGCGGTACGGGCCTATCGTCAGTCTGACGAGTTCGTCCGTGACGCGTCGGACGCGGGGTCCGAATCCTTCATCTTAGGCTTCGAGGAGGGCCTGGCAAGGGTGTCGGCTAAGTACCCCGAAGTTGACCTGAGTGGGATTTCCCTTCTCGACTCCTCTCCGGCGCCATCGCCTGCTGATTCTCCTACCGCCTCCCTACCCCCTGCAGACGAGCCCGACGCTCCCGACCCGGGGGTTCCTCCAAGCTGACCTCTTGTACCTTTCGTTGTCCTCTTTTTTTTGTATGTCGGCGTTTTGCCAAATTGTATGGGCCTTGGCCCTGAAATAATGAAAATTAATACAGGTCGAATGTTTCTTCATCTCGCTTTCGTCCTCCTCTTTTTTTTTTTTTTTAACTCTTGGCAGCGTCTTGCCGACTCCTGACTCTCGAAGTTCTTCCGGCCCTGAGCCAGGCATCCGAGGGTTAGGCCTCAGGAAATTCTTCCGGCGCTAAGCCAGGCATCCGAGGGTTAGGCCTCAGGAAATTCTTCCGGCACTAAGCCAGGCATCCGAGGGTTAGGCCTCAGGAAATTCTTCCGGCACTAAGCCAGGCATCCGAGGGTTAGGCCTCAGGAAATTCTTCCGGCGCTAAGCCAGGCATCCGAGGGTTAGGCCTCAGGAAATTCTTCCGGCGCTAAGCCAGGCATCCGAGGGTTAGGCCTCAGGAAATTCTTCCGGCACTAAGCCAGGCATCCGAGGGTTAGGCCTCAGGAAATTCTTCCGGCGCTAAGCCAGGCATCCGAGGGTTAGGCCTCAGGAAATTCTTCCGGCACTAAGCCAGGCATCCGAGGGTTAGGCCTCAGAAAATTCCGCTCGTTGGTCGGCCAAGGCTGGCGCAAGCCGAGGCGACCGGTCGGGGCTTCAGGCTAGTCTGGTCCCGGGATGGTCATCGGGTTAGCCTGGCATCCGAGGACCGAGCCTTGGGAGATTCCGCTCGTTGGTCGGCCAAGGCTGGCGCAAGCCAAGGCGACCGGTCGGGGCTTCAGGCTAGTCTGCTCCCGGGATGATCATCGGGTTAGCCTGGCATCCGAGGGCCGGGCCTCGGGAGATTCCGCTCGTTGGTCGGCCAAGGCTGGCGCAAGCCAAGGCGACCGGTCGGGGCTTCAGGCTAGTCTGCTCCCGGGATGATCATCGGGTTAGCCTGGCATCCGAGGGCCGAGCCTTGGGAGATTCCGCTCGTTGGTCGGCCAAGGCTGGCGCAAGCCAAGGCGACCGGTCGGGGCTTCAGGCTAGTTTGCTCCCGGGATGATCATCGGGTTAGCCTGGCATCCGAGGGCCGAGCCTCGGGAGATTCCGCTCGTTGGTCGGCCAAGGCTGGCGCAAGCCAAGGCGACCGGTCGGGGCTTCAGGCTAGTCTGCTCCCGGGATGATCATCGGGTTAGCCTGGCATCCGAGGGCCGAGCCTCGGGAGATTCTGCTCGTTGGTCGGCCAAGGCTGGCGCAAGCCAAGGCGATCGGTCGGGGCTTCAGGCTAGTCTGCTCCCGGGATGATCATCGGGTTAGCCTGGCATCCGAGGGCCGAGCCTCGGGAGATTCCGCTCGTTGGTCGGCCAAGGCTGGCGCAAGCCAAGGCGACCGGTCGGGGCTTCAGGCTAGTCTGCTCCCGGGATGATCATCGGGTTAGCCTGGCATCCGAGGGCCGTGCCTCGGGAAATTCCGCTCGTTGGCCATGCGCCTGTCGCTTGCAGCCCGACGGGGTTTCTCCGTGGCCAGCTGCGATCGTGTTTCTCCTCTTCTCCAAGCGTTGCCTGGGGAACACCAGAAGGGCATTAAACGCTAATTGATGCGTTACCTGGAAAATCGGATCGCCAGTTGCTGCTTGCGAGGAGTGTCAGTTAAGCGGCCGCGATGCGCGCGTTCTTCGAGGCGGATGCGGCCTGGGCGCGAGCGGAGATATGTGGACCTAGGGGTACGTGCCACCCGGAGTGTCCTGCACAAAGAATGCGATTAAGGAGAATGACGCTTAGGAAATCGCGGGAAGATACGCCTCGAGAGCCAGAACGGCTCCGGATTTAATGCGTCCGCATTTATGGGAGCCACCCGCATCGGAACGACCGGGGGGCTACAGTTTGGCTATAAATACAGGTGCAGGTGCGATGGAGTTTGCCAAGCCGGAGCTGTTCAAGTTGCCATGGATCGTGGACCTTCTCTCTGGCGCATGGCTGAGAGACTCCTGCCGAAGGAACGGGAGGCGCGCCCCTCGCGACTTCAGCCAACTAGCCGTTTCATCTGGGATCAGCAAGGAGGGTCTCCCCGGCGGAACTCCGCTCTAGGCGTTTCATCCGGGATCACATCTCCCCTCCTTGAAGTTCAGCCTCCCGATTGAGCTCTGCACCAGACGCTCGATCCGGGACCGCGCCTCCATATGCTCTTCTCCCTCGTATTCCTTCTCTCCTCTGACACTGGGGAGGATCGGAATATCCTTTGGAGGCGGCGTTCCCCTGGGGGCAGCGGCGGCTTCTCCTGCGGCGGCTCCTCATCCTCTTCGTGGGGCGTGGATGGCGCCTCCGGTTGGAGGCAGTGTGGACTTCTCCTTCGTCCACTTCTTCTTCATCCGCGCCGGCTCTTCGTCTCTTTCGTGAGACACCGATGGCGCCTCCGGTTGGAAGCACCCACTTCCGACGGGATTGCAACCGCTTCAGATGGAGGTTTCGGGATCCCAGATCTTCAGCTCCTCGGAGTCTCCACCTCTTCTTTACTTTCTTTACACCCTAATTCCCCTCTGGGAATTCCTTGTAATCACACGAGCACGCCGTTGTAACCAGAAATTATTGAAATGCAAAATGTTATACATTTTTGAACTGTCTTTCTGGCATCGTCGTTCTACTGGTAATACATCCGCAGGTTAGCGGAATTCCAGCTCCTTAGAATTTCTCGACCATCTAGGGCCTCCAACTGGTAGGAGCCAGGTCGGTTTACCCAGCGAACCTTATATGGGCCTTCCCAATTTGGCGCTAGCTTCCCACCTTCCGCAGGTCGAGATGCTTTAGCTCGCCTTACATCATAGTTCGCCATAGTGAGGGAGATCACCATGGCATCATCATGGGGGGTCTGAACCCCCTTTACATCCTCATCACAAAAAGTGATTACATTTCCGACCCGCTGCCTCTTCGCGACGGCCACCCCTGATGCTTCCACCGAGCCCCCTGCGTTCCTCACGGGCCGAGAGCAGCCCCCAGTGATGGTGTGGATCACGCCCGCGACGGGTCGATTCTGCTCCCGAGGCTCCTGAGGGGCCGGGTCGGCCGGACGCGGGTCTGCGGGGGGACGTCGGTCGTTTACATATCGACCGAGACGCCCTCGGCGGATGAGAGCCTCGATCTCGTCCCGAAGCTGGAAGCAGTCTTCGGTGTCGTGGCCGTGGTCTCGGTGGTACTCACAGTACGCTCGAGAGGGCCTCCTCCCAGGGATTTTCTTCATCTGCCTCGGGACCGGGAGGTTCTCCCGCCCCTTGACCTCCATAAGGATCTGGGCCCGGGGGGCCAGGAGTGGGGTGTACCGGTTGAAGCGTCGGTGCGGAGAACGAGGGCGTGGGGCGCCGTGGTTCCTCGCCGGTGACGGGCTTCTGCGCCGATGTTGAGGCGTCGGGCTCCTCCTCTGGGGTGCCTCTTTTCGCCTTTTCTTTCCGAACTTTAGAGGGGCCTCGGCGGCCTCCTTGTTCCGGTGGGCGGCTGCCTCCTCGGCGTCTGCATACTGGTTTGCCCGAGACAACAGCTCCGGGAAGCTCTGCGGCAGGCGTTTGTCCAGGGAGAAGGTGAGTCTGCCCTTCCGGAAGCC
This sequence comes from Phoenix dactylifera, assembly GCF_051530095.1. Lineage (NCBI taxonomy): Eukaryota > Viridiplantae > Streptophyta > Magnoliopsida > Arecales > Arecaceae > Phoenix > Phoenix dactylifera. The sequence goes on along the minus strand of NC_143192.1, from coordinate 28,310,171 downwards.
ACGCTTCAGGGCTGAGAGAGCCACCTCCTGGCTCAGGTTCCGGACCTCCAATGTAGCCTTGTTGAAGCGGGTAAGGTAATCCCGCAGGCTTTCTCCCTCGTTTTGCCGGACATCAAAGAGGGAGTCGGAAACCAATCGCCGCCGGCTACTAACGGCGAAATGGCTGATGAAGAGGCGAGTGAACTGGTCAAAGGACTGGATAGAGTCAGCCTCCAGGCCGGCGAACCACGCCCTGGCTGGGCCACAGAGGGTCGCCGGGAAGGCCTTGCAGAGGAGAGGATCTGATGCTCCATGGAGGAGCATAAGAGTCCTGAAACTCTCCACGTGATCCCGCGGGTCCGCCGCCCCGTCATAGGGCTCGATCGCCGGCATTTTGAATCCCGGCGGATTTGGGGTCCGCAGGATCCTCGAGGCAAGCGCCGGTTGGGAGGAGATCTCCAAGTCGGCGAAGAGATCTTTGGAGTGGCCCTTCAGGACCTGGAGTTGTCTGTGGAGATCGTCCACCCGCCGGTCCAGGGAGCGCGACCGATGGGTGGGAAACAAGGAGCACCGAGAGGGGGACCGACTGGAGCGCGGGTTCCTTGAGGACTGGGGGGTCTGGGAACACGCCCGGGCCCGCCTCTTGTACCCCGCGCAGCTTCGATGGGACGGTCCCGGCAGAATGGACCGTGCTCGAGAATCTTCCTCGCGCCGGCGCTCCTCCCCATGGGAGAGGAAGGAGCGCGGGTTAAGGAGGACAGGTGAGCGCTCAGGGAGCAGCGGCTCCTGGGCCCGCTGCGGCGCCCGAGACATCACACCCTGCAGGTTCTGCACCGCCTCCGCGAGGGTGCGGACCTGCTGGGCTAACTGGTCGAACTGAGCGGCTTCGACCATCTGAATCGGGGGTGGAACGGTGGAGTGTTGCTGAGAATGTGTTGGAGACGCAGCGGCCTCCCGGCCGGAGGCGCGAGAGGCCCCGCGACCGAAGGCATTGGAAGCTCCACGACCACCTCGCCGTGCCATTACGATCGCTCTGAGATCAGTGCCCTCCTTCTAGCGCCAACTGTTGCTGGTGGTCCAAACCGAGAACGATTGGCACAGCGGTGTGAACGGGATTCCGTCTGAGCTGCCTTGGTCGATGTTGATTGTGCTCCACCTTCCACCGGAAAACCTGCAAGCAAGCCTCGCACCACCACTGGGGTAGTGGGGGCCCTCCGACGATCAAGTCAGAGGAGATTGGAGGAGGAGGAGAGATGATAATAGCAAGCAAGAGAGTGCTCTGGAAGATATTGCTTACCCCCCCTTCTCTCCCCAGCCGCATATATACCTGGCTGGGGGGTCTCTCAGGGGGGTTTGTCATCGTGGGGCGCGATGGAGTGGCCACTGACATGGCCGTTACAGGGCGTCGTGGAGCAGCGCTGGGTACGGCCATGACAGGGCGTAGTGGAGTTCCGCTTTGTACGGCTGATACAGGAGATCGTGGAACAGCATCGGATACAGCCGTTGCAGGGAGTAGTGGAGCAGGAGGCCTCGGCGTGCCTCTGGGAAGCAGCCTGTCGTTATCAAGAGATCTCCGACTCGGGGTCGGAGTGCTGGATCAGGGGGCAGCCGACTCGGGGTCGGGCTGCATTGCTGAGGATATCCGACTTGGGGTCGGATTGCTAGATTAAGGGGCAGCCGACTCGGGGTCGGGCTGCGAAGCCGAAGATGTCCGACTCGGGGCCGGACTGCTGGATCGAAGGGCAGCCGACTCGAGGTCGGGCTGTGGAGCCAAAGATGTCCGACTCGGGGTCGGATTGCTGAATCGAAGGGCAGCCGACTCGAGGTCGGGCTGTGGAGCCGAAGATGTCCGACTCGGGGTCGGATTGCTGGATCAAAGGTGTTGCCCAGATAGACAACCCAAGAGGGGGGGGTGAATTGGGTTTTAAAACAATTTGGATAATTTAAAACGTTATGGATGATTAATTAAAAACTATGCCAAGTTATTTAATTAATTACTATGTGCTGTGAGCAATATGAAATGAGAAGAGGAAGAGACAATCAATCACAAACACAGGTTTTATAGTGGTTCGGAGCTATCCCTTGCTCCTACGTCCACTCCCCAAGTTTCTCTTGGGAATACACTATAACCCCCTTGGATTACAGCCGGTTGTTTTGCAAGCTCACAACCAAACTTGTTGTTTTACGAGCTAACAACGAACTCGGTCGGTTTTCCCAGGCTCACCGACTAGAACCAACCCCGATTGTTTTCCCGGGCTCACAATCAAACCCTTTCACACGTTGGTTTTAAAACTGGCTCACCAACTAACCTTTATCCCCTTGATTCAATCCCCCGATTGAACCAAGTAAATACACGTAGTAGAAAGAAAACAGAAAATAAGCTTCTCAAAAGCAGGTATGAAACAATATATTCAAGGATGAGTTTAGAAGCCCTCAAACGCTTTTAAGCTTAAGTAGAGGAATGGCTTCTTGACTCTGGTCTCCTCTTGGATGAGTGATCGACTTGAATGTAGGAGGAGGAAGCTTTGAATGCTGGGGAGAAGTTGGTGGCGCAGTAAATGCTGATCTCCCCTTTTTCTCGTTGAAGAGCACTTGCAAAGCTTGAAGACTTGAATGCTTGGAGTGGAATGTATGTTCTCTATTTTGCTACAGTCTTCTGTGGCTATTTAAGCCAACCCCCACGGAAACTAGCCGTTACTCCACTTTTTCTGGCCGTTCTGCACACTCTGCGCAGCCTGACAATGTGACCGTTGGTGGGTTGGAGTCGACTCGCGCGATCAGGAGTCGACTCGGCTGTAGCGGGAGTCGACTCAAGCTTTTCAGGAGTCGACTCGGCAACTGTTCCAAGTTTGAATTAAAGTTGCCGTCACGACTGGGAGTCGACTCGTCTTGGCCCGGAGTCGACTCGCCAACTTCTGGCGCTGACCTGGCAATTTTGGAGTCGGCTTTTCCTCTGTAGACCGTGGATACAAATTTGAATTTTGCCCTCTCGAGTCGACTCGACTGTCCTGGGAGTCGACTCGAATCTCAGAGCCCGAACTCCCGATTCTCTGTCTTTTGGCTCATCCAGTCTTGGAGTCGACTCGAACTTCCTTGGAGTCGACTCGGCTCTCAGTTTCCGAAAGTTGGTCTTCTGCCTTTTGACGTGAAGCTTGTCTTGGTGTCGACTCGAGCTGTCTGGGAGTCGACTCGAATCTCAGTGGCAGTAACATGGTTTTCTCTGTTGATGGTCGCACAATCTTGGAGTCGACTCGCGTAATGCGGGAGTCGACTCGAATCTCAGAGTCCATAAAACACTCTCTGACTTTTTCTTTGTGCACCGGTGGGAGTCGACTCGCGTTCCACTGGAGTCGACTCGAATCTCAGATCTGAAAGACTGCTCTTCTATCCTTCTGTCTGTTTTCAGTCGGAGTCGACTCATACTGATTAGGAGTCGACTCGAGCTCGTGCCAGTGACCTTGATACGCTTGGAGTCGACTCGTGAAACTCGGGAGTCGACTCGAGTCTCAGACATTGGTTCAGCAGACTTCTTAACTTATCCAAAATACTGTAAACCATGTCTAGAAACACTTGAGCAGGATTTTCACTGAAACACTCAATTGAATTCATTAGTAATCACACGATATACTCAAATGCTTTGAGCTCATCAAAATCAAACGGGGTTTTAATCAATCACTCCACAATCTCCCCCTTTTTGATGATGACAAAACTTTGAGTATACGTAAAATGAATTGCTCAATAAATAATGAAATAAAATTCACAAGTGAATTCAAATGTCTGAAAATTTAATTTATCCAAGTTTGAAAGGTGTGAAACATTTAAATTTCGGAGTTAAAGCTCCCCCTTTCATTTGGAATTATATAAGCCTCCATATTATGCAATCAATTGTTTGGCTTATATGTTATCAATGATTTATCTTGATTAAAATTCAGATTCTCCCCCTCAACATATGCATTCAACTAGTTTTAGTTTTCTGAATTTCCTTTTAATGCTTTGAAATTTTTGAACTGAATTTTTTGTTTTTAGAGGGAAAATCTGTCAATTTGTTCTTGAGTACGATTAAGCTAATCTCCGATTAAGCTAATCTCCGATTACTCCATTAGGAGCCCCAAAAGAGAGATAATGAGCCTCGAGGTACCGAATCCACTTAGAACAAATTTGTGTGTGTTTTTAAGAGTTCTTTTACATATTTTAACCATATTTCTCCCCTTATTACATATTTTATACATATTTCTCCCCCTTTTTGTCATCATATCAAAAAGGAGGTAATCACACACACAATCAATGGCACAAATGGCACAATCAAACATCAAATGGCACAGTCAATTGGCACAGAAATAAAGATAAGATGTCTACTCATTGTATTGATATGAAGGTGAATACATTTGAGCATACTATAAGTAAGGCAAAAACAATACAAAAGAAGATAAAACACAACTCAAAATCATCTATGTCCTCCTCGAGGATGTAGCTCCCCCTCTCGAGGATGTAGCTCCTCCTCTCGAGGATGTAGCTCCTCCTCTCGAGGATGCGTCTCCTCCTCTGGAGGATGTGGCTCCTCCTCCCAATCTGCTCCGCTCCATGAGGAGGGCGACTGCCTCTGTGACATGGCTAAGCTGTGTGATGATAGACGAGGTGGCTCTGCTGTGCATAGTGGAGAGCTCAGTCACCGACGTCTGAAGCCCAGTCACTGAGGTCTGAAGTGCGTCCAGCTTGCCGACAATCACATTCGACAAGCGCTCGGCCCCCTCGGTAGTGGTGTGCATGTCACGGCCTATCTCCTCTCGAAACTGTCGAGTGGTGCTCTTGATCTCCCTCATGTTGCGGAACTGGGCCTGCATCAAATCCCTGATATTATATATCTCTTCCCGCACTTTAGCCGTCATGTCTGTCACGGCTGTCAAGGATGGCACCAATGCGGAGGATGGAGTGGGTGCAGGAGTGGGTGCAGGAGTGGCAGCTGGCACGGAACCTCGGAGCTCCCGGAGCAGCTCGTCCCTCAAATCTCGGACGATCTCCTGCCGCAGCTCTCGGAGCTGCTCTGGATCAATACGGACCTCCATAGATGGTGGAGCTGAGGAGGAAGGTCCGGCAGAGGTGGTAGGAGCAGGAGGAGTGGATGGAAGGTCTGGATGATGTGGAGAGTCTGGGTAATCAGAGTCTGGCTCAGGACTGGGTGATGGTCTGGTGGTCTGAGCAGTGAGAGTGGACTTCCTAACCCAGATCCCGTCTTTCTTCCGAAATTCCATCCTGTGCATGGTCCCCGTACCCAAGCGATCAGTCCATCGCAAGGCACGAGAGGGTTCCCTCTCAGGAATGGAAATTTCGTACTGCCTAAACAGGAGAGTGAATATCATCCCGTATGGGAGGGAGAGCCTAGGTCTATCTAAAGGCTCACACATATACCTATAAATCAGCTTGGGGAAGTTGACCGGGGTGTCCTGAAGAATGTAAGACATAATAGCTAGGTCCCTCTCATTCACAAAATCAAATCTTCCTGTCTTAGGGAAGATGGACCTGGATAGAATGCTCAAGAGGATTCTCACTTCAATAGGAAGTGAGCTAGCAGATACCTCATCTAGGGGGGACTGAGGTGGCTGCCCTAAGACGATCGTAAGGGCCTCAAATCTATCCTCAGGATGTGCAGGAGCTACCCCTACCAGTGGGAGGTGGAGGATATGGGCAACGAGATCCTCCGTGACACGTAATGGGACACCTAATACCGTGCCCTCAATACCTCCATCTCCCCGATGGACGGTACTATAGAACTCTTGAACTAGGCCAGGATAGGTGGGAAGGTCCAAGGTGAGGAAGTACTCTAGACCCTGGGCTCTAAGCCTATCGCCTATGGTGAACCCTTCCCGGGAGAGGAAGTCAAAATCGACATACCTCCCGGTGGAGACGGCCTTCCCGGCCAATGGCCTAACATGAACCTCCCTAGGCGGGGAACGATCCGGAGGTGGTTGCCTCGCGGGATCATGCCGCGCCTTGGAGCGCCGCTCGGGAACGGCCGCGGGACGGGACCTCTTCCTAACGACGGCCTTACGAGGCATCTTGACCTAAACGGGAATAAAAATACCTTGAGGACGATGAAGGACGGACAGAGGAAGCTCGGGACGGACCGGAAATGACCTAGGAACGGATGGAAACACAATGTCCGGCGAAGAATCGACGGGAAAAAGGCTTGGAGACGATCGGGGATGACCTAGGAGTCGGCTCTAGGGCTTTGTGAACAGTGGCGGCTTGAGGAAAAGTGTTTGCGAAACGACAAACCTAGGGTTAAAAAGTCGGATCCCGACTGCGAGTCGACTCCCCTGAGTCGCGAGTCGACTCGACCTCGAGTCGACTCCAGAATATGCGCGAGTCGACTCCCCTTTTGCTGCCAGCTTTGCGAGTCGACTCCCGCAAATGCGCGAGTCGACTCCCCCTTAGGAGCCGGCTCTGAAACTTACTCGAGTCGTCTCTAACCTTGGCACGCACTTAAAACTCTTGCTATAATCGCGCCAAATGAGGGAAAATCACCTAATTAAGGACTGATATGATGATCATTGAATAGAAACTCTCTTTTAACCTCATTCTCATCATCAAAATCAATTAATCTAGTGGTAACTCCCACTAGGATGGATCAATCACTCCTAATCCCCTTCTAAGCACACTAAATCTCTCTTCACTTAGGGGTTTTGTGAAAATATCTGCTAATTGATTATCAGTACACACAAAGTGGAGTGACACATCACCATTCAATACATGATCTCTTATGAAGTGATGTCTTATCTCAATGTGTTTAGTTCTTGAGTGTTGAATTGGATTTTTAGTTAGATTTATGGCACTTGTGTTATCACAATTAATGGGGATTTCATCTTGTTTAATGCCATAATCTTCTAATTGTTGTTTAATCCATAAGATTTGAGCACAACAACTCCCGGCTGCAACATATTCAGCTTCTGCAGTGGATAATGCAACCGAGTTTTGTTTCTTGCTAAACCATGAGATTAGGTTTTCTCCTAGAAATTGACAAGACCCGCTGGTACTTTTTCTATCAAGTTTACATCCAGCGAAGTCTGAATCTGTGTACCCTATTAAGTTTAGGCTAGATTCTTTAGAGTACCACAGTCCTATGTTCTTAGTTCCTATTAAGTATTTAAAGATTCTTTTAACTGCAGCTAGGTGTGATTCTTTAGGATTAGCCTGATATCTAGCACACATGCACACACTAAACATAATATCAGGTCTACTTGCAGTAAGATACAGTAAAGAACCTATCATACCTCTATAAAGTTTTTGATCGACGGATTTACCTGATTCATCTTGGTCTAACTTACATGATGAGCTCATGGGGGTGCTGATTGATTTGTTTCCCTCCATATCAAACTTCTTGAGCATCTCCTTGATATATTTTACTTGATTGATGAAGATGCCTTCTTCAGATTGTTTGATTTGAAGCCCGAGGAAGTAGTCCAGTTCTCCCATCATGCTCATTTCAAACTCACTCTGCATCAAATCAGCAAATTCTTCGCAGAGGCGATTGTTAGTGGCACCGAAAATGATATCATCAACATAAATCTGTACTAACAACATATCCTTATTTTGTCTTTTCAGAAATAATGTTGTGTCTACATTTCCCCTAGAGAATTCATGTTCTAATAGGAATTTACTAAGTCTCTCATACCATGCTCTAGGTGCTTGTTTTAACCCATAAAGTGCTTTGTTTAGTTTATACACATGATTAGGGTATTGATGATTTTCGAAACCAGGAGGTTGTTCTACATACACCTCCTCATTAATATACCCATTTAAAAATGCACTCTTTACATCCATTTGAAATAGTTTGAAATCTTTAGAGCATGCATATGCTAATAATAGTCTAATAGCCTCAAGTCTAGCTACGGGAGCAAAGGTTTCATCAAAGTCTATACCTTCTTCTTGATTATAACCCTTTGCTACTAGTCTAGCCTTATTCCGTATAACAATTCCATTTTCATCTAGCTTATTTTTATATATCCATTTTGTACCAATAATTGGATATTCAGAAGGTCTCTCTACTAGATCCCACACTTTGTTTCTAGTAAATTGGTTTAGTTCTTCTTGCATTGCATTTATCCAATTTACATCATTTTCGGCTTCTTCTATATGTTTGGGCTCAAAGTGTGAAACAAAGGCTAGATGATTATTCATATTCCTAAGGGATGCTCTAGTCCTAACCGGTTGTGATGGATCATCTAGAATTAGTTCCTTAGGATGCCCGTGAGCATACCTCCAAGCTTTAGTTAGCCCATGATCCACTATAGGCTCTTGGTTTGATGATTCTCCTTCAATCAACTTTTGATTATCATCTCGTAATCCCATCTCATCTATCTTTTCTTCAAGTATTTCAATATCATCATCAAAATTAACCTTCTTACTAGATGAGATGTCACTAGAGTCATCAAAAACAACATGTATGGATTCTTCTATAACTAGAGTTCTTTTATTAAAGATTCTATAGGCTTTACTAGTTGTAGAATAACCTAGGAATATTCCTTCATCAGATTTAGGGTCAAATTTCCCTAGATTATCTTTCCCATTATTATGTACAAAACACCTACATCCAAAAACATGAAAATAGTTAACCTTTGGTTTTCTGTTTTTCCACAGTTCATATGGTGTTTTCTTTATGATGGGTCTTAATAGAACTCTATTTAATATATGGCAAGAAGTATTAATGGCTTCTCCCCAAAAATACTTAGGGAGGTTACTTTCACATAACATCGTTCTAGCCATTTCCTCTAGTGTTCTATTTTTCCTTTCAACAACTCCATTTTGCTGTGGTGTCCTAGGTGCTGAGAAATTATGGGTTATCCCCTTTTTGCTACAAAATTCATCAAATAATTGATTTTCGAATTCGGTACCATGGTCACTTCTAATAGCTATAACTGAGGATTCTCTAGCATTTGTTACTTCCTTGTGGAACTTCTTAAACATAGAAAATGCTTGATCCTTATGCGCTAGAAACATGACCCATGTGTACCTAGAGTAATCATCTACTATAACTAGACCATATTTATTTCCACCTAGGCTTGTTGTTCTAGTAGGACCAAATAAGTCCATATGTAATAATTCTAGAGGCCTAGAGGTAGAGACACATTTTATGGATTTAAAAGAATTCCTAGATTGTTTGCCAAATTGACATGCTTCACAGATTTTGTTCTTTTCAAATTTTAATTTTGGCAAACCTATCACGGAGTCTCTTTTAACTAGTTTAGTTATTGTGTCCATGCTTGCATGACCTAACTTACGGTGCCATAACCAACTAGCATCATTTTCTTTGGTTTCATTTACAACTAGACATTGGTTATGTTTTGCAAGATCTTCTAGGTCTACAACATATACATTTCCACGTCTAATCCCTTTAAAGACCAAACTATTATCATTAGGATTTGTTACAATACATAGTGATGGTTTAAACATAACATCATATCCTTTATCACATAATTGACTAATGCTTAACAAGTTATGTTTAAGACCATCAACATATCTAACATTATCTATAAAAGTAGAAGGGGTGATTTGAACTTTACCAATGCCAATGATGTGACCTTGGTTGTTGTCTCCAAACGTCACAACACCTCCCTTCTTAGCTTCAAGGGTGAAAAATTGGTCTTTATCACCCGTCATGTGCCTTGAGCAGCCACTATCCAAATACCAGCAATTTTTGTTGACCTTGGCTGCAAGACACTCCTACACAAGCAAATCATGTCATCTTAGGTACCCAAGTTTTCTTGGGTCCTTCATGGTTAGTCAAGTTGGTTCCTTTTGGAACCCATACCCTTTTAATTTTTCTTTTAGTTTTCCTTTTCCTATAGTCACATGTATTTGCTTTATGTCCTATATTTCCACAACAGAAACAGGTGATTTTCTTAGTTTTTGTTTCCCCAGCTTTAACAAAGAAATTACTAAGAAGTTTTTGCTTATTCCTTGGTTTGTACCCTAAGCCTGCTTTATTAAATACTGCACGTTGACTATTTAGTATCATGTTTAACTTTTCTGAACTATATGTAAATTTTTCAACTAAGGGTTTGTATTTGTTAAGTTCTTTAGTTAATGTTTGATTTTCTGTTTTTAAATCATTTAGTTCTTTTGTTAGATCCTTGTTTAAGACTTGTTTATGGTTTGAAAGTTCCTTAGTTAGTTTTTCATTATCTTTAGTTAAGGTGTTAGTCTTCTTAATTAAAAGTTGATTGCTTGTCTTAAGTTCTAGATTTTCTTTGGTAAGATTATCTTTATCCTTAATTAATGAATCATGCTTATGAATATAAGTTTGATTAGTTACTTTTAGTTCTCTGTTTTTAACATTTATATTCTTATACTCAATCATTAATTCATTGAACGCATCATAAAGTTCATCAAAAGAAAAATCAGGATGCGTATCGGAAGTTACCTCGTCTTCGTTGGCCATGAAGCAGAAATTGGCCTTTTCTTCTTGTTCCTCGTCAGAAGAGGAGGATGATGAGTCGGAGTCGGATAGTGTAGTGACAAGAGCTTTCTTCTTCTTGTACTTACTCCCCTTCTTCAGTAAGGGGCATTCAGCTCTTATGTGACCCGGCTTCTTGCACTCGTAACATCCAATCCCCTCGTTTTCTCTTTCCTTACCTTTGTCCTTCCGGTAGAAATTTGAGGGCCCTCTCCTTTGATGATAGGACTTCTTGTGGTTGATGAATTTCTTGAATTTGCGCACAAGAAGAGCCTCACCACCATCTTCCTCATCTTCTTCTTCTTCACTGCTGCTGCTGCAAGATAAGTCCTTGTTAGAAGAAGTAGATTTTAAAGCTATTACCTTTTTCTTATGGGAAGACTCTTCCTCGTGTTGTTTCATGGTGAGTTCGTGAGTCATCAGGGATCCAAGGAGCTCCTCAAGTGGAAGCTTGTTCAAGTCTTTAGCTTCTTGGATCGCTGTCACTTTAGCTTCCCACAACCTCGGTAGACATCGAAGGATTTTCCTGACAAGCTCACTGTTAGTATAGTTCTTGCCAAGGCTTTTTAGGCCATTGACAATATCAGTAAACCTAGTGAACATGGATGTGATAGTTTCATTTGAATCCATTTTAAATAGTTCATATTTATGAACCAAGATGTTTATTTTGGATTCCTTGACTTGATTCGTGCCCTCATGGGTCACTTCAAGTCTGTCCCAAATTTCTTTTGCTGAATTACAAGTTGAAATCCTATTGAATTCATTACGGTCTAAGGCACAATAGAAGACATTCATTGCTTTAGAGTTTAATTGTGCCTTCCTCATGTCATGTTCATCCCAATCCGTTTCTAGTTTGGGTACCTTGACACCATCTATATATATGGATGGGATGTATGGGCCATTTACAACAATGGTCCACATCTCATAGTCTTGGGCTTGGATGAATATTTTCATCCTAGCCTTCCAGTATGAGTAGTCGGATCCATTGAAGAAAGGGGGTCTTTGGGTGGACTGACCCTCAATGTGAGAAGATCCAAATGGGGTTGTCATTTTGATCTTTTAACTCTTGAGTGGAAGAGTTTTTGGCTCTGATACCACCTGTTGCCCAGATAGACAACCCAAGAGGGGGGGGTGAATTGGGTTTTAAAACAATTTGGATAATTTAAAACGTTATGGATGATTAATTAAAAACTATGCCAAGTTATTTAATTAATTACTATGTGCTGTGAGCAATATGAAATGAGAAGAGGAAGAGACAATCAATCACAAACACAGGTTTTATAGTGGTTCGGAGCTATCCCTTGCTCCTACGTCCACTCCCCAAGTTTCTCTTGGGAATACACTATAACCCCCTTGGATTACAGCCGGTTGTTTTGCAAGCTCACAACCAAACTTGTTGTTTTACGAGCTAACAACGAACTCGGTCGGTTTTCCCAGGCTCACCGACTAGAACCAACCCCGATTGTTTTCCCGGGCTCACAATCAAACCCTTTCACACGTTGGTTTTAAAACTGGCTCACCAACTAACCTTTATCCCCTTGATTCAATCCCCCGATTGAACCAAGTAAATACACGTAGTAGAAAGAAAACAGAAAATAAGCTTCTCAAAAGCAGGTATGAAACAATATATTCAAGGATGAGTTTAGAAGCCCTCAAACGCTTTTAAGCTTAAGTAGAGGAATGGCTTCTTGACTCTGGTCTCCTCTTGGATGAGTGATCGACTTGAATGTAGGAGGAGGAAGCTTTGAATGCTGGGGAGAAGTTGGTGGCGCAGTAAATGCTGATCTCCCCTTTTTCTCGTTGAAGAGCACTTGCAAAGCTTGAAGACTTGAATGCTTGGAGTGGAATGTATGTTCTCTATTTTGCTACAGTCTTCTGTGGCTATTTAAGCCAACCCCCACGGAAACTAGCCGTTACTCCACTTTTTCTGGCCGTTCTGCACACTCTGCGCAGCCTGACAATGTGACCGTTGGTGGGTTGGAGTCGACTCGCGCGATCAGGAGTCGACTCGGCTGTAGCGGGAGTCGACTCAAGCTTTTCAGGAGTCGACTCGGCAACTGTTCCAAGTTTGAATTAAAGTTGCCGTCACGACTGGGAGTCGACTCGTCTTGGCCCGGAGTCGACTCGCCAACTTCTGGCGCTGACCTGGCAATTTTGGAGTCGGCTTTTCCTCTGTAGACCGTGGATACAAATTTGAATTTTGCCCTCTCGAGTCGACTCGACTGTCCTGGGAGTCGACTCGAATCTCAGAGCCCGAACTCCCGATTCTCTGTCTTTTGGCTCATCCAGTCTTGGAGTCGACTCGAACTTCCTTGGAGTCGACTCGGCTCTCAGTTTCCGAAAGTTGGTCTTCTGCCTTTTGACGTGAAGCTTGTCTTGGTGTCGACTCGAGCTGTCTGGGAGTCGACTCGAATCTCAGTGGCAGTAACATGGTTTTCTCTGTTGATGGTCGCACAATCTTGGAGTCGACTCGCGTAATGCGGGAGTCGACTCGAATCTCAGAGTCCATAAAACACTCTCTGACTTTTTCTTTGTGCACCGGTGGGAGTCGACTCGCGTTCCACTGGAGTCGACTCGAATCTCAGATCTGAAAGACTGCTCTTCTATCCTTCTGTCTGTTTTCAGTCGGAGTCGACTCATACTGATTAGGAGTCGACTCGAGCTCGTGCCAGTGACCTTGATACGCTTGGAGTCGACTCGTGAAACTCGGGAGTCGACTCGAGTCTCAGACATTGGTTCAGCAGACTTCTTAACTTATCCAAAATACTGTAAACCATGTCTAGAAACACTTGAGCAGGATTTTCACTGAAACACTCAATTGAATTCATTAGTAATCACACGATATACTCAAATGCTTTGAGCTCATCAAAATCAAACGGGGTTTTAATCAATCACTCCACAAAAGGACAGCCGTAGTCTTCATGGGCGCGCGTGCCGGTCACGTGGAGCATGGCGGCTTAGTTCCCCCGTAACATCTACCAAATTCCATATTTTTCGGGTAGACATGACACGTTGCTAGACGTCAATCTTGTTTTATAGGTTTGATCAAATTAAAGAGTTTAATTCGATCACCAATTAGAAAGGATTCTAATTGTTAAGTTCGGGTTCGCGCAGTTTGGACTTAAATCGATTAGAAGAGTTCTAATCAAGTTGGGTCAACTCGCACTCACACCTATTGCTAGCTAAGTATGGAACCCAATGGGTCACACACAAGGAAACTTATCAAGGGTCTAATTGGATTAGATCATGTTTGCAAGATAAACATCCTAGCAGGTATTGCAAACCTTAGCTCCTGATTCGAATTGGATTTGAATCTGATTCGAATTGGATTCGAATCTGATTCTTAATTGATCTAATTTGATTAGATCATATTCTAATATGGGTTAGCCAAGAGTTGGCACCTAATTGGCTTGGTTTGAGTCTAATTGGATTAGATTTGATAAATCATTCATTTTTGACCGTTGGATCAACATTTGGATGAAGAGATGGATCAAATGGATGGCGCCATGGATTGGAGCCATTGGATCTTCATCATGGGATGATGGAAGATCATGATCTCGTGATGGATCTCATCTGGAGGCGTGATGATGAAATTTACGTGAAGGGATAAGCACTTAAAATAGATGGCGCCCCTTGGATTGGATAAAGATGACACGTCATCTTATCCTAACTACTCTCCCTTCAACCGCATCATTCTCTCTCTCCTTATTTCTTATGGCGCCACCAATAAGGGCCTTTGGATCATCATCTAGCCTTGATCAATGGTTGAGAATGCTCCCTATTTTTCATGCGTGAGAAGAAATGAAGAGAGGCATGAGTACGGTGGATTTCATGAAGAGGTGCTTAGGGAATGGATAAGGATGAAGCGCCATATCATAAGCACTTTATCTTATCCTAACTACTTCTGATATGCCCTCTCATCAAATGACACACCACTTGATCTCACGCCCCTCTTCATGCATGAATGGATGGCTACAATGCATCCGTACGCCATCTATAAATAGGGAATGCTCCCGGTGTTTTCATCCATCGGAAATCAATCCAACTCTCTCTCTCACATATCCCTTCTTTCTTACAAGCCTTCTTTCTTTCTAACATCACTCTTAAGTTGTCCTAATCCTAGACAAGAAGGTCTTCTTTAGGATAAAAAGGTTAGAAGTGTTTTTAGAAGGAAAAAGAAAATTAGAAAGGAAGGAAAGTAAGCCATTAGAATTATTTAGAAGAATTCTGCATTAAGGATCAAAAGTCTTTGGAGCTAAAGTCTTGATCAAGTTTTTGTGTGGATCACCATTGGAGGGCGGACACTTGGACGCCTCGTGGAGATTGTACACTTTGGATTACCGTTTGAGGTATTTTACTAATTCTGTATTTATTTTATATCATTTGATTGTAATCATTAAGGTGATCTAGGCTTAAAAGGGTTTCATGCATAGGAACTTTATTAAAAAATTTTTAAAATCCCTAGCTTCCGCGGCGCATTATAACATGCTAAAACCCTTCAGATTGTACAGTGGAGAAAGAGTTTTCCACTCTTGAGTTTAAGTCGAATAAATTTTGACATATGACGGACGATGGGGTTTGACGAGTTGTCCATGACCTCCGTCCTGTAGGGATCCACGATAGTAGGACTGTATCATACGATAACTGCACCTAGAGGTTCATCATTTCGTTCTACTGGATAGCCACTACATGCTGCTAGGTGTCACTGGTGGATGGTGAGACTCACAGAAATTATCTCGATGATCGATAAACCCTAATGAGTAAAGTTGGAATCGTTCCGACCCATTGAAAGGAGTTTTCAATGACATTGTGATAGAGATCATAATATATCTCACTACCAGTCTGAATAGAACCTATGGGGTCACACACACTAGAAGTATTGACCGATCCGATGGTTGAAAAGTGATTATGAATCACGAGTAATCAATTCGATTGATAATAAATTGAAGAAGGAACAATAGGAATTAATTAATGGGACTTAAACACGAAACCTACTTGGAGTAAGATTTCTGGAGTTCTAATTGGATTAGGACTGGAAGTCCTACTTGGAGTAGGACTGGGATTCCTACTTGGAGTAGGACTCCTACAATCCTAATTAGATTAGAATTTTGAATTCAATTTGGATTCCTACTTAGAATAGGATTCCTAGAAATCCTAATTGGATTAGGACTTCGGATTCAAATTAGAGTCCTAATTGGATTAGGACTAAAATTGAATAAATCCTAATTGGATTAGGATTTCTTAAGTCCTAATTAATTATTAATCTAATGAATTAACAAGACTCCTAATTGGATTAGGATTGAAGAGTTCAATTGAGTCAAAATTGATTTAAGTTCTAATTGGATTAGGACTTACCTAGATTAGACCCAAAATTGGTTTACCCTTGGACTAAGCCTAATTAGATTAGGGCTTAGCCACATTAGGGCATCCCAATCCTCCTTAGAGGAGGATTAGGGCTAACCAAGAGGGAGGGGCTTGCGCCCCTCCCCTTTTTCCTCCTTGGTGCAGCAAAGAAAAGAGGGGCCGGTGCCCCTCTTGGAAATAAGTCAAGGGCTCCTAACTTGTAGGAGCCCTTCATGCCTTTAAAAGGAGAAGTGGGCGGCACGCATTCAATTGAAGCCCTCTCCCTCTCCAATTCGTGGCCACCCTTTCTCCCCTTGGTTTTCAGCCGCAAGCAAGGTGAGAATAAAAGAAAGCTTGGCGGCCATCTTCTTCCCTCCTCCTTGGTTCCAACGCAGAGAAAAGGAAGTAGGCTGCAGGGGCTTTGATTCTTCTTCAAACTTCATCCTTCTTCTTCCTCCTCCCAAGCACAATCAAGGGTTGATTCAAAGGGAGGACATCAGCCATTAAAAGAAGTCTCTGCAAGGGAGCTAGCATCCGGGGGAGACAAGAAAGCTTTGATCGGATCTCTACTTCGTGTGGATACCCGTAGAGGCCGGATGCGTGAACGGCTTCAAGCGAACCTTCATCCTAAACCACGAACTTCAGTTTGCGGTGATCATCTACCCGCACAAGGTGAAGATCTGATCTTCATAATTAGTTTAAAAGTTTTTAATTCTAATCTATCTACGAACGGTTATTGAACAACGTTCATAGGATGAACGATTGATCCCGCTTATGCCTCTTCCGCTGCATCTGAAATTTTTTTAATTTTCTGCAGCATGGGCGGGTTCCCAACAGATTAGGCTCGACCCAATTAATCGGACTTGACCCAATTGGATTGG
Source organism: Phoenix dactylifera (assembly GCF_051530095.1). NCBI lineage: Eukaryota > Viridiplantae > Streptophyta > Magnoliopsida > Arecales > Arecaceae > Phoenix > Phoenix dactylifera. The sequence continues at coordinate 28,293,518 of NC_143192.1, read as the reverse complement.
GCTTGACCCAAGCCTATTAAAAGTCCTTATTAACGATTCTAAGTTCAAAAATTCAGAAATTGATAAGAAGAAGAATTCCTAAATTTTAGGGCCCTAGCTTTCTTTCTTGGAGAGGAAAGATACCTCTTTATTTTTAGCCAATTTTTGGCATGAGGAAAGAGGAGGCGTGGGGCTATTTTTTAGAAAAATATGGGGCCTGAAATCTTGCTAAAGAATTGGAATAAAATCTCTAATTTGTAGGGACTGCATGGCGCATCAAGCAGGGTGGCGTGTAGCTGAAGTTTGGGGCACATGAACCCCCTAATTTTTATGGATGCATGGCACAAAGTTAAAAGATAATTTGTTCTCTCTTAGCTGCCGATTCACCTAAATTTTTTGGAAATTTTATCATCCAAATTCGTTGGCTAAAATAGGTGTGAGGCGTGGGGGGTCTTTTGGCTATAAAAGACCTCCACGCCTCGGGTTTGAAAAAAATGATCCTTAGAAAGGGTTCAAAATTCTGAAAAAATTCTGAGAGCCAGCCACCCTCTCTTCTCCTTCTTCTCCTTCATCTCCATCTTTCATCCTCTCGAAGAAGAATCAAAAGTTGAGTGCTTCGAGGGAGAAAAGTTCAGCCACTGTAGTACCTCTGCGTGAGCTAGCACTCCTACAATTGTGGATCATCCTAGAGCTTCGCGTGGACTATCTGTAGAGGTCGGATGCGTGTGTGGCTACAAAAGGTGATCAAGGCATCTTCAAAGTTCTCAAAGTAAAAAGGTATGAGATCTGATCTCATTAGAAATTAGGATTAGAAATCAACTAGGTTGCTGAAATTCTGCATGACTACATATAAGACATAGAATCATGCATACTTGTTTAGGATAAATGTTTAAAGTTCTGAATTTATTTTTGTTGTAGAGATATAATCTCTAGCATGCATAAGAATTAAATAGTTTGATTAATGCTTCCACTGTAAAATTTTTTTAAAAAAATATGCATGCGACTATTAGGGTTTCCAATAGTGGTATCAGAGCTAGGTTCAAAGTAGTTTAAACATTTATGCCTAAAACAAGTTTTCTAATCCTAGTAGTCAAATAATCCGATTGGAATGATCACCAAGCCGTCTGGTCATAGGAGAAAGAAGGGTTCATAACCCTCTTTTCCCATTCAATGGAATTTCTTATGGCGTGTAGGGGTGCCACTGTGATCCAATCCTTGAAGATGAACCATGAAATCATAGATATGTTTAGATTAAAAGTAGTTTTAATCTTTGTAATTAAATCTGAAATCATAGATATGTTTAGACCAGATCTAAAAGAGATTTATGATTGATTTAATTGCTGTTTTTACATAATAAATTAGATTTGAAAGTCAGATGCATATGATGTATGTTGTTTAGATTAAATTAATGTTAGTTTGTATATATGATGTATGAACATAAATCAAATAAGATTTAAACATGAATTACATCTGAAATAAGCATGTTTAATTGACAAACTCAGATCTGAAAATAAGTTTTAAGAACTAAAAGTTTGTAATTAACATTGTTAGAACCCGCCCATGCCGCTGATATTTCAAAACAAAATCAGATGGCAGCGGAAGGGGCATGTGCGGGATCGATGTTCATCGCATGAACGTCGTTTGATAACCGTTCGTAGTTAGGTAAGGATTAAAAAATTTTAATAACTTTAGAAAGATCAGATCTTCACCTTGTGCAGGTAGATGATCACCGCAAACTGAAGTTCGTGGTTTAGGATGAAGGTTCGCTTGAAGCCGTTCAAGTGCCCGGCCTCTACGGTTATCCACACGAAGTAGAGGACCGATCAAAGCTTCCTTGTCTCCCCGGGGTGCTAGCTCCCTTGCAGAGACAACTTTGGATGGCTGATTTCCTCTCTATCAATCAACCCTTGATTGTGCTTGAGAGGAGGAAGAAGAAGAAGGGATCTTGAAGAAGAACCAAAGCCTTCACTGCAGCCTTTCTTTTCCCTGCGTTGGATGAAGGAAGGGAAGGGGAGGAGGCCGCCAAGGCTTCTTCTTCATTTCTTCTTGCTTTCGGCTGAAACAAGGAGAGGAGGAGGGGAGGGCGTACGGCAGCAAGAGGAGGAGCTTCTCATCTATTAGGTCAGCCCCCAAGCCTCCTCTTTTTATAACATCTAGGGCTCCTACAAGTTAGGAGCCCTTGATGTATTACCAAGAGGGGCGTCGGCCCCTCTTGTTGCCGCACCAAGGGATCAAAGGAGGAGGGGCGTGAGCCCCTCCCTCTCATGTTGCCCTAATCCTCATCTAATGAGGATTGGGAGGCCCTAATGTGGTTTAGCCCTAATCCAATTGGGCTTAGCCCAAGGGTGAACCAATTTGGATCCAATCTAGGTAAGTCCTAATCCAATTAGAACTTAAATCAATTTTGACTCAATTGAACTCTCCAATCCTAATCCAATTAGGAGTCTTATTGATTCATTAGATTAATAATTAATTGTGACTTAAGAAATCCTAATCCAAATTAGGACATATTTAATTTTAGTCCTAATCCAATTAGGACTCTATTTGAATCCGAAGTCCTAATCTGATCAGGACTCTAGGAATCCTACTCCAAGTAGCAATCCGATTTTAATTCAAAACTCCTAATCTCATTAGGATTGTAGGAATCCTATTCTAAGTAGGAATTCCAGTCCTACTCCAACTAGGATTCCCAGTCCTAATCCAATTAGGACTCTAGGAATCCTACTCGAAGTAGGACTCTTGTTTCAAGTCCAATTAATTAATTCCCTTTGTTCCTTCTTCAACTGAATATCAATCGAATTGATTACTTGTGATTCCTAATCACGATTCAACCATCGAATCGGTCAATACTTCTAGTGTGTGTGACCCCATAGGTTCTACTCTGACTGGTAGTGAGATATATTATGATCTCTATCATAATATCATTGAAAACTTCTTTCAATGAATTGGAATGATTCCAACTCTACTCATTAGGGTTTATCGATCATCGAGATAATCCCTGTGAGTCCCACCATCCACCAGTGACACCTAGCAGCATGTAGTGGCTACCCAGTAGAATAGAATGATGAACCTCTAGGTGCAGTTATCATGTGATACAGTCCTACTATCTAGGATCCCTATAGGATGGAGATCATGGACAGCTCGTCAAAACCCATCGTCTGTCATATGTGAAGATTTATTCGACTTAAGTTCGAGAGTGAAAAACTCTTTCTCCACTGTGCATACTGCCCCGGCCGAGGTCTTACGAACTCAGTCTTATAAATCACATAGGATCTCTCCTTATCTATCAAGGTCGATAGATTCCTTATAGGTGCATACCCTACTCCTACAGTGAACTTACTGCAGCTAATCTACACTGCATGGACCCATATGGCTAGAGACCATGTATGTGTGCAGTCAAACTACAATAACCTCACTGTGAGTAGCCGAAGCACCGCAGGTCAAAGGACCAGTCACACTACTGCAACATCAAGCAAGTCACTGACGAGTGGATAGACATCCAAGTGACTTCTTGTATTGGTCACGCTCAGTACCCTTGTTCTTAACAAGCACCTGCACTATTACTTCAGTGTCGCCACACTGTAGACTTGAGTCTCGTCCATCCATAAGGAAAGTAATCTGTGCACTGATCTCATCGGTGTTAGAAGTATGCCCTAGAAGCCAATTTGGCTGGCGCATTATTTTATTCTAGGACATAATTTTGTACTTGACTATTTATTATTGAATAAATAAAAGGCATCTTTTTCATTCATGTTCTTATGTGTCCATGAATCGTCCAAGGAATTAATAAGATGATGACGCATATTCTCAAGGGTTGAGAATTTGAGGCATGTATCATTGGTGATTAATTTCTGAATTGCTCCTGATCGATGGATCATCACGAGGACGGTGATTGATCCACTGAGATTAGTGCACATATTGCTTTCTTTGATGGACGAGTCTTGAGTCCACAGTGTAGGGACACTGGAGCAATTGTGCAAGTGCTTGTTAGAGAATAAGGGTACTGAGCGTGACCAACACAAGAAGTCACTTGGATGTCTATCCACTCGTCAGTGACTTGCTTGATGTTGCAGTAGTGTGACTAGTCCTTTGACCTGCGATGCTTCGGCTACTCACAGTGAGGTTATTGTAGTTTGACTGCACAAATACATGGTCTCTAGCCATATGGGTCCATGCAGTGTAGATTGGTTGCAGTAGATTCACTGTAGGAGTAGGGTATGCATCTACAAGGAATCTATCGACCTTGATAGATAAGGAGAGATCCTATGTGATTTATAAGACTGAGTTCGTAAGACCTCGGCCGGGGCAGATTGCACAGTGGAGAAAGAGTTCTCTGCTCTTGAACTTAAGTCGAATAAATCTTGACATATGACAGACGAAGGGGTTTGACGAGTTATCCATGACCTCCGTCTTGTAGGGATCCACGATAGAAGGACTATATCACATGATAACTGCACCTAGAGGTTCATCATTCTATTCTGCTGGGTAGCCACTACATGCTGCTAGGTGTCACTGGTGGATGGTGGGACTCATAGAGATTATCTTGATGATCGATAAATCCTAATGAGTAGAGTTAGAATCGTTCCGACCCATTGAAAGGAGTTTTCAATGATATTGTGATAGAGATCACAATATATCTCACTACCAGTCAGAGTAGAACCTATGGGGTCACACACACTAGAGGCATTGACCGATCCGATGGTTGAATCGTGATTAGGAATCACAAGTAATCAATTCGATTGATAATAAGTTGAAGAAGGAACAAAGGAAATTAATTAATTGGACTTGAAACAAGAGTCCTACTTGGAGTTGGATTCTTGGAGTCCTAATTGGATTAGGACTGGAATTCCTACTTGGACTAGGATTCCTACTTGGACTGGGAATCCTATTTGGAGTAGGACTAGGATTTCTACATGGAGTAGGATTCCTATAATCCTAATTAGATTAGGAGTTTTGAATTAAATTTGGATTCCTACTTGGAGTAGGATTTCTAGAGTCCTAATCGGATTAGGACTTCGAATTCAAATTAGAATCCTAATTGGATTAGGACTAGAATTAAATAAATCCTAATGGAATTAGGACTTCTTAAGTCCCAATTAATTATTAATCTAATGAATCAAGATGACTCCTAATTAGATTAGGATTGAAGGGTTCAATTGAGCCATGGCTCATCAAGTTCTAATTGGATTAGGACTTACCTAGATAAAAACCCAAATTGGTTCACCCTTGGTCCAAACCTAATTAGATTAGGACCTAACCAAGAGTGACCTTCCTAATCCTCCTTAGAGGAGGATTAGGTTAACCATGAAGGAGGGGCACACGCCCCTCCTCCTTTTCCTTGCTTGGTGCGGCAAAGAAGAGGGGCCGGCGCCCCTCTTGGAATTTAATCAAGGAGCTCCTACAAAGTAGGAGCTCCACATGCTATTTAAGAGGAGGCGTGGGGCTGACCTAGGGCATTCATTGAAGCCCTCTCCCTCTCCAATTCGTGGCCCCTCTCCTCCCCTTTCCTTGGTTCAGCCGCAAGCAAAGGAAGAAAAAGAAAGGTGGCCTCTTCATCCTCCCTTCTTCCTTCCAACGCAGGGAAAAGAAAGAAGGCTGCAGGGGCTTTGATCTTCTTCCTCTCTTCATCCTTCTTCTTCCTCCTCCCAAGCACAATCAAGGGTTGATTAAAAGGGAGGACATCAGCCATCAAAGTTATCTCTGCAAGGGAGCTAGCACCCCGGGGAGATAGAAAGCTTGGATCGGTTCCTGCTTCGTGTGGATACCCGTAGAGGCCGGGCACTTGAACGGCTTCAAGCGAACCTTCATCCAAAAACTACGATCATCAGTTTGCGGTGATCATCTACCCGCACAAGGTGAAGATCTGATCTTCTAATGTTTTTAAAAAGTTTTTAATCCTTATCTATCTACGAACGGTTTTAAACAACGTTCATGCGATGAACGGTTGATCCCGCGCATGCCTCTTCCGCTGCATCTGAAATTTTTGAAATTTTCTGCGGCATTGGCGGGTATTCTAACAGTGGTATCAGAGCCTAGGCATCGTAGATTAAGGTAAGGATTAATTATTCATAGGCTTATTAGATCTGAAATTTAAATGATTATGCATGTTGAAAATTTTCTACATGCAGATTTTTTCTAGGATGCTGATTTTTGGATGCTGATTTTTATGTGATAAAAAGATGATTCTAATTGCATTGCTAATGGGATTACAAAGTTTAGAATCATGATTAGCATGATCAGCAACCTATGTCATGAGATAATCAATTAGAATTCAGATCTGAAAATTATAATTGTTGCATGTGGTGATGATCATAGGATTCAAACCCTTTTGGTATCAAATGTAATGACCTGCGATGTGATCTGTAATGTCATGTAATTTTTCAGATGCTTGCATGCATCTTATTTGATGTTTTGAGAGGCCTGCGTACCTCCTAAAAGGGGATGTAATTTATTATTATTTTTATTTTACATCTGGTTGTATTTCTGTGATGTGATGTACGTCAACGATCAAGTTGAAGACAAGGCATGAGATGAACGGCGATCCAAGTGGTTGATGGTGATGGGATCAAGAGTTGATCAAGGATCGAGTCAAGGAGGCTTGGAACCAATTCAAGAGTTGAAGATCAGTTGATCGATTGACGTGCATGTGCTTGTAATACGACCTAATTAGAATCCATGATCATCACCTATTTAAAGTTTAGCTTTATTTGATGCTGCGATTATAACTGCCTGTGATGTGTCGTTTGCATGTGATATGAATGAGAGTCGGGTAGATAGGTTTACATGTGATGTAGCAAACCCAATGAGACCTAAATTAAAACCTCCTCAATCAAGTCGAGAGTGAACCAACATGTGCGAGTCATATTAGATTAATTGATCTAATTGGTGTCCAAGGAAAGCATGAAAGGTGGTTACTTAATTAGGACCTTACTCTCTGAGTAAGGGGAGCCTCCCACCTGCTTACCTGGCCAATTGTTCGATTACCTCTTATGAAGAGCTCAAGTTGCAAACACTAAGACTTGATTAACCAATATTAAGTCAATAGGTCTTCCACTGTAGTAGAGCTGCTAAGGTCTTTCTGATGTTGATTTGTCTCGGCTGGATACAGTGGGCAAGTTGCATTGAGGGGCTGGACCTCTCTATAGACATGAGATGTTGTAGGGTAAAGGTGGGGTTGGGCACCAATAACTGTTAGGTGAGGACCCAATGACGACTTTATTCCTACGGTTATACGGTGGGTCTGACTTAACTAAGAAATGAGACCAATAACTGTTAGGTGAGGTCTACATGGCTTAGAGACCAAGTTGCACTGCAACATGCTTGAGAAGCATTGTACAAGAGTTGTACACTCATCTGTCTATGTGTCACCAATAACTGTTAGGTGAGGTGCCATGTAGATTGGTGAGACCGCAGTACCTACTAGAAACCCTAGTCGCGTAGGATTTCCGTTTTCCTACCAGGAGAGTGTGAGGAATTCGAGAAAATAGTGGGAGGTACATTTGTTCTAAAAGATCCTAGAACAAATAAGGATCAAGTTCAAAATTCTAACTAGAATCTTTACTCTATGAGGATTATAATGTCAGCTTCTAGATTTTTAACTCATATCCTATAGAACAACCGTTTGACCAAACCCAATTATAAAGACTGGCTCAGCAAATTTTAAAATAGTTTTGAATTGTGAGAAATTAGGGTATGAGCTAGACCATGGAATCCCTGTATTACCAATCTGTCCGATCACTGATCAGCGTAAGACGCATGCCAAGTGGACGAACGATGACAATAAAGTTAGGTGCTACATAATGGCATCCATGTCCAATAAATTATAATGCCAGCATGAGAACATGAAGATTGCCAAGGACACATTAAAACACCTACAAGAGTTGTATGGTGATTAGAGTCACGCAGCTTGGTTTGAATGTCCGAGAGGCTCTTCAAGGCCAAGATGCGTAATGGGCAGTCTATCCATGATCATGGTTTGACCATGATAAAGGACTTAGAGAAGCTTGAGAAGCTCGGCATGACCATGCACAAGGAATTGCAAACGGATTTGATCCCACAATCCCTTCTAGCTTCATATGAACAGTTTATAGTAAATTATCATATGAACAAGATTGTATGCACCAAAACAGAATTGTTAAATAAATTGGTAACTACCTTAGGGACCTTGAAGAGTTTAAGGGGCATCATTCTCGCTGTCGAGTTGGTTTCTAATTCCAAGAGAGAGTTTATTTGGAAGAAGAAGAAGCCTGCGAAGAAGCAGAAGACTGAGAAAATGCCAAGTAAGGAAGTTCCAAGAAAAAGGCCAATTGCAAGGAAAAATGTTTTCATTTGCATCATGGACGGCCATTGGAAGAGGAACTGTCCTACATATATGGAAAGCATAAAAACATGAAGGGTGACAGACCTTCAGAAGGTATGTCAGATATGCTCAGGATACTTAGGGACTGTTACCTGTTGCTAGCAGAAATTTGATTTCTGTATCTTGTTTAGCACAGAAAGATTTTTATAAGACTACTGTTCCATTTATTTAAGAAATAAATTGATTCAACGTGGTTTTGTGATTGACAGTCTCTATAACATACATATGGATGTATCTGTGAATGTATCTGAGCAAACAGTGAATACCATAGGATCTAATAGATCTAGAAATGAGATAAATCTAAAGTATTTGTGGCACCTCAGACTTGGCCATATAGGAGAAGACAGAATAAACAAATTGGAGAAACATGAACTTTTGGGCTCATTGACTTTCGAGTCATATTCGATTTGTTAATTCTGCCTTCAAGGAAAGATGGCCAAATTATCCTTTGTAGGACACAGGGTGGTCCACTGAAATACTTACCCCAGTACACACTGATATGTGTGGCCCATTCGATGTGCAAGCTAGGGGTTGTAATTTTTACTTCATTTATCGATGATTACTCACGGTATGGATATGTGTATGACACACAAATCTGAAACTTTTGAAAGTTTCAAAAGAGTTAAGATATGAAGTAGAAAAATAAATAGAAAAACTCATTAAGGTTCTTCGATCAGATCGAGGAGGTGAACACCTTAATAGAGAGTTTCGTGATTATCTCAAGGAGAATGGTATAGTTTCATAATGGACTCCTCCTGGTACACCTCAGCTCAATGGAGTGTCAGAGAGGAGGAATCGGACTCTATTGGATATGGTCCGGTCCATGATGAGCTTCACTAATTTACCCTTGTTTCTTTAGATGGATGCCCTATTTTCAGCTATTTACTTATTGAATAGAGTTTCCTCTAAAGTCCGTTCCTACCACACCATATGAGATATGACATGGTAAGAAACCAAGTCTTGGTCATCTCAAAGATTTGGGGATGTCCGGCCCACGTCAAGCGACTACAAGCAGACAAGCTAGAGGATAAGACAATTAATGCTCGTTTTATAGGATATCCTAAAGAGTCATTAGGATACGACTTTTCGTCCCAAAGGATCACAAAGTGTTTGTGAGCCTAGATGCTATCTTCATGAAAATAGTTTATCCTTGACAAAGACAGTGGGAGGAAAATTGAGCTTGAAGAGAAAGTCTCTAAATAGCAACGAACCATTGTGCCTATAGAACCTATTTATATTAAGCTAGTACACGATGTCCCTCAATCACCTCGCAGATCTAGTAGGGTATACTAGAAGAGGATACCGAGAAAATGTTCCTAGTGGGAGATAGGGATCACATACAGGATCCCAAAACCTATGACGAGGCGATATCTGATATCGATTCTGAGAAATAGTTGGAGTTAGACTCCATGCATTCCAACCAAGTCTGGACCCTAGTAGATCCATCAGAAGGTATTGTACCTATTGGATGCAAATGGATCTACAAAAGGAAGATAGGTTCGGATGGAAAGGTAGAGACCTATAAAGCAAGGCTAGTGGCGAAAGGGTATAGTCAACGCGAAGGCATTGACTATCAGGAGACTTTTTCACCTGTAGCCATGTTAAAATCCATCCGAACATTGCTTGCCATTGCAGCATTTCATGATTATGAAATCTGGCAGATGGATGTGAAAACTGCATTCCTGAATGGATATCTTAATGAAGATATCTATATAGAACAGCCTTTGGGTTTCACTTCCACTGATGGAGATCACAAGGTCTGCAAGCTGCAAAGGTCCATCTATGGACTAAAGCAAGCATCTCGGAGTTGGAACACTCGTTTCGATGACGCAATCAAAATGTTTGATTTCATCAAAAACGAAGAGGAACCGTATGTTTACAAAAAGGTTAGTGAGAGTGCTGTCGTATTTCTCGTACTGTACATGGATGACATCCTCCTGATAGGGAATGATATTCCCATGCTAACCTCGGTCAAGGTCTGGTTGTTAAAAGAGTTCTCCATGAAAGACCTTGGGGAAGCATCCTATATTTTGGGAATAAAGGTCTATAAAGATAGATCTAAAAGGATGCTTGTCCTGTCACAGAATATGTATATAGAGGGAGTGCTGAAGAGGTTCGGCATGGAAACCTCTAAAAGGGGATTATTACCCCTTAGGCATGGGATAAATCTCTCCAAGAAGATGTGCCTTAAGACATCTGAAGAGATTCAGGCTGAGCAAGATCCCTTATGCTTCGGCGATAGGGAGCCTCATGTATACCATGCTATGTATGTGAAATGATATAGTATATGCTGTGAGTGTCACGAGCATATATCAGTCAAATCTAAGCAAGAAGCACTGGATAACTGTGAAGAATATTCTTAAGTACTTAAGAAGAACTAAAGATTTATTTTTGGTCTTTGGAAGAAAATCAGAGTTGAAGGTAGAAGGATGCACACATATTGATGATAGAAAGTCTACATCAGAATATGTGCAATAATGGTTTAGTAAATTGGAAGAGTTTCAAACAACCAATCATTGTAGATTCTACCTTAGAAGCTGAATGTTAAGCCGTCTCTAAGGGTGCAGTGGAAACTTTTTGGTTTAAAAGGTTCATTGCAGAATTAGGTGTAATGCCATCAGATGCCATAGCACTCTTCTGCAATAACAAAGGCACCATAGCACTAGCTAAGGAGCCAAAGGTCTCACCAGAAACCGAAGCACATAGAGCGGAGGTTTAACCTAATAAGCGACTACCTCGAAAAGAAATAAGTAGAGGATCAAAAAGTAGACTCCATAGGAAATGTGGTGGACCCATTCACTAAGCAGATAACTCAGCAGAAAACTAAAACGCATCTTGAGAAGATGGGGCTTAGATTTATGGCTAATTGGCTTTAGTGCAAGTGGGAGATTGTTAGAAGTATGCCCTAGAAGCCAATTTGGCTGGCGCATTATTTTATTCTAAGACATAATTTTGTACTTGACTATTTATTATTGAATAAATAAAAGGCATCTTTTTCATTCATGCTCTTATGTGTCCATGAATCGTCCAAGGATTAATAAGATGATGACGCATATTCTCAAGGGTTGAAAATTTGAGGCATGTATCATTGGTGATTAATTCCTGAATTGCTCCTGATCGATGGATCATCACGAGGACGGTGATTGATCCACTGAGATTAGTGCACATATTGCTTTCTTGGATGGACGAGTCTTGAGTCCACAGTGTAGGGACACTGGAGCAATTGTGCAAGTGCTTGTTAGAGAACAAGGGTACTGAGCGTGACCAACACAAGAAGTCACTTGGATGTCTATCCACTCGTCAGTGACTTGCTTGATGTTGCAATAGTGTGACTGGTCCTTTGACCTGCGATGCTTCGGCTACTTACAGTGAGGTTATTGTAGTTTGACTGCACAAATACATGGTCTCTAGCCATATGGGTCCATGCAGTGTAGATTGGTTGCAGTAGGTTCACTGTAGGAGTAGGGTATGCATCTACAAGGAATCTATCGACCTGGATAGATAATGAGAGATCCTATGTGATTTATAAGACTGAGTTCGTAAGACCTCGGCCGGGGCAGATTGCACAGTGGAAAAAGAGTTCTCTGCTCTTGAACTTAAGTCGAATAAATCTTGACATATGACAGACGAAGGGGTTTGACGAGTTATCCATAACCTCCGTCTTGTAGGGATCCACGATAGAAGGACTGTATCACATGATAACTGCACCTAGAGGTTCATCATTCTATTCTGCTGGGTAGCCACTACATGCTGCTAGGTGTCACTGGTGGATGGTGGGACTCATAGGGATTATCTTGATGATCGATAAACCCTAATGAGTAGAGTTGGAATCGTTCCGACCCGTTGAAAGGAGTTTTCAATGATATTGTGATAGAGATCACAATATATCTCACTACCAGTCGGAGTAGAACCTATGGGGTCACACACACTAGAGGCATTGACCGATCCGATGGTTGAATCGTGATTAGGAATCACAAGTAATCAATTCGATTGATAATAAGTTGAAGAAGGAACAAAGGAAATTAATTAATTGGACTTGAAACAAGAGTCCTACTTGGAGTTGGATTCTTGGAGTCCTAATTGGGTTAGGACTGGGATTCCTACTTGGACTGGGATTCCTACTTGGACTGGGATTCCTATTTGGAGTAGGACTAGGATTCCTACATGGAGTAGGATTCCTATAATCCTAATTAGATTAGGAGTTTTGAATTAAATTTGGATTCCTACTTGGAGTAGGATTTCTAGAGTCCTAATCGGATTAGGACTTCGAATTCAAATTAGAGTCCTAATTGGATTAGGACTAGAATTAAATAAATCCTAATGGGATTAGGACTTCTTAAGTCCCAATTAATTATTAATCTAATGAATCAAGATGACTCCTAATTAGATTAGGATTGAAGGGTTCAATTGAGTCATGGCTCATCAAGTTCTAATTGGATTAGGACTTACCTAGATTAAAACCCAAATTGGTTCATCCTTGGTCCAAACCTAATTAGATTAGGACCTAACCAAGAGTGACCTTCCTAATCCTCCTTAGAGGAGGATTAGGTTAACCATGAAGGAGGGGCACACGCCTCTCCTCCTTTTCCTTCCTTGGTGCGGCAAAGAAGAGGGGCCGGCGCCCCTCTTGGAATTTAATCAAGGAGCTCCTACAAAGTAGGAGCTCCACATGCTATTTAAGAGGAGGCGTGGGGCTGACCTAGGGCATTCATTGAAGCCCTCTCCCTCTCCAATTCATGGCCCCTCTCCTCCCCTTTCCTTGGTTCAGCCGCAAGCAAAGGAAGAAAAAGAAAGGTGGCCTCTTCATCCTCCCTTCTTCCTTCCAACGCAGGGAAAAGAAAGAAGGCTGCAGGGGCTTTGATCTTCTTCTTCTCTTCATCCTTCTTATTCCTCCTCCCAAGCACAATCAAGGGTTGATTAAAAGGGAGGACATCAGCCATCAAAGTTATCTCTGCAAGGGAGCTAGCACCCCGGGGAGATAGAAAGCTTGGATCGGTTCCTGCTTCGTGTGGATACCCATAGAGGCCGGGCACTTGAACGGCTTCAAGCGAACCTTCATCCAAAAACCACGATCATCAGTTTGCGGTGATCATCTACCCGCACAAGATGAAGATCTGATCTTCTAATGTTTTTAAAAAGTTTTTAATTCTTATCTATCTACGAACGGTTTTAAACAACGTTCATGCGATGAACGGTTGATCCCGCGCATGCCTCTTCCGCTGCATCTGAAATTTTTGAAATTTTTCTGCGGCATGGGCGGGTATTCTAACAATCGGATCGATCACCGTCCTCGTGATGATCCATCGATCAGGAGCGTTCAGAAATTAATCACTAATGATACATGGCTCAAATTCTCAACTCTTGAGAATATGCATCATCATCTTATTAATTCCTTGGACGATTCATAGACACAATAATAATATGAATGAAAAAGATGCCTTTCATTTATTCAATAATAATAAAGTCAAGTACAAATTATATCTTAGAATTAATAATGTGTCAGCCAAAATTGGCTTCTAGGACATACATCTAACAAACATGTGATTCAAGACCTATGTAATGATCTAAAATTTTTCATAAACCTACACTTAATTGAGAATTAAGTGATTTAGAATTGTGAATTGAAATCTAATTGACATTGCATAAATCTTGGGGGTATTTGTGTTAGCTCAAATCAAGTTTTAATGAACTGGGTTAGACCTAGGGTTAAAATCAAAGATGGACTAATTGGAGTAATTGATCAAATCTAACTAAGTAGTAATTAGATTAGGTCAAGGATACTCAATCAAATACAATAGTTGTACTTGATCAAGTCGATGTCTTTGCTTAAACCAAATGGAACTTGATTGAGGCTCAGTGGTTGAGCCCGAGTCATTAGGATGGTCAAAATCAAAATTGATTAACTAGTCGGTGTCTAAGGTAAGTTTGGCAGTTTTGATCGCTGATTTTTAATTGGGAGCTACTCGCACTAATTCGTCATTGTCGAGTTAATGGCATATCCCTTCCACCGATCTCACTTACCTGGCCGACTTGGTCAATCATTTTTGATTAGATTACTTAATGATTCGAGTTGATTTATGCCTGTAAGAAAAATCAGTGTGACTAATTTTGGTGCCTAAGAACCGGGTTGAATCTAGTTCCTTTTTAATCTAACTTGGTAAAGTCAGTGGGAGGATCAAAATTAATCGGTTCTTTTATTCTCTTCTCTCTATTAAATCAAATCCTCTAAAATTATTAGGTTCCTAAAATGAAATAGTTATAGAGATAACTAGCTCAAAGCCTCTCATTAAGTTGAATGATAATGGATCCAATGGTTCGATAATCATTGGAGGCGCCGCATGCCTGGTGCTTATCGGCCATTGGAATTATCATCCATAATACAATTATTCAATTGTGTTGCCCAAGGTGACAAGCCAAAAGGGAGAGGGTGAATTGGTTTTTCTAAATTTTTAATCCCTTAATCAAGTTGATAGATGTATGAGTATTTTGGCTTATGTCAATTGAATACGTGTAGTGAAATTAAAAAGCACACAATACAAACACACAAGAAATATAGTGGTTCGGTGCTCTCCTAAGCACCTACGTCCACTCTCCAAGCGTCCCCTTGGAAATTCACTATAATCCTGCAGATTACAGTTGGATTGTTGTCCGGACTCACAATCCAAAAATATTTACAATTTGGTTTTCCGGGATCACTAATAACCTACGTTGCTTTTGCGGACTCACCAACAACCTACAATATTGGTTTTACGGGCTTACCAACTAACCTTACAACAAGATTAACAAGTAAAGAAAAAGATCTCCTAAGAGAGCAAATAAAGCAATTATGAACAACAAAGAAGAGTTTAGAGAATGTTTATTGCTTTGGAGGAGCTATTCTCTTCTTTGTCAAGTTTGCTTCACTTCACAAGGGTTGGTGGAGCTGTTGATGATTCTTTGAAGCTGCTCAACCACTTTCTTTTGGCTCTATTAATGAAGCAATTAAATGAGGCTTTCTTTTCTAGAGTTTTCTCTTGAATAAGCTTCTTGATTTGCTAAAAGATATTTTTCTCTGATGAATAGTGCCTCTTAAATACTTCCCCAATCTCAGATGATCACTCCCTAGGTGTTGGATTTGAAAAACTAGTCGTTTCTAGTCGTTGGAGACTTAAAAAGTATCTTTGCAGAACTAGCCGTTGGGCTGTCTCCCATGGTGGGGTCGACTCAAGCTTTTCTGGGATCGGCTCAAGTCACTGTTTATTTGTCTTGAGGTCGGCTCAAAGTTTTCTGGGGTCGGCCCTTGTTACAGTGGGGTAGGCCCCAACTACAGTGGGGTCGGCCTTCTCAGAAAATACAGAAGCTCGTTTTTCTGTCTCTTCACGCTGGGGTCGACTCATGCTTTCTTGGGGTCGACCCATGCTACAGTGGGGTGATCGGTTATTTCAATTTCAAAAATAAACCACGCAATAGCACGTATCCTGTAGGATAGTGATTACGGATGTCGGTCTACAGGAATTGGAGAATAAGTTATTTTTCTTTTAAAAGTAAATCAAGAAGAAGAATTTGCTAACTTGATTTAACTAAATTAAACTATGAGTGTGAATTAGAATTTATCAGAGTAAATAGATCTAGGGTTTGGAATCCACCACATAGCATTGCATCAAGGACTGTGTTCTTAATTTTTGTCTTTTGGAGAGGCATGCAATTTGGCTACATGCATTTTAAAATAAAATCATAAAGAGTGTTAGGAAGATCCATCTTCGGTGTAGCATGAAGTGTCTACCTAAGTATGTTAATCTAGGATGCAGCACACTTCATCTTCCTAGGCATGGATCATCTTAGACTACTTTAGCAAATATGATTAGTAACTAGCATGCTCAAAGTTTAAATATCATAAAGAAATATTTTATTGAAAATAAGAATTTAAATAAGCTCCAAAATAATAAAAAAGTAAGAACTACAATTGCCCTGATACATTGCTAGGGCTTCATCCAGCCCTAGATTGGACGTTTAGCCGAGCATGGCTTCCGGACGACCTCCCATCTTCAAGTGAAAGTCTTCCCCTCTCATTCTTCCCAAAATATCACAAAATATTCTCTTTTCCCCTCCTTTCTATTTTTTTTTATTTCTTTTTCTCTCCCTCTCGGCTTTCTTCTTCTTTTCACCAAAACAGGGGGTCTCCTCTTTCTGTCGAAGCCCGCTCCCCCCTTCCACCGAACGCCTCAGCCCCCCTTTTATAGCCGTCCAGCGCACACTGAGAGGAGGAAGGAGGGATCACGGCGGCTGATTCCGGGGCGTATGATAGTCAACTTAAAGACCACGCAATAGCACGTATCTAGTAGGATAGTGATTACGGGTATCGATCCACAGGGATTGGGGTATAGTTGTTTTCTTAAAAATAAAAATATTTAAAAGGATGAATTTGTGAAGACTATTAAACTAAGAAATTTAATAAAAGAAAATGCAATTAAAAGGATATCAGTTTAAGGGAAACCTAGGGCAAGGAATTCACCATTAACATCGGAACAAGGGTTATTTATAATTTATCTTATCCTTGGATTAACATGCAAATTGGCTACAAGCCTAATAAGCATTCGAATAGAAATTCACAGAAGTAATTTGGGTATAATCCATCTTCAGTTGGCATGTAATGTCTACCCTAAACTAATGCGGTAGCGCACCACATCTTTCTTAAGCATGGACTATCTTATATTTACCTAGTGATCATGAAGAACAGTTGTACGAACATCATACTTAAAATCACAGAAATTAAATATGATTCAAAAGAAGATATCCATTAGAAACAATAAGTTCATACAACCCCAAGAATATAAAATAAAATATAAAACCTGTGTCTCTTTTATTAGGGCTGCATCCAGCCCTAGTGAGAAGATCAGCCTTCCATGGAAAATTGAACAGCTGCACTGCAGGGGGACTTCATGATGATTGGCTCCTTCCTCCCGTCGGCTCTCTCCTCCCTTCTCTGTCTCCCGTGAGAACTCCTCCGAAGGATGAATGGGATCCACCGGATCCTTTGAATGGTTCCAAAAGAGAATACCCCCTCTGTTCATGTCTGGGCTTTTTATAGGCTGCAAACTCCCTCTTTCCTCCTCTGTTTCGAGTGCAGATAAGGATGAAGACGTGGTGGGATAAGGATGCGGTTGTTAACTTGATGTGGCTGAGAAGGAATCCAGATTGGGATGAAGGTGGATCACGGACGACAAGGATGATTTGTTAATCCAAATGCTGGGAAGTTGGGGAGCAGAGGATGCTGGGAAAATCCGGGACGTTCGGAAAGCTCATCCCGCCTGACTATGGGATAAGGATGAAGCTTGGACGTGGAGTGCGGAAGATATGTAATCCGAACGGGAGAAAATCTGGGAGTATTCCGGAAGAGAAGAAGCCGGGAATTCGGTTGGATTGGATGATGGGATGAATCCGTAGATGATTCGGCTGATGGTTGGGAGGAAACCGTGGACTAAGTTGGGATGCTCACGGAGGAGAATATCATGGGAGAGACGTTGGGAGGAGCTGGATCTTACGAACGGATTGAACGTGAAACAAGGGAGATAAGTTGGGATCTCGGCTGGAGCTGGGAAGTCTGTGGGATTAATCTGGGAGTTTGGATTAAGCTCAATCTATTAGACGTTGGGAAGATCTCGGAGTAGATGATGGGTTGGTTCAGAAGCAGAGGAAATGGGCGAAGAAGATGGGCACAGGCGCGAGGGATTCGGAAGATGATTTGAGTCCGCAAGGGGAGCAGCTGGCAGTGGTTGCTGGTTGATCCGTGGATGGTTGGATTGATGAAGACTCGGACTCTGTTCCGAAGCAACAGGGGATACGTGGGTGGCTGAAGTGAATGCTGGGAGGAAGCGTGGGATGATACTCACGGCCGTGTGATCGTGGGATAAGGCTGCAAGCTGGAACGGTTGAGAGGTAATCCGGAAATGAGGAGATGAAGATGAATCGTGGGGTTGCTAGGATTTTGTGGAGTGACTGGAATGTGAATGGGATGAAGCTGGGAGATTCGGAGAAGAGGGTGATGCTGAATCGCGGAAGAAAAGGGATAAGGATGAGTTCTATAATCGGTTGGGAGCGTATGGGATGAAGTTTTCCATTCCGCTGGGAAGTTCGGGAAGGCTGTGGATGTGGAGCATAATCCGGACTTGTCTAGGTGCGGGAGACTTGGGAATCCAGCTGGGATCAGTCCGGAAGAAGAGGGAATGAATTCATGAGCTGAGATGCAGGGGATACCGTGAGTTGGTTTGAACTCTGTTTTATTAAGCTGGGAGGTTTTCACGGGGGAAGAAGCTTCTGTTCTTTGGACATGGGAGCTGGGAAGGATGTGGATTTTATTCCCTGCATTGAGGAAGATGGTTGGGTCCACTCTGATGGGTTGGGAGATGGCGATGTTGAACAAGATGTGAGGAGTGGATGGAGCTTTGGGATCCGTGCAACTACGATGGTATGCTTTGAGATCTGAAAGACAAATAATTGAAAGGATTTTATTGTTTTTGAAATTAAAATAGGGGAATTGGATTACGTGAAAAAAGAGTTGGAATGAGTGGGAAGAAAATTAGGTGACTGAATCAGAGGGTCTTGATTTGCGGGGTGCATGCGATTTGGGTTCAGAGATCATCCTAAATCAATTCGGCTTGACCTGCATCCATTAGACTCAACCAATAATAATAAAAAGAATCAAACTTGAATAATTTATTTAAAATGAAATGATGAAGGAAAACACATTTTTTTTAGTTAAATTTACAAAATATGCGGATTAAAATAACGATAAGTGCTATGAATAAGATATTAGTTTATGCATTATTTAGCACTTATCAGCGTAGTGCCGGAAGGCAGATCGCGGGAGAGAAGGAAGAGGGGCCGCAGGATCTCAGGCTTGATTTACAGGTGCTGGTCGCTGGCGGAACATCCGGGGATGAAGACGGTGCTGCAGCTGCTTGGATGCGGAAGACGCCTTATTTTGAAGCAAGGGCGGAGGACCGGGCTGATTTGGAGGGATTTCTGGGCGGCAGGGTCGCCGATCACGGAGGGGAAGATGCCGCACGCAGTCGATGGCGGAGGACTCGGGGACGACGACGATGCTGGGACGAGCTCCTTTGATCGCGTGGGTGGGAAGGATTGCATCGCGGGAGGCGCCGCGGGATCTGGTCGGTGATGGCGGAGAAGGTGGCCGACTGCGGAAGGAAGAAGATAAACCGTGAATTCCCATTTTTTTATTTTTTATTATTTATTTATTTATTAGGTATTATTTATTTTTTTCTCTAACACTGTTCACATGAACACTGATTTCACGAACACTGTTCATATGAACAGTGTTTTCGGCATTTTGGTTTTTTTTTTTTTTAACACTGTTCATATGAACAGTGTTTTAACTGGACACTGTTCATATGAACAGTGAATCGTGAATATTTAGTTATTATTATTATTATTATAAATTTTATATGAAGGCAGGTAACGAATTGGTTAGAAATTGACTTTGAATTTGCAGTGGGTCATGATCGTTGAGTTGCTTGAACTTGTTCTCGAGCCTAATGTCTTCCAAATTTAATTATTGCTAAACTACTTCAGACCGAACTTGACAAGACCAAAAATAAGATCGGAACTTAATAAAAAAAGTTAATCAAAGCTTTTTTCCATACAAAAATAATTATCTAATCAGGACCAAAATCTATTTTTTTATAGCCTTAGCTTGATTACAACTCCATCAGGTTACTAAACCGGATCAACCCAATCCCCTGTTTTTATGAAAGATCGCAACCAGGAGAGAGACGAGTTCAGATTCTATTTTAAGAAAAGAATTATTTACTTATTATCATATTTTAAATTTATTTCAATGTTTATTCAATTTCATGGTAAAATATGTATTTATTAGTTTAAGAACATTAATAAGTGCTATGGAAAGATAGCTAAATTATGAATTATTAAGCACTTATCACACCCCCAAACCTATGTTTTGCTAGTCCTCGAGCAAAATAAAATTAGAAAAGAAAAACTCTAACTCACTTTTACAGACATCGTGATTGCATTTACCATATGCAACAAGGCTTTAAACCCCTAGGTTATCCTAGTGGACGAGTTATAGTCTCGTGAGAGTTTTCAGTGAAGATACCCACAAACTTCAATAAATCATTTATTATTATTGTTATTTTTTTTTATTTTTTTATTTTATTTATTTATTTATTTATTTTTTAGATCGATTGATCTATGAAGTGAAAATCGAATTCCAAATGCATACTAGTAAAGAATTTCAAAAACTATTTTTTTTAATTAAAATCTAATTTAAGATACATAAATGATAAAACACACACGGTTTTATTTACTAAGTCAGCCCAAATTCTAGGTTAATATGCAATCTAAGTTAAAGTCATTAAGTTTCCGTTTAGGAAGTTGTAAGACTCATTTATACAGGAGTGCTTGGTTGTTGCCCAGTAGATACAACCCAAGAGGGGGGGTGAATTGGGTCTTTTAAAAACTTTTATATTGCTTTTGAAACTTTTTGATTAATTATGCTAAGTTGTACAGATGCACAGTGAAAGTTAAACTTAGCAACAGTTTGATGTATAGAACGTGACTTGATTGAATATGCTTGCAACTAAAGGATGCGCGGATAAGAGTTAAGCAAGCAATTTATCTAAGTAAGTAAGTGTGTTAGTTAGACAATGACAAGAAGCATTACAAACACAACAAACATATAGTGGTTTGGTGCACCCCAGCACCTACATCCACTCCCCAAGACCTCTTGGGAATTTCACTATAATCCTACAGATTACAGCCGGTTGTTTTACAAGCTCACAACCCAACTTGTTGTTTTACGAGATCACAACAAACTCGGTCGGTTTTCACAGGCTCACCGACTCGAACCAACCGATTGTTTTCACGGGCTCACAATCCAACCCGGTTGGTTTGCCCCAAAGGCTCACCAACCACAACCTTACAACGTTGGTTTTTCCCTTTGGCTCACCAACAAACCTTAACCCTTTGATTCAATCCCTTGATTGAATCAAGTTACAAGATATTAGAATAAAGGTTTAAAACAAATCAAAGCTTCTTAAACAAGTAAATATAACAATATAAACAATAGAACCCGCAAGAACCCTTTTAGCCGTTGGAAGCGTGGGAGATGATGGTTCTTCCGATGTGGATCGCGTTGGCTTGAATGTGAGCTTTGAATGCCAAACGGGAGAGAGTAGTTGAGCACGAAATCTGTTGGAAAACTTGAAGGCGCTTGATTTCTTCACTTGAATGCACTAACTCCCTTGAACCTCTTTTTTTCTCTTCTCTCTTGAATGATCTTGTATTGGGTTGGTAAGAAGATGTTGAGAAGCACTTAAGAGGTCCCTTTTATAGCCCAAAAAGCAAATATAGCCGTTAGACACAAAAAAGAGACGTTTGAAATTCAAATCAAACCTGAAAAAGTTGTTAGTCGCGTCCCAGGCGCTCCGGGGACGTCTCCGCGCTTTACGGGGACGTCTCCGCTTGTTTGCGCTTTTTGCATGGGGACGACTCCGCTTCTTCGGGGACGACTCCGCGCTCCGGGGACGTCTCTGCGCTTTACGGGGACGTCTCCGCCGTTATATCTCCGAAAAACAAGTCTTCTGGAATTCTCTGAGAGAGTCGACTCCGCTTTTTCAGGGGACGTCTCCGCGCTCCGGGGACGTCTCCGCGCTTTACGGGGACGTCTCCGCCGTTATATCTCCGAAAAACAAGTCTTCTGGAATTCTCTGAGAGAGCCGTCTCCGCTATCTAGGGGACTGTTAGATGTATGCCCTAGAAGCCAATTTGGCTGACACATTGTTGATTCTAGGGACATAATTTTGTACTTGACTATTTATTATTGAATAAATAAAAGGCATCTTTTTCATTCATATTGTTTATGTGTCTATGAATCGTCCAAGAAATTAATAAGATGATGATACATATTCTCAAGAGTTGAGAATTTGAGCCATGTATCATTGGTGATTAATTTCTAAATGTTCCTGATCAATGGATCATCACGAGGACGGTGATCGATCCGATCAGTGCACAGATCACTCTCCTTCTGGATGGACGAGACTTGAGTCCACAGTGTAGGGACGCTGAAGTGATAGTGCAGGTGCTTGTTAGAGAACAAGGGTACTGAGCGTGACCAAGACAAGAAGTCACTTGGATGTCTATCCACTCGTCAGTGACTTACTTGATGTTGCAGTAGTGTGACTGGTCCTTTGACCTGCGGTGCTTCGGCTACTCACAGTGAGGTTATTGTAGTTTGACTGCACACATTCATGGTCTCTAGCCATATGGGTCCATGCAGTGTAGATTGGCTGCAGTAGGTTCACTGTAGGAGTAGGGTATGCACCTATAAGGAATCTATCGACCTTGATAGAAAAGGAGTGATCCTATGTGATTTGTTAGACTGAGTTCTAAGACCTTGGCCAGGGCAGTAAAGTGGAAAAAGAGTTTTCCACTATCGAACTCGAGTCGAATAAATCTTGACATATGACAGACGATGGGGTTTGACGAGTTGTCCATGACCTCCATCCTGTAGGGATCCACGATAGTAGGACTGTATCACATGTTAACTGCACCTAGAGGTTCATCATTCCATTCTGCTGGGTAGCCACTACATGCTGCTAGGTGTCACTGGTGGATGGTGGGACTCACAGGGATTATCTCGATGATCGATAAACCCTAATGAGTTGAGTTGGAATCGTTCCAACCCATTGAAAGGAGTTTTCAATGATATTGAGATAGAGATCACAATATATCTCACTACCAGTCAGAATAGAACCTATGGGGTCACACACACTAGAAGTATTGACCGATCCGATGGTTGAAATCGTGATTAGGAATCACAAGTAATCAATTTGATTGATAAGAAGTTGAAGAAGGAAAAGGAATTAATTAATTGGACTTGAAACAAGAATCCTACTTCGGGTAGGATACCTAGAGTTCTAATTGGATTAGGACTGGCATTCCTACTTGGAATAGGATTCCTCAATCCTAATGAGATTAGGAGTTTTGAATTAAAATTGGATTCCTACTTGGAGTAGGATTCCTAGAAATTCTCATTGGATTAGGACTTCGGATTCAAATAGAGTCCTAATTGGATTAGGACTAAAATTAAAACAAATCCTAATTGGATTAGGATTCCTTAAGTCTAAATTAATTATTAATCTAATGAATCAACATGACTCCTAATTGGATTAGGATTGAAGAGTTCAATTGAGTCATGGTTCATTCAAGTCCTAATTGGATCAGGACTAGCATAGATTGAACCCAATTTGGCTAATCCTAATTAGATTAGGATTAAACCATGAGAGAGGCACCTAATCCTCTTTGGAAGAGGATTAGGTTAACCAAGTAAGAGGGGCATCAGCCCCTCTCATCTTGGATGGTGCGGATTGAAGAAGAGAGGGGCCGGCGCCCCCCCTTCTTTCTTTGGAAAACCATCTAGGGCTCCTACTTTGGAGGAGCCCTTGATGGCTATAAAAAGCACCATGAGGCCGGCGCCCTAGGCATTGGAGTCCTCTTCCTCTTGCTGCCGCCACCCTCCCCTCTCCTCTCTTGGTTCAGCCGCAAGCAAAGGGAGAGCAAGGTCCAAGCGTTGGTGTCTTCCTCTTCCTCCAATCCTTCTTCCAACGCAGGGAAAAGAAAGAAGGCTGCAGAAGCTGTGTTCTTCTTCCTTGAGTTCCTTCTTCTTCTTCCTCCTCTCAAGCACTTTCAAGAGTTGAAAGAAAGAGAAGAGATCAGCCATCATAGGAAGTCTTTGCAAGGGAGCTAGCACCCCGGGAAGACAAGAAAGCTTTGATCGGTTCTCTACTTCGTGTGGATACCCGTAGAGGCCGGACGTTTGAACGGCTTCAAACGAACCCTCTTCCAAAACCACGAATTCAGATTCGCGGTGATCATCTACCCGCGCAAGGTGAAGATTTGATCTTCCTATTAGTTTAAAAAGTTTTAATTCTTGCCTAATTACGAAAGGTCTCGAAACAACGTTCATGCGATGAACGTCGAACTCGTGCATGCCGATTCCGCTGCCATCTGAAAATTTTTGAAATATCAGCGGCATGGGCGGGTTCCCAACAGTGGTATCAGAGCCTAGGCTTCGTGGATTAAGGTAAGAATTAAATATCTAAAGGCATATTAGATCTGAAAATTGAATGATCATGCATGCTGAAAAATTCTGCATGCAGATTTTTCAGGGGTGCTGATTTTTTGCATGCTGATTTTTATGTGATAAAAAGATGATTCTAAATGCATTGTTAATGGGATTACAAAGTTTAGAATCATGATTAGCATGATCAGTGACCTATGTCATGATACAATCAGTTAGTTTTCAGATCTGAAAATTATAATTGTTGCATACGGTGATGATCATAGGATTCAACCCCTTTTGGTATCAAATGTAATGACCTGCGATGTGATCTGCGATGTCATGTAATTTTTCAGATGCTTGCATGCATCTTATTTGATGTTTTGAGAGGCCTGCGTGCCTCCTAAAAGGAGATGTAATTTATTTTTATTTTTATTTTACATCTGGTTGTATTTCTGTGATGTGATGTACATCAACGATCAAGTTGAAGCAAAGGCATGAGATGAAAGGTGATCTAAGCGGTTGATGGCGATGGGATCAAGAGTTGATCAAGGATCGAATCAAGGTGGCTTAGAACCAATTCAAGAGTTGAAGACCACTTGATCGATTGATGTGCATGTGCTTGTAATACGACCTAATTAGAATCCATGATCATCACCTATTTAAAGTTTAACTTTATTTGATGCTGCGATTATAACTGCCTGTGATGTACCGTTTGCATGAGATGTGAATGCGAGTCGGGTAGATAGGTTTACATGTGATGTAGCAAACCCAATTGAGACCTAAATCAAAACCTCCTCAATCAAGTCGAGAGTGAACCGACATGAGCAAGTCATATTAGATTAATTGATCTAATTGGTGTCTAGGAAAGCATGAAAGGTGGTTACTTAATTAGGACCTTACTCTCTGAGTAAGGGGAGCCTCCCACCTGCTTACCTGGCCAATTGTTCGATTACCTCTTATGAAGGGCTCAAGTTGCAAACACTAAGACCTGATTAACCAATATTAAGTCAATAGGTCTTCCACTGTAGTAGAGCTGCTAAGGCCTTTCTGATGTTGATTTGTCTCGGCTGGACACAGTGGTCAAGTTGCATCGGGGGGCTGGACCTCTCTATAGACATGAGATGTTGTAGGGTAAAGGTGGGGTTGGGCACCAATAACTGTTAGGTGAGGACCCAATGACGACTTTATTCCTACGGTTATACGGTGGGTCTGACTTAACTAAGAAATGGGACCAATAACTGTTAGGTGAGGTCTTCATGGCTTAGAGACCAAGTTACACTGCAACATGCTTGAGAAGCATTGTACAAGAGTTGTACACTCATCCATCTATGTGTCACCAATAACTGTTAGGTGAGGTGGCATGTAAATTGGTGGGACCGCAGTACCCACTAGAAACCCTAGTCGTGTGGGATTTCCGTTTCCCTACCAGGAGAGTGTGAGGGATTCGAGAAAATAGTGGGAGTTACATTTGTTCTAAAAGACCTTAGAACAGATTAGGATCAAGTACAAAAGTCTAACTAGAATCTTTACTCTCTGCAGATACAATGTCAGCTTCAAACCCTTTGACCCGTATTCTTGAGACCAACCGACTGACCGGAACCAATTACAAGGACTGGCTTAGAAATCTCAAAATTGTTTTGGACTGTGAGAAAATAGGCTATATACTCGATTCTGATATCCCCACACTACCAGCACGTCCTACTGATGTTCAGCGTGAGATGCATAAAAAGTGGTTGGATGATGACATTAGAGTAAAATGCTATATGATGGCATCTATGTCTAATGAACTCCAATGCCAGCATGAAAATATAAAGACTGCTAGGGACATACTGGCACACCTGCAAGAGTTGTATGGTGAGCAGAGTCGCACGGCTCGTTTTGAAGTGTCCAAGAGGCTTTTCAAAGCGAAGATGCGCGAAGGGCAGTCTGTCCATGATCACGGTCTGACCATGATCAAGGACCTAGAGGAGCTTGAGAAGCTCGGTATGGACATGCACAAGGAATTACAAGTGGATTTGATCCTACAGTCACTTCCTGATTCATTTGGTCAGTTTATAGTAAACTACCACATGAATAAGATTGAATGCACTAAGACTGAACTCATAAACATGTTGGTAACTGCTGAGGGAGCCTTGAAAGGTTCAAGGGGCAATGTCCTTGCTGCTGAGTTGACTTCTGGTTCCAAGAGAAAGTCTACTTGGAAGAAAAAGAAGCCTGCTAAGAAGCAGAAGAAAGACAAGAAGCCAAAGAAGGAAGTTCAAAAGAAAAAGGCTAACGACAAAGAAAAATGTTTCCACTGCAATGTCGAAGGCCACTGGAAGAGAAACTGTCCTTCATACCTCGAGAGCCTGAAGAACAAGAAAGGTGACATACCTTCAGAAGGTATAGACTTGCTCATATTTGAAACTAATCTAACGGTTTCTTCTACTTCTAGTTAGGTTATAGATTCTGGTTCTAGTGCTCATTTGTGCACTACCATGCAGGGTCTAAAGGAAAGTAGAAGGCTGGCGGAAGGTGCGGTAACCCTTCGGGTTGGCAACGGGGCAAAAGTTGCTGCTGTGGCTGTGGGCACCTACCATCTGCGACTACCGTCTGGATTTAGTTTAATACTTAGAGACTGCTATTATGTACCTGCTGCTAGCAGAAATTTGATTTCTGTCTCTTGTCTAGCACAGGAAGGTCATGTTTTTACATTTGACAAAGACTGCTGTTCTATTTATTTGAGAAATAAAATAGTCGCACGTGGTTTCATGATTGACAGTCTCTATCATTTACATATGGATGTATCTGTGAATGTTACCGAGCAAGATGTGAGTGCCAAAGGATCCAAAAGATCCAGAGATGAGATAAACCAAAGATATTTGTGGCACCTCAGACTTGGCCATATTGGAGAGGATAGGATGAACAAAATGGATAAAGATGGGCTTCTCGGCTCATTGACTTCCGAGTCATATCCAGTTTGCGAGTCCTGTCTTCAAGGAAAAATGGCTAGACTGCCCTTTGTAGGACATGGGGAGAGGACCACTGAAATACTTACCCTAGTACATACAGATGTATGTGGCCCATTCGATGTGCTAGCCAGGGGACGTTATTCTTACTTCATTACCTTTACCGATGATTATTCACGGTATGGGTATGTGTATCTTATGAGACACAAGTCTGAATCCTTTGAAAAGTTCAAAGAGTTCAAGAATGAAGTAGAAAAACAAACTAGTAAACCTCTTAAGGCTCTTCGATCAGATCGAGGAGGAGAATACCTTAGTGGGAAATTCCGGGACTATCTCAAAGAAAACGGCATAGTCTCACAATGGACACCTCCGGGTACACCTCAACTCAACGGGGTGTCAGAGAGGAGGAATCGGACCCTATTGGATATGGTCAGGTCCATGATGAGCTTCACTGATTTACCTATGTTCCTTTGGGGAGATGCCTTACTCACAGCGATTTATTTATTGAATAGAGTTCCCTCTAAATCCGTTCCTACCACACCGTATGAGATATGGCATGGTAAGAAACCAAGTCTGGGTCATCTCAAGATTTGGGGATGTCCGGCCCACGTCAAGAGACTACAGGCGGACAAGTTAGAGGCTAGGACCATAAGTGCTCGTTTTATAGGATATCCTAAAGAGTCATTAGGATACAATTTTTACGTCTCAGAGGATCACAATGTGTTTGTGAGCCGTCATGCCATCTTCTTGGAAAATCAGTTTATCCTTGATAGAGGCAGTGGGAGGAAAATTGAGCTTGAAGAGAAAGTCTCTGAAAAGCAACGAGTCATGGATCCTATTGAACCCATTCATACAGAGCCAGTACACAATGTCCCTCGACCACCTCGTAGATCTAGTAGGGTCTCCCATCCTCTCGATAGATACTTAGGTATACTAGCAGAGGATACCGAGTAAATGTTCCTAGTGGGAGATAGGGATCACATACAGGATTCCAAAACCTACAACGAGGCGATATCTGATATCGATTCCGAGAAATGGCTGGAAGCTATGAAGTCAGAGTTAGACTCCATGCATTCCAACCAAGTCTGGACCTTAGTAGATCCACCAGAAGGTATTGTACCTATTGGATGCAAATGGATCTACAAAAGGAATATAGGTTCGGATGGAGAGGTAGAGACCTATAAGGCAAGGCTTGTGGCGAAAGGGTATAGTCAACGCGAAGGCATTGACTATTAGGAGACCTTTTCACCTGTAGCCATGCTAAAATCCATCCGAACATTGCTTGCCATTGCAGCATTTCATGATTATGAAATCTGGCAGATGGATGTGAAAACTGCTTTCCTGAATGGATATCTTGATGAAGATATCTATATGGAACAGCCTTTGGGTTTCACTTCCAGTGATGGAGATCACAAGGTCTGCAAGCTGCAAAGGTCCATCTATGGACTAAAGCAAGCATCTCGGAGTTGGAACACTCGTTTCGATGATGCAATCAAAATGTTTGATTTCATCAAAAACGAAGAGGAACCGTATGTTTACAAAAAGGTTAGTGGGAGTGCTGTCGTTTTTCTCGTACTGTACGTTGATGACATTCTCCTAATAGGGAATGATATTCCCATGCTAACCTCGGTTAAGGTCTGGTTGTCAAAAGAATTCTCCATGAAAGACCTTGGGGAAGCATCCTATATTTTGGAAATAAAGGTCTATAGAGATAGATCTAAAAGGATGCTTGGCCTTTCACAAAAAATGTACATAGAGGAGGTGCTGAAGAGGTTCAGCATGGAAAACTCCAAGAGGGGTCTCTTACCCCTAAGACATGGAATTCATCTCTCCAAGAAGATGTGCCCCAACACATCTGAAGAGATTCAACGCATGAGCAAGATCCCCTATGCATCAGCAATAGGGAGCCTCATGTATGCCATGCTATGTACACGACCTGATATAGCCCTTGCTGTGAGTGTCACAAGCAGATATCAGTCGAATCCAGGTGAAGAACACTGGACAGCTGTGAAGAATATTCTTAAGTACTTGAGAAGAACTAAAGATTTATTCTTGGTCTTCGGAGAAGATCAGAGTTGAAGGTAGAAGGATGCACACATATTGATGATAGAAAGTCTACATCAGAATATGTGCAATTGTGGTTCAGTAAATTGGAAGAGTTCCAAACAACCGATCATTATAGATCTACCTTAGAAGCTGAATGTTAAGCCGTATCTAAGGGTGCAGTGGAAACCTTCTGATTAAAAGTTAATTGCAGAGTTAGGTGTAATGTCATTAGATGCCATAACACTTTACTGCGATAACATTGGCACCATAGCACTAGCTATGGAGCCATGGTCTCATCAGAAGTCCAAGCACATAGAGCGGCGCTTACATTTCATATGCAACTATGATGTAGAGGTGCAGAGAGTAGACTCCACGGATAACGTGGCAGACCCGTTCACTAAGCAGCTGAGTCAGCAAAAGACTGAAGCCCACCTTGAGAAGATGGGCCTAAGATATATGACCAATTGGCTTTAGTGCAAGTGGGAGATTGTTAGATGTATGCCCTAGAAGCCAATTTGGCTGACACATTGTTGATTTTAGGGACATAATTTTGTACTTGACTATTTATTATTGAATAAATAAAAGGCATCTTTTTCATTCATATTGTTTATGTGTCTATGAATCATCCAAGAAATTAATAAAATGATGATACATATTCTCAAGAGTTGAGAATTTGAGCCATGTATCATTGATGATTAATTTCTAAATGCTCCTGATCAATGGATCATCACGAGGACGGTGATCGATCCGATCAGTGCACAGATCACTCTCCTTCTAGATGGACGAGACTTGAGTCCACAGTGTAGGGACACTGAAGTGATAGTGCAGGTGCTTGTTAGAGAACAAGGGTACTGAGCGTGACCAAGCCAAGAAGTCACTTGGATGTCTATCCACTCGTCAGTGACTTACTTGATGTTGCAGTAGTGTGACTGGTCCTTTGACCTGCGATGCTTCGGCTACTCACAGTGAGGTTATTGTAGTTTGACTGCACACATACATGGTCTCTAGCCATATGGGTCCATGCAGTGTAGATTGGCTGCAGTAGGTTCACTGTAGGAGTAGGGTATGCACCTATAAGGAATCTATCGACCTTGATAGAAAAGGAGTGATCCTATGTGATTTGTTAGACTGAGTTCTAAGACCTTGGCCAGGGCAGTAAAGTGGAAAAAGAGTTTTTCACTATCGAACTCGAGTCGAATAAATCTTGACATATGACAGACGATGGGGTTTGACGAGTTGTCCATGACCTCCGTCCTGTAGGAATCCACGATAGTAGGACTGTATCACATGTTAACTGCACCTAGAGGTTCATCATTCCATTCTGCTGGGTAGCCACTACATGCTGCTAGGTGTCACTGGTGGATGGTGGGACTCACAGGGATTATCTCGATGATCGATAAACCCTAATGAGTTGAGTTGGAATCGTTCCAACCCATTGAAAGGAGTTTTCAATGATATTGAGATAGAGATCACAATATATCTCACTACCAGTCAGAATAGAACCTATGGGGTCACACACACTAGAAGTATTGACCGATCCGATGGTTGAAATCGTGATTAGGAATCACAAGTAATCAATTTGATTGATAAGAAGTTGAAGAAGGAAAAGGAATTAATTAATTGGACTTGAAACAAGAATCCTACTTCGGGTAGGATACCTAGAGTTCTAATTGGATTAGGACTGGCATTCCTACTTGGAATAGGATTCCTCAATCCTAATGAGATTAGGAGTTTTGGATTAAAATTGGATTCCTACTTGGAGTAGGATTCCTAGAAATCCTAATTGGATTAGGACTTCGGATTCAAATAGAGTCCTAATTGGATTAGGACTAAAATTAAAACAAATCCTAATTGGATTAGGATTCCTTAAGTCTAAATTAATTATTAATCTAATGAATCAACATGACTCCTAATTGGATTAGGATTGAAGAGTTCAATTGAGTCATGGTTCATTCAAGTCCTAATTGGATCAGGACTAGCATAGATTGAACCCAATTTGGCCAATCCTAATTAGATTAGGATTAAACCATGAGAGAGGCACCTAATCCTCTTTGGAAGAGGATTAGGTTAACCAAGTAAGAGGGGCATCAGCCCCTCTCATCTTGGATGGTGCGGATTGAAGAAGAGAGGGGCCGGCGCCCCCCCTTCTTTCTTTGGAAAACCATCTAGGGCTCCTACTTTGGAGGAGCCCTTGATGGCTATAAAAAGCACCATGAGGCCGGCGCCCTAGGCATTGGAGTCCTCTTCCTCTTGCTGCCGCCACCCTCCCCTCTCCTCTCTTGGTTCAGCCGCAAGCAAAGGGAGAGCAAGGTCCAAGCGTTGGTGTCTTCCTCTTCCTCCAATCCTTCTTCCAACGCAGGGAAAAGAAAGAAGGCTGCAGAAGCTGTGTTCTTCTTCCTTGAGTTCCTTCTTCTTCTTCCTCCTCTCAAGCACTTTCAAGAGTTGAAAGAAAGAGAAGAGATCAGCCATCATAGGAAGTCTTTGCAAGGGAGCTAGCACCCCGGGAAGACAAGAAAGCTTTGATCGGTTCTCTACTTCGTGTGGATACCTGTAGAGGCCGGACGTTTGAACGGCTTCAAACGAACCCTCTTCCAAAACCACGAATTCAGATTCGCGGTGATCATCTACCCGCGCAAGGTGAAGATTTGATCTTCCTATTAGTTTAAAAAGTTTTAATTCTTGCCTAATTACGAAAGGTCTCGAAACAACGTTCATGCGATGAATGTCGAACTCGTGCATGCCGATTCCGCTGCCATCTGAAAATTTTTGAAATATCAGCGGCATGGGCGGGTTCCCAACAGGGACGACTCCGCTGGTCTGCTTTTTACTTGCGGGGACGACTCCGCAGGTACCGAGGACGTCTCCAGACGTGCCAGTTCTTCCTGTTTGTGCCAGAGACGTCTCGGAGACAACCCGGAGACGTCTCGGTTGTCCCTGAACTTTTTCTTTCATCTCAAAAATTCTTCAATAAGTTCTTAAAAATCATGGGAACTTGCCTAGACATTTCTTAACAATATTCTTAATTAACCAACTAAAATCCTCAAATAACTTGTTAAGATAAAGGGAATTATGCTCTAGTGTTTTGTATTCATCAAAATCCATTAGAGGGTCAACAATCTCCCCCTTTTTGATGATGACAAAACTTGGAGTATGTGCAATATAAAATATACTGTGTTCTAGGACTAATGCATAGCTAAGTTGCATGAAGTAGAAAACATAAATATTTAAAACATACTTCATGATAATGCTTTAGATTTAATCAGCTTAACACAATCAACCTATTTCAGTTTAAGCTGAGTTGGTATTCAATATAAAATACAAAGCATTATGAGCATATACTTAGATATTTCTCCCCCTTTTTGACAACATCAAAAAGATAGTGGAACATTAAGCACAAAGATAAGAATACTCAGATATTTCTTTTTCTTATTGTACTCTGATTTGCATGTCAAGTTATTGCAAGAATATGAATCATATAACTCAAGGCAATAATGTTAGAAAAAGATTAATGAGTATAGATCAGAGCCAATTAAGATAATTCCAGAGCAGAACACATCGAATGTGATTTCAAGAAATTTTCTAATTTGATACCACAGATAGTTTTCTAATCAAGTGTAGGTGGAATCTTTCTTAGGTTAATTCAAGAAGTACCACAAATGATATTCAAGGAAAGCACGAATGGAAATCTGACCTCTCTTCAATAATAAGTGGGAAAGCTTGTTCATTTAAGACCTTTTGCCTAATCTATTAAGTAATTTATCAATAGGAGAGCAATTCAATTGATTTTCAGAGTAAAAGATCAAAACTTATATATTTGAAAGACATATCATCCTGTTGGATCATTAATTCTTAATGACTTCAAAGTTCTTTTATGATAATAAGAGCATTGGGGCACAAATACCAAAATATGAATTCATGCAATTTTTGATACATCTTAGAACTCTTTTAAAGACTTTCTTTTATTTCTTTAGAGAATAAGCACAATTTGATACATAAAATAATGAATTGGCACAAAATTGAAGTTCTAAAGAGCAAGCCAATTAGGACTCATTAGTGAAGTTCAAAAATAGATTTTCTAAGAGATACTCAAGAAAATTTAACACATTATTCTCCCCCTTTTTCATTAAATTAGAGGCTCTTAAGATTTGCAATTTGGTTCAAGAGTGATGCATGAGATATACTAACCAAATAACACGCCTCAAGGTGTATCATAAAGATTTTCAGATTTAAATTTCAGATGATACATATTGGAGAGTATTAGGATCACTTTTCATTTAGTATTCTTCCCTCTCCTTTAGTTATAGATTTATGCAATTAAGTTCCATAAGATCTTTCCTTCTGAAATTTTCTTTCTCCCCCTTAATTGATCATTCCATTTTAAGAGTTTAGAATTTGTAGATAATGTTCAATAAA
The DNA here is from genome assembly GCF_051530095.1 of Phoenix dactylifera. NCBI lineage: Eukaryota > Viridiplantae > Streptophyta > Magnoliopsida > Arecales > Arecaceae > Phoenix > Phoenix dactylifera. The sequence continues at coordinate 28,259,698 of NC_143192.1, read as the reverse complement.
ATTGTCACTCTCAAAAATATGTTTTCTATAAGTTTCAACTTATTTTCATAAGACTCAAGGTTTGAGATAAGACAACCTTTATAGAACTCATCTTAAGGTATAAACTTATAATTAAAGCATGTATTGCAATATAAGGATGTTCATCAAAATCAATCCATAAAAATCAAGGTATGCATCAAATTAAAGTAACTTTAGGATAAGATATCTAAAGCTCCCCCTCAAAAGATGCATTCCTCTTCAATCATTCTTTTCTTTTGTTGAATTTCAGATTTTAATGACAAGCATGAATAAAACTGAAATTCTATGATATCGAGAATATCGAGTGATCAAGAATTATTCAAAATTTATAGCAATCACCCTTTTTAATCTTTTAAGCACAAGTTATGCTTTCTCCTAATCTTAGAGAAAATGTATAGAGATATTAATCAGAAAATGATTCATTTGAAGCTCAGTTTTTTTTTTCAAAAATATTTACATTTTCTTTCTTTTAAGAATCATTTGAGTGAGCTGAAATATTTCTAGCTTTAAGATCATTCACTCTATATATATATTCTGATGGAAGTCTTTAAGAATGTAGGAGAGAAAAACATAGAGATGATCATTGAGGTATATATATTTATAGAACTCAATTTCTTAATCATAGTTTTTCACCAATGTATATATGAAACACAATAAATCTTTTTAATATTAAGATAAGATCATATATTTAGAAATTTTTGTTTGCAACCAAAATCATCGAAAGACACATCATTTGGACCAATATTAGTACACTTTAAAGATAAGAAATGATATGTTTCGGATGCGTATCGGAGCAATCAACCAAGGCATCAAAATTTTAATTCTATTTTTCTTATATTAAGATTTTATTTAGAAATCATATGAGTTTAAGCTTTTATACAAAATTAGATTCTGAATTTCATAAAGATTTTCAATAGAGCCTTTCAAGGTCATAATTTGAGATATGTATCTTCCACATTATAGCTCATCTTAAATCATTACGATTGAAAACTTATATTTCAAACATATAAGAGCATATTCAGAATCTTTGTATTTAATGTGAGTTTTGGTATGAATTAGCATATTATATACCAAAGTTAAGCAAGTTGAAAGATAAAACAAACTCAATTCATTTTGCCTAAATAGAGATATCCTTCTCTTCTCCTTTTTACAAATTTATTTAACTTTCAGATTTTAACGATGATTGTGAACGACAAATCTGAAATTTCTTTTCAATAAAACCAAATACAAGATGTTATGTAGTATTTCAAACATTCAATCAAATTGTCCAAGTATGAGGCATTACAAAAATATTGAGAACCCATAATTCAAGACATCATGCCACATGCAAAATATATTATGTGTTAAGTCATGCATTAAAATAATAAGAAAAAGAATGTCAAGGATCAAAATCAATTCTTTTCAAATAAACTTCCTCTATATAATTTTGCACTGATTTCATCATTAAAGTGTGTTTTCAAGTGATTAAAAATTTGACTTGATTCTTCTTATATACTTTCATTTACTTTGTCTTTCATTTTTAACTTTCTTATGCTCTATACTCTATTTGCTCCCTATCCGGTGGAGTTGGGAAGGGGCACGAGGTACTACCACTAGCCTCCCTCTTGTGCCGTCCCTAATATGCCCTACACCGAATAGTTAGGTCAAATAGTGCCGGGTACTACCACTAGCCTCCCCATTGGCACCATCCCTATGATGAGCAATATAGAAAGGTTAAAATGTTTACTTCAAACTCTCCCTGTTTAAGTGTAATTAATTATGGATTTTATCCCTTCCAAAAGAATGCTCACAAATGTCCCAAATATATTATGCTTGTTTTGTTTTTCCTCAAGATTGAAGTATTTGCCTTTACTTAGATTTTACTTCTCTTGAATAATATCTATTTTCTTTTCTTTATCTCTCTCTCTTTTTGTTATTCTCAAGTATTCATAACTTCTCACAAGTTATTTTACATCAAAATTTTAAGCATATACTTGTGTATTTCATGGTTATGATATAGGCAAAGAAATAATTTAGTTTGGGCAAACCATGAAACAGTTTCTAAAAGTATAAGTCAGTCAATACACACATAGACATGATATCAAAAATTAATAATTAAAGAATATAATCATGCCATAATAAGATTTAAGTTATTGACTTTGCTCAATTAATTTATGAGAAAGGTATCTAAAATTACCTATTCATTCTATATTCTTCAAGCCAAACTAGATTTTTTATGTGTGAACTTTTGGCTGAAGAAGATCCTCTCTCTTGTTTGCATGTGAATGTTTATTGTATCTTATGTGGAGGTTTCCTTCAAGTTGAAATCTCTCATTTTCTTGCTTAAAGATCCTGCATTATTAACAAAATTCTTTTCTTTCTTGAAGGAAAATCATTAGTTTCTTGAAGATACAAAACATTCATACCATATATTTCTTAACTAGATGACTCAACGTACGATATGACAATAATTGAGTGTTGAGTCATTTTACTCAAGAGATTGCCTAAATATAAGCAAGCATATGTCACTTGAACTTAAAGAGATAGTTTCATTAACCAAGATGGTTCAAAGACAAGCATGTGAAGCAATAGGAAGATTTATCAAGATCAATTCATTTTTTTTTTTATTTTCAGAATCAATTTAGCTTAGATTCTATTTGCTTAAGATAATTATCAATAAGACATGTTAGCTAAGTTTTAATCAACTTATCTTAAACGGTTGTTTCTATCAAAATTCAGATTATGATTTATTTGTTATCAATAAAATGTGATTCATTAAAGTTAGATTGAAGTCTTGCACAAGGGCACACAATGATCATACAATCTGGTCTACTAACTGTATGATAAAATAATTATTCTATCATGCTTCAATACAGCTTTAAAACAATAGATCTACTTTGCTCATCCTTTTCAAATTCTACAAGATGGGGTCATAGACATACCTTCTTCATGCCAATCTTCTATAAGAGTTGTCTTGTGGACTAACTTTGGTCAATGAAGATCCCCTTTCTTGTTTGTTTTAATTTGGAGTTTGAGAAAAAATGTTAATTTATTCATCATACATATTTCAAACTCACCTTGCATGAGCTTAGTAAAATCTTCATATAAATCTCCATTAGTAGAACCAAGAATGATGTCATCAATGTATACTTTGAGCAAGTAAGATATCACAAATTCTTCTTTTGATGCATAGATTTATTACTTTCTGTCGAAAAGGTTGCTTAAGCTTTTATATCACGCTTTTGATGCTTGTTTCAAATCATATATTGCTTTATCATATTTGTAATGAGTGTTTTCAAATATGGTGGTTATTTAGCATATATCTTCTTTAATAAAGTAAGCACATAGGAGTCCATTCTACACACTCATTTGATAGAATATAAAGCTCATAAAGCAAGCAAATGATAATGGTGATCTTTACTTCTAATCATGCAAGAATTTCATCAAGATCTATTTCATCTTTTCTTGATTTAGTCTTTTAGTAGTCATCAATTTTTCTTCATTAAGTGCATTTCTGAAAAGCTCAATTTGGTTCTAATTATTAACATGTTTTCAGATTGTTATATGTAAAAGATTAACCATATACATATATAATTTGATTTTAGTATCTTGATAATAAATCATTAGTCTCATAAAGAATAAAATGAATTGATATTTCTGCAACTAAAATCTTTTCATTGAATATTCTATATGCATTGCTTGATGAATGATATCCAAGGATAGACATATCTCTATCAGATTTGGCATTACTTTCAAGAAACCATATCAAGTATAACATATACTACTGATAAATATGAAAGATATGCAATAGTTCATTTTCTATTTTTCAGAAGATCAAAAAGAGTTTTCATTAAAAAAAATAGATTTAATAGAAATCATATGTATGACAAGCAGTGATGATAGCTTTTAAAAATGACTATCATACACAATTGTCTTTTTCATTTCTTCAAGAAATCTATTAATCCTATTTTACTTATGGTGTCCTTGGTGCTGAAACAATTGTATTCAATATTATTTTCTATGCACAACTTGATAAAAAATTGGTTTTCAAGACTATCCCATGATACTTTTGCAAACCTTTTTCATTTGAACCCTTTTTGTGAGTTTGTGCCAATGCAGAAAATATTTCAATTTACGTGCCAAGAACAAAGCCAGTGTAAGCTTTTGAAAACTTAGTATTGGAAACAACATCATTAGATTTAGAAATTGATTTTGTTTGTTTCCTTAGTTAACATGCATAGCAAACTTTGACCTTTTAGAAGATAATCTAAGTAAGGCAATGACAAGGTCTTTTGAGATTAAGTACATACTAGCATGAGTTGATTTTATATGCCAAAGATGGTTTCTTTAATCTTGGTATTCATAGTGCATATATTCAAAAGCATACCAAGTACACATTATCATTTAAACAATAATGCCATGGATAAAAACTCTCAATCAAGCATATAGAGAATTCATAGAGTTATTCTTAATAAATTGTTTAATCATTTAGCAACTTATCCAATAGTGAGTAAAGTATACTATAAAATGAAATGATTTGATTATATTTTTAAAAGTATTTTCTATATCACAAAATTGATCAATACTAGCAATTCATATCAAATACTAAAGCAAAAATAATGATGAGATGCAAGGATTACTGATTTCATTATTATTATTATTTCATTTAAAATTACTTTTCATAAGTATATTTTAAGTTTCATTTTTGATGTGTGTCTAGAGCACCCATTTGTATAAAAGTTCTATTTGTTCCATGGGTATCTTGGCACATCTATGTCTATATCCTCATATTTTCATTTTGGGTACCCAAGCTTGCTTGGGTCCTTGAGAGTTAGGACATATGGTTCCTTTTGGAACCCAGATTTGTTTAATTGTAATAACTTTACCACTTGATTTAATTATACTAGAACGATAGGTAAAGTTGTTATGCCCATTCTTTTTATTTTTGAAATAAGTTATCTTATTTAATGGTTTGCTTGGTGAATTGATAACCTTTTTCTCTAGAGATTTATGGCTAAGTGAAGGAGTCAAGCTAAATTTTGATTTATCAAAATCAGCATGTTGGCTTTCAAACATCATTTTTAATCTTTCTGAACTTACAGTAAATTTGTTAATAAAAGATCTTAATTGGTTAATTTCTTTGCTTAAGTTTTGATTTTCTTTAATTAAATTCTGATTTTTCTGGATCAATTGTTCTAAATTTAACCTTAAGCTTTTATTTTCAGAATCTTGTATTTCATCATTAGGATTTCTTTCTTTTGAAATTTTCAGATTTAGTTTCTTAAGATTTTTATTCTTCACAGCTAATTTTCTATATTCACTATACAAATCATGAAACGCATTTAATAATTCATCATAAGAGAATTCTTCTTGAAAATCATTTGAGGTAAAAGTAGATTCAGATTTTACCTTGTCTTCTTGTGCCATAAAACATAAGCTAGTTACCTCTTGTAGTTCATTGGAGCTAATATCATCATTGTTGCTCCTAGCTTTCATTTTCTTGCTTGACTCTTCCTTGGTCAAGGCTCTCTTCCTTTTTATCTCTTTCTTTGTCTTTGGGAAGCTTTTGACTTTTCTTGCTGTTCTTTCTTCCTCGAGTCGACTCGAGTTTACAGGGTCTTCAAGACTGTGTCTCTGCCTTTCAGACTGTTCTTCTTTAGGAGTCGACTCGGACAACCTGGGAGTCGACTCGGCTACTGTGGAGGATTCTGCAATCTCATTGTTAGTATGTAATTGAAGCACATGCGAGTTAATCTGAGATTTATCATAAATATTTTCTAACGTATCCCAGATCTCCTTAGCAGATAAGCATGCAGAAATTTCATTAAACTTTGTTTCTTGAATAGCACAATATAACATGTTCATAGCATTAGCATTCAATTGTGCTAAGTCCTTTTCATTAATAATTTGAGAGAGTGTGTGAAGGTCATTTATTATGATTTTTCATAAATAATAGTTTTGTGATTGAATAAAAATGCGCATGCGTATTTTCCAATGTGTGTAGTTTATGCCATTAAATAGTGGAGGTGTATCAATTGATTGTCCTTCTCCTAGAAAACTATCTATTTGAGTTGTCATGATCTTTGGCTCTTGATCGTGAGATCAATAATTAATCTTAGAGCACCTGCTCTGATACCACTTGTTGCCCAGTAGATACAACCCAAGAGGGGGGGTGAATTGGGTCTTTTAAAAACTTTTATATTGCTTTTGAAACTTTTTGATTAATTATGCTAAGTTGTACAGATGCACAGTGAAAGTTAAACTTAGCAACAGTTTGATGTATAGAACGTGACTTGATTGAATATGCTTGCAACTAAAGGATGCGCGGATAAGAGTTAAGCAAGCAATTTATCTAAGTAAGTAAGTGTGTTAGTTAGACAATGACAAGAAGCATTACAAACACAACAAACATATAGTGGTTCGGTGCACCCCAGCACCTACATCCACTCCCCAAGACCTCTTGGGAATTTCACTATAATCCTACAGATTACAGCCGGTTGTTTTACAAGCTCACAACCCAACTTGTTGTTTTACGAGATCACAACAAACTCGGTCGGTTTTCACAGGCTCACCGACTCGAACCAACCGATTGTTTTCACGGGCTCACAATCCAACCCGGTTGGTTTTCCCCAAAGGCTCACCAACCACAACCTTACAACGTTGGTTTTTCCCTTTGGCTCACCAACAAACCTTAACCCTTTGATTCAATCCCTTGATTGAATCAAGTTACAAGATATTAGAATAAAGGTTTAAAACAAATTAAAGCTTCTTAAACAAGCAAATATAACAATATAAACAATAGAACCCGCAAGAACCCTTTTAGCCGTTGGAAGCGTGGGAGATGATGGTTCTTCCGATGTGGATCGCGTTGGCTTGAATGTGAGCTTTGAATGCCAAACGGGAGAGAGTAGTTGAGCACGAAATCTGTTGGAAAACTTAAAGGCGCTTGATTTCTTCACTTGAATGCACTAACTCCCTTGAACCTCTTTTTTTCTCTTCTCTCTTGAATGATCTTGTATTGTGTTGGTAAGAAGATGTTGAGAAGCACTTAAGAGGTCCCTTTTATAGCCCAAAAAGCAAATATAGCCGTTAGACACAAAAAAGAGACGTTTGAAATTCAAATCAAACCTGAAAAAGTTGTTAGTCGCGTCCCAGGCGCTCCGGGGACGTCTCCGCGCTTTACGGGGACGTCTCCGCTTGTTTGCGCTTTTTGCATGGGGACGACTCCGCTTCTTCGGGGACGACTCCGCGCTCCGGGGACGTCTCCGCGCTTTACGGGAACGTCTCCGCCGTTATATCTCCGAAAAACAAGTCTTCTGGAATTCTCTGAGAGAGTCGACTCCGCTTTTTCAGGGGACGTCTCCGCGCTCCGGGGACGTCTCCGCGCTTTACGGGGACGTCTCCGCCGTTATATCTCCGAAAAACAAGTCTTCTGGAATTCTCTGAGAGAGCCGTCTCCGCTATCTAGGGGACGACTCCGCTGGTTTGCTTTTTACTTGCGGGGACGACTCCGCAGGTACCGGGGACGTCTCCAGACGTGCCAGTTCTTCCTGTTTGTGCCAGAGACGTCTCGGAGACAACCCGGAGATGTCTCGGCTGTCCCTGAACTTTTTCTTTCATCTCAAAAATTCTTCAATAAGTTCTTAAAAATCATGGAAACTTGCCTAGACATTTCTTAACAATATTCTTAATTAACCAACTAAAATCCTCAAATAACTTGTTAAGATAAAGGGAATTATGCTCTAGTGTTTTGTATTCATCAAAATCCATTAGAGGGTCAACATTGGTGAAATCTGGACCATTCACAAGTTAAGGGTTTGGATCTCCAAAATATTGCTAATACCAGTAGTTTCCAAGGATTGGTCGAAAGAACCTGCTCACTGATTCAAAATCATCTTATCTGCAGGATTTCGAGAGTTGTGGATGTTTACTTTAGTACCTCACGGGCTTTATCTGTAATATTCCAGTTTACTCGAATTTTTACAACGACGGCTTTCACACTATTGTCTTTTTCAAGGTCAATATAGAGTTTTTTTTTATAAAGACATATAAATTATGCACTTTTACTCTTGTGGTGATTTCTCTGTGTAACGAGCAATCAGTCGACAACTCTCACACCAGTTGGCACAAGGTGTCAGGCATCAAGACTCCCCTACGGACTTATGCTTGAAGTTCTCATCACAAGCCCACTTGACCTTTGACAATAGGTAACCCTTTTCGATGTTCCTGACTAAATCCATTATTATTGATGATTTTTTTTTTTTGGATTAGATAAGTATGATTCATCAGGGTCCAAGGTTGCTACTATACTATCAACATAATGTCGAGCCTAGACCTTAGAAGTGTCGGCCAGTGTGTAGTGAAATTCCGAAGTATTAATTAGCTTACAACTCCCTAAGAGAGACTTAATGAAAAGAACTTAAATTTGTATTACTTCCGACTAGTTATTGGGCTTTTTAGATTTTATATATCTTGTGTGTTTATCATTCTTGCATAAATGTATAGAAATTAGGTTTTTAAAAACAAAAACTTTTTTTTAATTTTATTATTATTATTATTATTTTATAAAAAATGAAAATGAACACATTTTTTCTTATTTTTTTTTTGTTTTTTTGTTTTTTTTGGGATGAAAATCAAGATGAATATCCCCAAACCTAAACCTAACATTGTCCTCAATGTTAAAAAAAATCTAAGAGAATTGGGTTGCCTCCCAACAAGCGCTAAGTTTATTGTCTTCAGCCAGACACAGTGAGGTAGTTTTTGCATCTTCTTCTATGAGTTCATCTATTTTGTCTATCATAAAACACTCAACTTTCCTTGCAGGTTGGTCGTCCGCATTGAACACATTTAATTTTACCTTCATGTTCCCAAATGATATGTTCATTACCCCTGTTCTACAATTGATGCATGCATTGGCTGTTGCTAAAAAGGGCTGCCCAAGGATCACGGGGATTTGTTTCTTAGGATTAGATTCATGTTCCATATCAAGGACAATGAAATCTACTGAAAAATAGAATTTTTCTACCTTGACAAGAACATCTTCAATTATCCCACGTGGTGTTTTTACAGATCGATCAGCCAATTGAAGGGATACCGAGGTTGGTTTTAACTCACCTAACCCAAGTTTCTCATAAACTGAATAAGGTAAAAGGTTGACACTTGCCCCTAGATCTAAGAGTGCTCGATCAATGAAATTATTTCCTAAGACACAGGAGATGGTGGGAGCACCAGGATCTTTGAATTTCGGAGTGGTGTTGTGTTGCAGCATAGAACTCACTTGCTCAGTTAGGAAGACCTTTCTAGGCACATGTGTCCTAGATTTTCGCTTTTGGGTACAAAGGTCTTTGAGAAATTTAGCATAGGAGGAAACTTGTTTAATAGCATCAAGAAGCGGAAGGTTGATTTTCACTTGTTTGAAAACCTCCATTATTTCCTCTAGTGAAGTTCCCCTTCTGTCAAAGGGAGAGGGTGAATTAAGAGCTTCAGGAAATGGGGCCTTTGGAATGTGAGTTTTGGCAGAAGGTAGACTAGCTGAAGAAGAAGAAGGTTTTAGATTTTTATTTGACACATGTCTATCCTCTTCTTCATCTTCCTTATTGTTATCTTTCCCAATCTTATTGTCTACTACACGTCCACTCCTTAGGGTAGTCAAAGCATTGGCTTGTTCATGATGAATTGCATTTAGTTGGTTTTCTTGAGCCATGTATTGTCCCCTAGGATTACTTAATAGTTGGCTTGGAAGCTTTCCTTCCTCTCGCTTGTTCAGTGCATTAGCTAGTTGCCCCATTTGGGATTCTAGCTTGGTGATGGATTGCGTGTGAGAGTGCACCAATTGTGTAATGGTTTCCAAATCTTGAAGGGCGTTCAACACTTTCTCCTCAAAGGCTGTGTTTCTTTAGGGTGGAGGAGGAGTGTGTTGAAATTGAATCGAGGGACGGTAGGGATGAATATTTTGTGGGGTTTGAAAATTATGAGGATTTTGAAAATTTTGGGAATAGGGTTGGGCTGTATTTGAAGCTTGCTGCTTCCAAGAAAAGTTTGGATGATTTCGCCATCCCGGGTTATATGTATTGGAAAATGGGTCATTATCCGGTCTAGGCTGTGTTTGAGCAGCATTGATGTGTTCTTGCACGAGTTCGGAGAATTGGGGCGCTGAAGGGCACTCATGAATAGGGTGGGATGGGCTAGAATAGATAGTACACACTTGTGCTTGGGAAGAGTTCATGTAATTCCCACCTATCATCAGTTGGTCAATCTTATGGGACAATGCATCTACCTTGCTAGACAGGTCCATAGAATGACTTATTTCACAAATGGTCCCTTTTCTTTGAGAACTCAGGGGTGCTTGACGAGAATAGGAAGCATGGGGGAGGGAGTTTTCATTTAGATTTTCAAATAATTGCCATGCTTCATGCTCATTTTGAAGCATGAATGTCCCCCCGCATGCAGCATCGATCATCTGATGGTTTCGTTCAGTCAATCCGTCATAGAAACATTGCACTAGCTGCCACTTAGGTATTTGATGATGAGGGTATTTACGGATTAGGTTTCGAAATCTCTCCCAAGTTTCATGAAATTCTTCTCCCTCAGTTTGGGAGAAGCTTGTAATGGCACGTCTAAACTGGTTCGTTCTTCCTATAGGAAAGTATTTTTTTAGAAATTCTTGTTGCATTTGATCCCAAGAACGAATCGAGTTGGCTTCTAAAGAATTCAGCCATTGTTTGGCTCTATCTTTAAGGGAGAAGGGGAATAATCTAAGTTTCAGAGCATCATCAGTGAAGTTCTGAATCTTGACAGTGGTACAAATCTCAAGAAATTCATCTAGGTGTTTATATGGGTCTTCATTGGTGAGCCCATAAAAAGATGGGAGCATTTGGATCACACTAGACTTTATTTCATATTGTACAGCTGCTACTTCAGGTAATCGAATGCAAGATGGGGAAGTGTAAATGGTGGGAGTAAAGTACTCCCTCAGGAGTTTGGGTTGTTCTTCAGCCATCTTAGGAGGTGGGGATGATTCTAAGGTTCTGATCTCAGCTCGAATATTCCTAAGGGTCCGTTCTATTTCAGGGTCAAAAGGTAATAGGTCACGTACTCTAGAACGACTCCCTTGCATACACTAGTACTTGATCATTCAAGCATGCAATAAAAGATAAACACATCAATCCTTGTATTTGTCCTAAAATCACTAGACAGCTCCTAACTGGTTTGAAGAGGGCACCTAAGCCTCCAATCCGGTCTAATGAACCGAGTTGACCAGGTAAGCTCCCAGGTAAGTGGAGGGGTCACGATGCGTTCGCAAAGATCCCACTTAAAGCCCACTTGCCTCGAACAGATGAACTGTCTCCCTTATAGGGACAAAGCTTGCCTAGACATCAACTAAGCCACAGAGCAAAATTGGTGCAACTTTCGGTGATCTTCGTCCTATTGAGCTCGGATATCCCTAGGAGCCAACGTATAATTGATTTTAATTAAAGTGACACTATGTGAGATTGAGTTCACCTAAGTTGGGCAAGAGTCCGGTGATGAAATCCGGCTCTTATCTTGTTGGGGTGATTGCCCTTACTATGTGCGGATTAATTTGTGTATGTGTATCAAGCATGCATTCACACTTTTGCTGAAATTAAAATCAAACAATCACCACAAAATTTCAAGCTAATAATTAATTTAAATAAGAAAGGTTTAGAGGTTACCAAAGGAAATTTTCCCAGCAATTTAAAATTTTTTAAGCAAACCTCTAAAGCATTCCTTTTCCAGCTATTCTCCTTTTGATCATCCCAGATTTTTCCTTCGATTCCTGATCAAATAAGACCAAAAGAAAAATTAAAAAAAAAAATTAGCAGAAGAGAAAAAGGAGATAAGAAAAGTAACAATAATAGAAAATAATTTATATATATATATATATATTTTTTTTTGAAAGTTTTTTTTTAATTAATTAATTTTTTTTAATGATAGAAAAAATAACTATGCAAGCAATCCCCGGCAACGGCGCCAAAAATTGATCGGTTCTTTCAATTTCGAAAATAAACCACGCAATAGAATGTATCCTGTAGGATAGTGATTGCGAGTGTCGGTCCACAGGAATTGAAGAATAAGTTATTTTTCTTTTAAAAATAAATCAAGAAGAAGGATTTGCTAACTTGATTTAACTAAATTAAACTATGAGTGCGAATTGAAATTTATCAGAGTAAATAGATCTAGGGTTTGGAATCCACCACATAGCATTGCATCAAGGACTGTGTTCTTAATTTTTGTCTTTTGGAGAGGCATGCAATTTGGCTACATGCCTTTTAAAATAAAATTATAAAGAATGTTAGGAAGATCCATCTTCGGTGTAGCATGAAGTGTCTACCTAAGTATGTTAATCTAGGATGCAGCACACTTCATCTTCCTAGGCATGGATCATCTTAGACTACTTTAGCAAACATGATTAGTAACTAGCATGCTCAAAGTTTAAATATCATAAAGGAATATTTCATTGAAAATAAGAATTTAAACAAGCTCCAAAATAATAAAAAAGTAAGAACTATAATTGCCCTGATACATTGCTAGGGCTTCATCCAGCCCTAGATTGGACGTTTAGCCGAGCATGGCTTCCGGACGACCTTCCATCTTCAAGTGAAAGTCTTCCCCTCTCATTCTTCCCAAAATATCACAAAATATTCTCTTTCCCCCTCCTTTCTACTTTTTTTTATTTCTTTTTCTCTCCCTCTCGGCTTTCTTCTTCTTTTCACCGAAATAGGGGGTCTCCTCTTTCTGTCGAAGCCCGCTCCCCCCCTTCCACCGAATGCCTCAGCCCGCCTTTTATAGCCGTCCGGCGCACACTGAGAGGAGGAAGGAGGGATCACGGCAGCTGATTCCGGGGCGTAGTGCCGGGAGGCAGATCGCGGGAGAGGAGGAAGAGGGGCCGCGGGATCTTTGGCTTGATTTGCAGGTGCTGGTCGCTGGCGGAACATCCGGGGATGAAGACGGTGCTACAGCTGCTCGGATGCGGAAGACGCCTTATTTTGAAGCGAGGGCGGAGGTCCGGGCTGATTTGGAGGGATTTCTGGGCGGCAGGGTCGCCGATCACGGAGGGGAAGATGCCACACGCGGTCGATGGTGGAGGACTCGGGGACGACGACGACACTGGGACGAGCTCCTTTGATCGCACGGGTGGGAAGGATTGCATCGCGGGAGGCGCCGCGGGATCTGGTCGGTGATGGCGGAGAAGGTGGCCGACTGATTTCACGAACACTGTTCATATGAACAGTGTTTTCGGCATTTTGGTTTTTTTTTAACACTGTTCATATGAACAGTGTTTTAACTGGACACTGTTCATATGAACAGTGAATCGTGAATATTTAGTTATTATTATTATTATAAATTTTATATAAAGGCAGGTAACGAATTGGTTAGAAATTGGCTTTGGATTTGCGGTGGGTCATGATCGTTGAGTTGCTTGAACTTGTTCTCGAGCCCAATGTCTTCCAAATTTAATTATTGCTAAACTGCTTCAGACCGGACTCGACAAGACCAAAAATAAGACCGGGACTTAATAAAAAAAGTTAATCAAATCTTTTTCCCATACAAAAATAATTATCTAATCAGGACCAAAACCTATTTAATTATAGCCTTAGCTTGATTACAACTCCATCAGGTTACTAAACCGGGTCAACCCAATCCCCTGTTTTCATGAAAGATCGCAACCAGGAGAGAGACGAGTTCAGATTCTGTTTTAAGAAAAGAATTATTTACTTATTACCATATTTTAAATTTATTTCAATGTTTATTCAATTTCATGGTAAAATATGTATTTATTAGTTTAAGAACATTGATAAGTGCTATGGAAAGATAGCTAAATTATGAATTATTAAGCACTTATCATGGGGTCGACCCAAGTTACAGTGGGGTCGGCCCTCTCAGGGATTCCGGAGACATGGTTTTTGAGTTCTTTTCCAGGGGTCGGCTCATGCTCTCTTGGGGTCGGCTCCACTGGGGTCCGCTCAAGTCTTGCTAGGGTCGGCTCCACTTGGGGTCGGCTCAAGAAAACTTGGGGTCACACGCCCTCTCAGTAATTTTCAGAAAATTGTTTTCTTTGAGTTCACAAGTTGGGGTCGTCTCATGGTTCTTTGGGGTCGGCTCATCTCTTGGGGTCGGCTTCAGTTACTGTTCATCTATGCCATATTTTCAAGCTTGTGCCAGATCGTACCAAAACGTGCCAGGGTCGACTCCACCTCTTCGGGGTCGACTCCTACTCAGTGCCATGTGTTCCAATGGCGTGCCACATGTATCGGGGTCGACTCCAAACTAGTTGGGGCCGACTCTAAGTATCATTATCTACATCTTAGAGTTAGACTAGCACATAGGATCAATAACACATATTCCAAATAAATTTGAGTGTATGGCACAATAGATTTTCATATCCTTAACAATAAAAATTACAGTTTTACCCTTTAGAGTATACTCAACTTGAAACTTTGCCGAAATGAATTTAAAAGCTTTCTATCATTCTCTATTATAAATTTTATCTCATTGTTAATCTTTGAGAGTTGTTTTGACTGCATTTTCTTAATGTATCGTGAATATATCGAGGGTGTGCCATTCCTTAATGATGTATCGAGTTAATTTGCATTTCTAATTTGATATGACTCAATTGTTGTGTTAATCATCAAAATAATATTATCATCCTCAATCTCCCCCTTTTTGATGATTACAAAATATTGAGTATACCTAAATTGGCATTTATATGTGAATTGAAGTTTGAAGTTTAGAAAATGTTTTAAAAACTGAAAATTCAGAATTTTCTAAATTAAAGAGTGTGCCAACCAAAATATTCCCTTATCTAATCCAAATTTATGCCAATTTGAAGTTTAGTTTTTGCTCTCCCTATCTAATCCAAATTTAGAGTGCAGTATTTTTTATTGTTACACATATCTCCCTCTTAGGTATATATTTTCTTCCAATTTGACTTTGCTGAAGGATACATATATTTCAACTCCTCTTAGTTCTCCCCCTATATTTTTCCTTATATTGCAATCTTCCCTTCTCTTACTTCTCCCCCTTTTTGTCATCATCAAAATGTAATACATGGATGAAAAGTATGCCAATGACAATGATCATAAAATAGGATAAGACATTGCATTTCATAAGAGTCAAAATTACAATGTTCTAATGAGCCAAATAAGATAACATCGTTTACAAACAATAGAAAGCAAGATACATAGATAACTAGAGTGACTCTAGGCACTAATCTAAATGAGTCTCTACAGTGCTATGAGTAGGCCTAGAGGCATCCAAGAGCTGGGATCTGGCTCTAGATCTCCTAGTATAGGTGGCAACAGGAGGTCTGGGCTGATATGACTATGAAGGTCTGTGAGCCCTATGAGCTGGCTAGCTCTGTGTTGAGACCTCTGACTCAGCTGCTCGAGCTTCCGAAGGACCATGAAACACTTTCTCTCTCTCTAAAGCTGTCATCCGGTCCGTGAGTCCTGTCATCTGAGCAGATAATCCTCTAATCTTAGTCGTCATACTGTCCATCCGACTCATCATACCATCGGAGAGACTCGTCATCCTAACAGAGAGACCCATCACCTGAACTGTTACAATCTCAGTCATCCTACTCCAAAACTCCTCTGTATATCCAGTAGGTGTGGATGATGAAGGTTCTGCCTCTGCATGTGCTGGAGGGTGGTCGACAGGTACCTCAGCCTCAGGAATAGAGTCTCCAGCCTCTGGTGCATGTGCCCCTGCACCTCCACGCACCCACTGACCGTCTACCTTCTTATAGCCCATGCGCACAAGAGATTGTGCAGTGTGGGTGTCGGTAAATAATAAGTCTCTAGAAATCTCTCCCTCTACACATATGTCATGATGGCTAAATATCAGGGTGAGTACCATGTCGTATGGTAAAGAGACTATCGATCTAGATACCGCCTCATGCATCTGTCTGATCATCATGGCTGGAAGATTCAGGGGAATATCCTGAATAACATGCTCCATAATAGCTAGATCACGCTCAGTGATGAGAGCACAAAAGTACAATCTTCATACCATTTTAATTAATATTATAGCTAATCTTTATTAATAAAATTAATTAATTAATATTTTATTTATGTTTGAGTGTAAGTAATCCAAGAGACTCAATAACGCTGAGTTTGAGCCCAACGCCCAGCAGCCCGAGCTCAACAAAGTCCCCAACGTCTCAGCCTGCCCCAGCCGTGTGTATCACGCGTTCAACGCCCATCAGCCCGAGTCGCCTCCGCGTTCCACGCTCCCCATCTCCACACGTGGCTTCTATCAGCGACGTTCGTGACCACTCCGCTTCCTAGCCAAGATCGTCTGACCAAACTGCCCAACTCTTCAACAATCCAACATCCAGAAACCGTCCGCATGGCATCTCACATCGTCCCCAAGCCACGTCTCATCCGTTTCCAAGCACATTTGCAACGTTCAACCTCCCAATGGCAGTATTTCAGCAGCGTAAAAGGTCTTCAAGCTGCTTGGCTTCCCATCTCCCAAATCGGCTCTTTCTTTCATCCATGAAGCAACACCCCAACGGCCATCCACGTGTTCCAGCGGAACCGTCCCAGCAGCAAAAGCATCCCAGTAATCGGATCATCCCCAAGCCGAGTCCTCCACTTCATTTCCAGCAAATAAATCCCAACTTGTTCCATGAGTCTTCTCAACTTCCCAACGTCAATATCTTCCGAGCTCCCTGTGGATTCGATCTCGGACTCTCCGAGAATATTACTTTGCTACACCCTATACTTGGGGTATTCTACATTTAATTTTTCTTTTAAAAAGAGCAAGATTAAAATCGTAGCAAGTTTTTGGCGCCGTTGCCGGGGATTTGCAACGTACGAACGAGAACAAGGCTACAAATTTCAATTTTTAATTTCTAGTTCTTCAATTTTTCTCTATCTTTAACATGGCTGAAATTTCAAATCTTTTCAGATTCAAGGACGACACAAAGCGGGATCAGTAACGAGGAAGATCAAGATCACATTTTTGGATTTCCGGAGTGAACGAACTGTTAGCATCCCTCATATGCCATGAAAATTTCGAAATAATTTTCAGATTGCAGCGGAGAAACATATGCGGGATCCGTTCATCGCATGAACGTGTTTTAAAACCTTTTATTTGTAGATAGATTAGAATTAATTTATTTTAAACCATTTTAAAATCATTAAGAAGATCAGATCTTCACCTTGTGCGGGTAGATGGTTTCCGCAAATCTGATTCACGTAGTATTTGATGAAGGTTCAGTGGAAGCCGCACACGCGTCCGGCCTCTACGGGTATCCACACGAAGTAGTGAGTCGATCGAAGCTTTTGGATCTCTCCGGGGTGCTAGCTCCCTTGCAGAGAAGGCTATTGATGGCTGAAGTCCTCTCCTTTGAATCAACCTTTGATTGGCTTGAGAGGAGGAAGAAGAAGGAGAGATCTAGGAAGAAGAAAACAAGGCCCTTCACAGCCTTTTCTTTTTCCTTGCGCTAGAACCAAAAAGAGGAGGAAGAAGGCCACACCAAGGCTTCCTATTCCCCTTGTTTGCTTGCTGATCAATGGAGGAATGGGAGAGAGGTGTTCACGGCTGAAAGGAGGTGATTTTTCATCCTATTTTCGCAGCCCCTTGAAGCCTCTTTCTTATAAGGTGTTTAGATAGAGATGAGCTCCTAAATTTTAGGAGCTTCCTATTCCCCTTTCTTATTTTCTCATCTTTATCCCATTTCCAATTCAAATGAGGAGGGGCGTAGCCCCTCCTTTTTCCCTCACGTATGCAGCCAAGGGAGGGTTGTAGGCCCCTCCCTCTTCTCCCATTTGGTTAGCCCCACTTAATCAAATTAAGTGGGGATTGGGTTAGGACTAGTTCTAGGTCCAATCCTATTCAAAATAGGATTAAGTGCACCCAATTTAATTCCTCTAAATCCTAATCCAATTAGAATTTAATTGAACCATGACTCAATTGAACTCTTCAATCCTAATCCAATTAGGAGTCATGAAATTAATTAGATTAAAATTAAAATTAATTAGGACTTAAGAAAATCCTAATCTAATCAGGACTTGTTCAAATTTCAGCCCTAAGACAATTAGGACTTTAGAAATCCTATTCCAAATAGGATTCTAATTTAATTTGAAATTCTAATCCAATTAGGACTCCATGAATCCTACTCCAAGTAGGACTTGTGATCAAGTTCAATTAATTAAATCCAATTAATTAAATTAAATTGCAATCTGATTGCAATTGTTCCTTCTTCTAACCACTAACTCTTAGCGGGTTTTCATTTATCAATCTAATTGATTATCACATTCAACCATCGGATCGGTCAATACCTCTAATGTGTGTGACCCCATAGGTTCTATTCTGACTGGTAGTGAGATATATTGCGATCTCTATCACAATATCATTGAAAACTCCTTTCAATGGGTTGAAACAATTCCAACTCAACTCACCAGGGATTATCGACCATCAATATGATCCCTGTGAGTCTCACCATCCACCAGTGACACCTAGCAGTATGTAGTGACCACCCAGCAGAATAGAATGATGAACCTCTAGGTGCAGTTATCGTATGATACAGTCCTTCTATCGTGGATCCCTATAGAGCGGAGGTCATGGATAACTCGTCAAACCCCGTCGTCTGTCATATGTCTAGATTTATTCGACTTGAGTTCGAGAGTAGAAAACTCTTTTCCACTATATATTCTGCCCTGGCCAAGGTCTTAGAACTCAATCTAATAAATCACATAGGATCACTCCTCATCTATCAAGGTCGATAGATTCCATGTAAGTGCATACCCTACTCCTATAGTGAACCTACTGCAGCCAATCTACACAACAAGGACCCATATGACTAGAGACCATATATATGTGCAGTCAAACTACAATAATCTCACTGTGAATAGCCGAAGCACCGCAGGTCAAAGGACCAGTCACACTACTGCAACATCAAGCAAGTCACTGACGAGTGGATAGATATCCAAGTGACTTCTTGTCTTGGTCACGCTCAGTACCCTTGTTCTCTAACAAGCACCTGCACTCTCACTTCAGTATCCCTACACTGTGGACTCGAGTCTCGTCCATCCATAAGGAAAGCAATCTGTGCACTGATTGGATCGATCATCGTCCTCGTGATGATCCATTGATCAGGAGCATTTAGAAATTAATCACCAATGATACATGGCTCAAATTCTCAACTCTTGAGAATATGTATCGTCATCTTATTAATTTCTTAGACGATTCATAGACGCATAAACAATATGAATGAAAAGAATGCCCATTTATTATTCAATAATAATAAAGTCAAGTACAAATTTATGTCCCAGAATTAATAATGTATCCGCCAGATTGGCTTCTAGGGCATACATCTAACAATCTCCCACTTGCACTAAAGCCAATCAGACATATATCTAAGTCCCATCTTCTCAAGGTGGACTTCAGTCTTCTGCTGATTTAACTGCTTAGTGAGCGGGTCCGCCACGTTATCCGTGGAGTCTACTCTCTGTACCTCGACATATTTCTTCTCGAGGTAATCGCGTATGAGGTGAAAGCACCGCTCTATATGCTTGAACTTCTGATGAGACCTTGGCTCCTTAGCAAGAGCTATGGCGCCATTATTATCGCAGTAGAGTGTGATGGCATCTGATGGCATTACATCTAACTCTGCAATAAATTTCTTGAACCAGAAGGCTTTCTTTGCAGCTTCAGAGGCGGCGATATACTCAGCTTCCATGGTAGAATCAGCAACGATCGGTTGTTTGGAACTCTTCCAATTTACTGTACCACCATTGCACAAGAACACATATCCAGATGTAGACTTTCTATCATCAATATCAGTCATGAAGTCTGAATCTATGTATCCTTCTACCTTTAACTCTGATGCTCCTCCAAAGACCAAGAACAAATCTTTAGTTCTTCTTAAGTACTTAAGAATGTTCTTCACAGCTGTCCAGTGCTCTTCGCCTGGATTCGACTAATATCTGCTAGTGACACTCACAGCAAGGGCTATATCAGGTCGTGTACACAGCATGGCATACATGAGGCTCCCTATTACAGAAGCATAAGGGATCCTGCTCATGCGTTGAATCTCTTCAGATGTGTTGGGGCACATTTTCTTGGAGAGATGAATCCCATGCCTAAGGGGTAATAGACCCCTTTTGGAATTTTCCATGCTGAATCTTTTCAGCACCTCCTCTATGTACATCTTCTGTGATAGGCCAAGCAACCTCTTAGATCTATCTCTATAGACCTTAATCCCCAAAATGTAGGATGCTTCTCCAAGGTCTTTCATGGAGAACTCTTTTGACAACCAAACCTTGACCGAGGTTAGCATGGAAACATCATTCCCAATCAAGAGGATGTCATCCACGTACAGTACGAGGAACACGACAGCACTTCCACTAACCTTCTTGTAAACACACGGTTCCTCTTCATTCTTGATGAAATCAAACGATTTGATCGCATCATTGAAACGAGTGTTCCAACTCCGAGATGCTTGCTTTAGTCCATAGATGGACCTTTGCAGCTTGCAGACCTTGTGATCTCCATCACTGGAAGTGAAACCTAAAGGCTGCTCCATATAGATATCTTCATCAAGATATCCATTTAGGAAAGCAGTTTTTACATCCATCTGCCATATTTCATAATGATGAAATGCTGCAATGGCAAGCAATGTTCGAATGGATTTCAGCATGGCTACTGGTGAAAAGGTCTCCTGATAGTCAATGCCTTCGCGCTGACTATACCCTTTCGCCACTAGCCTTGCCTTATAGGTCTCTACCTTTCCATCCGAACCTATTTTCCTTTTGTAGATCCATTTGCATCCAATAGGTACTATACCTTCTGGTGGATCTACTAAAGTCCAGACTTGGTTGGAATACATGGAGTCTATCTCTGACTTCATGGCTTCCAGCCATTTCTTGGAATCGATATCAGATATCGCCTCATTGTAGGTATTGGGATCCTGTATATGTTTCCTATCTCCCATGAGGAACATTTCCTCGGTGTCCTTTGATGCAAAAATAAAATTGTTCTCCCAAGTGCAGGAGAATCGCACAAGTAGTAAATTCTCGGGAGTCCGAGGTCGAATCCTCAGGGAACGAAATGTATATGAGATTATTTAATATAATTTTAGATTAATTAATTCAATAAATTTGTGGATTAAAATTATGTTTTGATTTTCAGAAATTAAAATCAGAGAACAATATAGCAATAAACAAAGTTCAATAAAATAAAGATGGTAGGGATCTGGAATCCCCCTTGATGATATTGCACCCAAGAAATAAACTCTATGGTTCTTGATTAAAAATGAATGGTAGGATAGATCTAATCATGGTATATGTTTCATGAACATATGAACTCAATTTCTAAGCATTCATCGTGCTTTCTACGTCTACGACGAATCAAATACTAAAGCAATCCATATATCAATAATCATAATCCATTAAAGAGCTATCTACGAAATAACTATGCATGGATCAAAAACATATCAGTAAATATAATTCATTCAAGACAAAAGTTTAGAGTTTACTTCAAAGAGCAATACATCAAAGGTTCCTCCATCTCCCTCCCTAAGAAATTAGCCACTCATTTCAAACATTAGTCCCTCTTTTCTCATTTTTTTTTCTTTTTCCTTTTCGAAAACAGGGGCTCCCCTGTTCCCTTTCTTTTTTTTTTTCTTTGAATACGGCTGAGGCTCCTCTGTTTCTTCCGAATGAGGGATGCTCCTTCTTTCAGCCGAGGGAGCCCTCCTATAAGCTGCGATGAGTCCCTGATCCAGTTGCGAGATATCCAGACGCGGAATCATGGGAGAATGCTTCGTGGGAGGTTGCGGACGTTGGCTCACGGACGCGGAGAAGATTTGGGAACGAATCCGGAAGACGCGTGGAGAACGGATGCTTGCGGAATCTAGGGAAGGCTGAAGATCGTGGGATGCTGGAATCTTGAATGTGATCACTGGATGAAGTCGGGACACAGGAGGAGATTTGATCGTGGATTCCGAGAGCTGGGAGGTTGATCATGGATGGCTGGATCGCAGCTGATACGTGCTGTAAACGCGTGGATGAAGTTGGATCTTTGCTGGGGACTGAGACGCGGAAGAGGCTCGCGGGATGTGCTGTGAACTGGGAGAAGCTGGATGTGGGAAGGCTTCACGGAAGGACGCGTGGACTGCGAGGAAGACGGAAGCTGGATCGCGATCTTCATGGGATGCACGCGGACGCTGGGAGCTGATGTGGTTAGAACGTGGAGGATCACTCACGGGAGAAGCGGAAGAAGAGGTGGACGGCTGCGGGATGCTAGGAAGATCCAATGCTGAGAGCAGGAAGATTGCACACGGGAGAAGCGGACTCGGGGAAGATGAGATTTGGAAGGTGGATCACTGGATTCGGACGCTTCGGATGCTTCGTGGACACGGCAGATGATGCAGGGGTGACTGCTGGGATGAATGAACTCCAAAAGCCTTGAAATGGGGAAAAGAAGAGGATGCTTATTTCTTCCATGCGGGCGGACACGTGGAATAGATGCTTGGGCTTGTAGAAGAACAAAACTGCGACGAAGTATACGGCTGAACTTGACCTCCTTCTAGTGTGCAACTGGGGTCGACCCATGCAGTTGGCTGGTCACCTGCAGTGATGCATATTTTTGGACCCAATGTGCATTTTAGCTTTGATTTCCAATCACCTGCACCCCACAAAAATATAATATTAATACAGCACTTCTATCATTATTTGTTAGCAATAATACTAATTTAAGTGATGTATAGATCGCACTTTTGTGCTCCATCACACCCCCCAACTAGCTTATTGCTAGTCTCTAGCAATTAATGAGTAGATAATAAAATGAGAGTGCAAAAGGTGTTGGTTGATCCTTTAATATTTTATTAGAACTAATTGCATAAAATTAAGATAAGCACTCACTTTCGTAGGAATCACGATTGCACTTAGCACGTGCAACAAGCCGTTAAACCCCTAGGTTACCCTAGTGGACGAGTGTTGTCTCGTGAGGGTTTTCAGGGATATTACCCACAAACATCATGAATTATATGACATGAGATTTTAATAAAAATATGAAATAAATCCTAAGCTAATACACATGTAATTAATTGATATATATTTTCAAGCATGGTAACTGTCAAAGCAAGGAAATATAAAAGTGTAGTGTGCATCAAATTGCATGACTTTCTCAGAGTACTAATACCTCCACCACAACAGGGCACCGCCTGAATTTTAGGTGCACTACTCAAGTTCACAAATGTTTTCTACAATTTGTTAGAACCTGATCCATCAAATTTTCAGAATATCACATGTTGTCTAAATTTGTCAAGAATGGTTCGCATGTAAAGAAAGAGCTATCAATCTCAACTAAACAACCCGGATACACAGAGGTCCAACACAATGGAGTCAAACCAGTCATTACCACATGTCACTAGGTTCAGCCTAACCAACTCATTCATGCTTATTTTTATTTCATTTCATATATATATATATATATTTTCAATACACATGACAACTACAGCTATCCAACCCCATTAGGCTCTAGTAAGGTCCAGGTAGCGAGCTTTCAGTCAATGACCCCCGATCCAGTTGGCTCAAGACATTAGGTGAAACACCCCTCGGACTTAATTACTCGAACCAGACTACGCCACGAGGCCAGACTTGTCATCATAAGTATTTATTTATTTATTTATTTTTATTTTTTTAAATAATAATTATGCAAGAAAAGAGATGGTAGACTGAACCATATAAATATTTTTATTATATATGTGACTGCATCGTGACTATAGGTCAACCAAGGTCGGATCATAAGGTGAGGATGATAGTGTTATTTTGATGATTAACAAGCAATTATCTAGAGTATGTTATAAGTTAAATCGATACTTCATTTATAAGTTTATTACTCTCAGTATATTTTGTATTAATTGATATAGATACATTTCATTGTTCATTTGAATGAATCTAACCTTGAGATGCAGCAAAGAAGTAATTGAGTCGACCCAAAGGATGATTGGGTCGACCCCGGCACATCAAGAAAATATTTGGCACACTTCTGCAAAAATGACAAAGATGAACAGTGAGTTGGGTCGACCCAAGGAAAGCATGAGTCGACCCAAGGATCAAGATCCTCAAAACAAGACAGAAAAATGGTTCTCTGGATTTACTGAGAGGGTCGACCCAAGAAATAGTTGAGTCGACCCAAACCCTGAGAGGGTCGACCCAAAGGCAAGACAGAAAAGAAGACAGAAAAGGTTCTCTGGAAACCCTGTTAGGGTCGACCCAAGAAGAAGTTGAGTCGACCCAAGTGAACTTTGAGTCGACCCAAAGAAAGGTTGGGTCGACCCAAGTGAAGGAAGGCTGAATTTCAAGTTTCTGTGGATTCTGAGAGGGTCGACCCAAGGAATGTTTGAGTCGACCCAAGTGAAAGTTGGGTCGACCCAAGGACAGGTTGAGCCGACCCAAACACGGGCTGAAGCATAACGGCTAGTTCTGCAGATGTACTTTTTGTCCTTTCAAAAGTGAGTAACGGCTAGTTTTTGAATTCTAACCATTGGGGCTTGTCCAATGGATGTAGGAAGCTATTTAAAGTGGCACTATTCATCAGATAAAACAACATTTCCAAAGAATATCAAAGAGTACACAAGAAAGAGAAAGTGCCCTAATCTTCTTCATCCAAGTGCTTCATTCAAGAATCAAAGAAAGGGGTTGAGCAGATTCAAAGAGTCATCTAGAGCTCCATCCTCCCTTGAAGAGTGAAGCATCCTTGACAAAGAAGAGAGAAGTCACTACAAGCGATAAATACTTTCTAAACTCTTCTTTGTAGTTTATATTGTTTCATTTGCTCATTTAGGAGTTTAAATCTTCTTCCTTTATTTGTTAAACTACTTGTAAAGGTTGGTTGGTTAGCCCGCAAAACCAACGGAATAGGTTGATTGGTGAATCCGGAAAACCAATTGTAAAGGTTCGTTGGTGAGCCCGTAAAACCAACATAGGTTCGTTGGTGAGCCCGTAAAACCAACATAGATTTTTGGTGAACCCGAAAAACCAAGGTGTAAAGGTTTTTGGATTGTGAGCCCGGAAAACAATCCAACTGTAATCCGCGGGATTATAGTGAATTCTCAAGGGGTCGCTTGGGGAGTGGACGTAGGTGCTAAGGAGAGCACCGAACCACTATACTTCTTGTTGTTTGTATTGTGATTTGTTTAAGTTCACTAACTCATCATTTAACACAAGTAAGATAGTTAAAATTAAAAGAAACCAATTCACCCCCCCCCCCCTCTTGGCTTGTCACCTTGGGCAACAAGTGGTATCAGAGCAAGGTGCTCCAATAGTACTTATTGATCTCACAATCAAGAGTTAAAGATCATGACAACCCAAGTGGGATGTTCTATGAGTGAGGGGCAATCCACAGATAGACCTCCACTATTTAATGGTATAAACTACACACATTGGAAAGCACGCATGCGCATTTTTATTCAAGCACATGACTACGATTTATGGAGTATCATAGTCAATGGGCTACATACAAATACTAATCATGATAAGAAAATGGCTCAGCAAAATGCAAAAGCCATGAATATTCTATATTGTGCATTGGATGATAGTGAACTTAATAACATATCTTTTTGCATGACTGCTAAGAAAATATGGAGTATGCTTGAAGTTAAATATGAATGCACTAACATTTCTAATGAATTTGAAACTAGCTCCGAAGAAGTAGAGCAGCAAACTGAAATTAAAAATTCTTGCTTTATGGCACATGAAGATAAGGTATGTATTGGAACACAAAGTGATTTCTCATTCCAAGATAAAGTACATGTTGAAACTCAATCTGATTTTAGATTTGATGAACTTCATGATGCTTTTTCTGATCTATACTTAGAATATAAGAAGCTTAGTTTAAAGAATAAAAAGCTAAATCAGAAAAATCTATCTCTTGCTGAAAGCTATGATATAACTCAGAAAAATAATAAATTACTTTCAGAAGACAATGAAAGGCTAACTAAAGAAGTTAACAAATTTAAGCCTATAGTTGAAAAATTTACTATCAGCTCTGAAAAACTGAACTTAATGATAAATAATCAAAGAGCTGAATTTGAAAAGGCTGGATTAGGATATCAATCTTGGTACACACAAAAATTCCTTAATGACATATGTGTTAAATCCTCCACTATCTATCATAAAACGGATTCTAATTTATCTGATGAACCTAATGAACAAAAATAGAAAATTAAAAATCCATCATCTACTTATATTAAATCGATGTTTGTTAAATTTAATAAGAGTATGCAGAAATACATTCCTTATAATCCTAAAATCTGCAAGCCTATGGACAAAATAGCTATTAAGAAAATATGGGTTCCAAAAGGAACAATAATAGCTAACCTACAAGGACCCAAAAGAGCTTGGGTTCCTAAGTTGAAAATCTGAATATTTTCTATAGGTGTGTCTAGCACTCAAGGCTCCAACAAAAGATGTTAATTTAGACATTGGGTGCTCTAGACATATATTAGAGAATGAAACTTAAAATATACTTAAGAAAAGTAATTGAAATGAAAAGAATAATGAAATTAGTAATTCTTGCATCTCATCATTCTCTTTGCCTTAGTATCTAATTAAAACATCAATTGCAGGTATTAATCAATTTTGTGATATAGGTAATATTTTTAAAAACATAATCAAATCACTTCATTTTATAGTATGCTTTACTTACTGCTGGATGAGTTGCTAAATGATTAATCAATTTATTAAGAATAACTCTATGAATTCTCTATATGCTTGATTGAGAGTTTTTATCAATGGTATTATCTTTTATTGATCATAGACATGAGAATGTATACTTGGTATGACTTTAAATATATGCACTATGAATACCAAGATTAAAGAAACCACTTTTGGCATATAAAATCAATTCATACTAGTATGTACTTAATCTCAAAAGACCTTGTCATTGGCTTACTTAAATTAATTTCTACAAGGTCAAAGTTTGCTATGCATGTCATCTAGAAAAACAAACTAGAATCATTTCGAAATCTGAAAACATTGTTTCCACCTCTTAGTCTTGGAAAATTCTCCATATGAACTTATTTGGATCTCTAGGATAGTGAGCCTAGGAGATAAGCTTTCTGATTTTGTAATTGTGGAAAATTTCTCAAAGCTAATATTGGTTTTGTTCTTGGCACTTAAATTAAAATATTTTCTGCATTGGCACAAACTCACAAAAAGGGTTCAAATGAAAAAGGTTTGCAAACTATGAAAATAAAATTGTATCATGGCATAGTTTTGAAAACCAATTTCTTATTGAGTTGTGCACAGAAAATAATATTGAATACAATTGTTTCTACACCAAGAACACCATAAATAAAATAGAGTTGATAGAATCCTTGAAGAAATGAAAAAGACAATGTTGTATGATAGTCATCTACTTAAATGATTTCTGTTAAAAGCTATCATCATTGTCATACATATGGTTTCTATTAGAAAACTCCTTTTGATCTTCTGAAAAATAGAAAATGATATATTGTATATCTTTTATATTTTTCAGTCATACATGTCATGCTTGATATGTTCTTATAAAAATAATGTCAAATCTGATAAAACAAATATTTCTTTGGATATTACTCTTCAAGCAATGCATATAGAATATTCAATGAAAAGATACTAGTTGTAGAGATATCAATTCATACTATTTTTATTAAAACTAGATCCTTTATTGAGAATATAGTTTATCATTTTGATTCTACGTAACAATCTGAATTTTGATAGAAACAACTGTTTAAGATAATTTGATTAAAACTTAGCTAGCACGTCTTATTGATAGTTATCTTAAGCAAATAGAATCTAAGCTAAATTGATTCTGAAAACAAGAAATTGATTTGACCTTGATGAATCTTCCTATTGCCTCACATGCTTGTTGTTGAACCATCTTGGTTAATGAAACTATCTCTTTAGTTCAAGTGACATGTGCTTGCTTATATTTAGGCAATCTCTTGAGTAAAGTGACTCAACATTCAATTATTGTCATATCTTATGTTGAGTCATCTAGTTAAGAAATATGTTGTATGAATGTTTTGTATCTTGAAGCAACTAATGACTTTCTTTCAAGAAAGAAAAGAAGTTTGTTAATAATGCAGGATCCTTGAGCAAAAGAAAGAGAGATAAAGAAAAGAAAATGAACAATTATTCAAGAGAAGTAAAATCTAAGTAAAGGCAAATACTCCAATCTTTAGAAAAAGCAAAACAAGCATAATATATTTGGCACATTTGTGAGACTAATATGAACATTCCTTTTGGAAGAGATAAAATCCGTAATTAATTACAGAAAAAGTTTGAAGTGAACATTTTAACCCTTCTATATTGCTCATCATAGGGATGGTGCCAATGGGGAGGCTAGTGGTAGTACCCGGCACTATTTGATCCAACTATTCGGTGTAGGGCATATTAGGGACGGCACAAGAGGGAGGCTAGTGGTAGTACCTCGTAACCCTTCCAACTCCACCGGATAGGGAGCAAATAGAGTATAGAGCATAGAAAAGTAAAACCAAAAGAAATGAAGATTAGAATATCCACTGAGTGGTTAAAGGAGGAAATTCAAAAATGAGGAAATGAATGACAAGATAAATGAAAGTATATAAAAAGCTTGTGAAAAGCCAAATGAAGTTTCGATCACTTAAAAACACACCTTAAGGATAAAAGCTTAAACTTAATTTAAAAATGCTTCTATCGTTGCATTTTTGTAACTTTCATTATATACTTCAATGATTGCATCATTTTGGGGAATAACTCAATATGATTTCTAGATGAAAACTACGGTTTAAGAAAAATAGAATTACTTTGGATACCTTGGTTGTTTGCTCCGATACGCATCTGAAACATATCTTTTTTTATCTTATAAGTGTACTGAAATTGGTCTAAATGATGTGTTTTTCAATGATCTTGATTGCAAATAAGTGGTTCTAAACATATAATATTATTTTGATATTAAAAAGATTTATGGTGCTTCATATATACATTGCTGAAAAACTATGACTAAGAAATTAATATTTTGAATATACACTCCTACATAATTAAATGCTTCTATCATTAAAAAGAAAAGCTATTTTTAAGAAGAGAGTTAATGATCCTAAAGCTTAGAATATTTCAACTCACTTCAATAATTCTTATAGGAAAGAAAATGTAATTACTTTTGAAAGAAATTTGAGCTTCAAAAAAATTATTTTCTGATTAATATCTCCATACATATTCAAAAAAAAATAAGAAGAAATATAATTTATTCTTGAAAGATTAAAAAGAGTGATTGCTATAAATTTTGAAAAATTCTAGATCACTCTACATTCTTGATATTATAGAAGAACAAAAAAAAAAAAAAAGATTTGAAAGAAAATGCATCTTTTGAGGGGAAGCTTTAAATACTCAATCTCTTTATTGAAAATTATCTTCAAAATCTAAACTCTCAAATGGAATGATTAATTAAGGGGGAGAAAGAAAATTTCAGAGTGAGAGATCATATAGAACTTAATCGTATAAATTCGCATCTAAAGATGAGACAAAGAATACTAAATGTAAAGTGGTATTAAACTTTGTGCTTCATTGAATATCTTTTGAAAGTTGGATTTCCATCTGTATTCATCGGTAAATCATTTATTTCTGAAAATTTAATTGAAAAGGATTCCATCTGTCTTAGTTTCGAAAATTTATCTTGGAATCTACTTATGAGTTCTTATTGGCTTGCACTTTAGTGTTTCAATCCTGAGCCAATTCATTTTAATTAATTTTGATTCTATGATCTTTAAAGGAGTAAAAGAAAGTCTTTAAGAGAGCTTTAAAAGAACTTTCAAAGCCCTGAATTTTATGTATCCTACATTGCATAAATTCATATTTTGGTATCTATGCTCCAATACTTTTATATCATGAAAGAACTTTGAAGTCATTAAGAATTAAGGATTCAACATAATCTTATGTTTTTCGAGTATATAAGTTTTGATCTTTATCTGCTCTTATACTATACTCTAAAAATTAATTAGATTGCTCTTATGTTGCTATATACTTAATATATTAAAAAAAAAAGGGTATTGGATTTTCATTCGTGCTTTCTTTGAATATTATTCTTGATACTCCTTGAAATAACTTGAAAAAGATTCCATCTACACTTGATTTCAAAACTATCTTTGGAATCTACATTTAGAGATCACTTCTGGCTTACATCCTTAATATCTCATTCCTAAAGCCAAACACATAGAAATAAGATATCATTTTATTAGGGATCGTGTGCAAAATGGAAACATATGTATTGAGCATATATGCACTGAAAAACAATTAGCCGACATATTCACAAAACCCTTGAGTGAAGATAGATTCTGCACGCTAAGGAGGGAATTAGGCATATGTGATCCTTTTTATTGAAGAGATATAAAAGGGAGCAAGCAGTCTCATGATACATTCCTCCCATTTCTAAAAACCTATGAAACATGAGTCAAACTTATAATCTATAGATTCCTTACTCATGTATCATTGTCCCAGAAAGAATTTGTAAGGATTGGAAGCAAGGAAAATTTTTAGAAGCGAAAAGGAAGAGAAAGAAAAAATTTCTGAACTTGGGTCGACCCAACCCAGAATAGGGTCGACCCAACGTTGAGTCGACCCAAGAAAATTCTTGAGTCGACCCAACGTCGGGACCCCACTGTTAAAAGGGGGACCCGTGAGCTATCTAGGGCACTGTTTACCCTTTGTCCTCTTCCGAAAATCCTATTTCCCACTCTCAAATCTTCTCCAATCATCTCCAAACAGTAGATTACTTCAATATCTTGGAGAAATGGGACCCAAGAGAGCTATAGCCAAGCGATCCGGGAGAGTCTCACGATCTTGTTTAGAGCCTAGGATATGTATCTAGTTCTCATATGTATTTTGTGTTGATCATGTATTTTGAACCTTGATTGAGGAACATTGTATTTGCTTTTGTTTATGGCATGATTGTACTAAAATGTTCCTATTTTGATCAATGAAGTTTGAATGTTTGTTATTTATTGTGTCTTTTCCCATGTACCTATTTGATGATAACAAAAAGGGGGAGAAGTAAAGAAAGAGTAATAGGGGAGAAGTAAAGATAGAGTAAATAGAGTAACAAAAAGGGGGAGAAGTAAAGAAAGAGTAATAGGGGAGAAGTAAAGATAGAGTAATAAGAGGAGAAGTAAAGAAAAAAAGAGAAATAATTTGTAAAACAAATTGAAAATCATATAGGAAAGCATATACATCCAAGGGGGAGCAATTTGCAACAATGAAAATGATCAAGTCAAAAATTTATATCAAATTTCAGAATTTGGCACATATAATTTCAGAATTTGGCACGCACCTTTCACACCTCGATACATAACCTGAAACTCATGTTTTATCTCAAATTTTTGGAGTTTCATCTTTAATGAATTATAAATGAAAGGGGGAGTAATTCAAAAAGTCAAATTGGCAACATTTGAATGATATAGGGGGAGACTTCACTCTTATATATGAAAAGTTAAAATTCAGCAAGTTAAGCCATTTCAAAAACTGATTTTAAAGACAAGTATCAATAGGCTCATACTCTTTATTTTGTAATCATCAAAAAGGGGGAGATTGAGGATGATAGTGTTATTTTGATGATTAACAA
The DNA here is from genome assembly GCF_051530095.1 of Phoenix dactylifera. Lineage (NCBI taxonomy): Eukaryota > Viridiplantae > Streptophyta > Magnoliopsida > Arecales > Arecaceae > Phoenix > Phoenix dactylifera. The sequence goes on along the minus strand of NC_143192.1, from coordinate 28,228,090 downwards.
GCAATTATCTAGAGTATGTTATAAGTTAAATCGATACTTCATTTATAAGTTTATTACTCTCAGTATATTTTGTATTAATTGATATAGATACATTTCATTGTTCATTTGAATGAATCTAACCTTGAGATGCAGCAAAAAAGTAATTGAGTCGACCCAAAGGATGATTGGGTCAACCCCGGCACATCAAGAAAACATTTGGCACACTTCTGCAAAAATGGCAAAGATGAACAGTGAGTTGGGTCGACCCAAGGAAAGCATGAGTCGACCCAAGGATCAAGATCCTCAAAACAAGACAGAAAAATGGTTCTCTGGATTTACTGAGAGGGTCGACCCAAGAAGTAGTTGAGTCGACCCAAGCTTGAGTCGACCCAAACCCTGAGAGGGTCGACCCAAAGGCAAGACAGAAAAGAAGATAGAAAAGGTTCTCTGGAAACCCTGTTAGGGTCGACCCAAGAAAAAGTTGAGTCGACCCAAGTGAACTTTGAGTCGACCCAAAGAAAGGTTGGGTCGACCCAAGTGAAGGAAGGCTGAATTTCAAGTTTCTGTGGATTCTGAGAGGGTCGACCCAAGGAATGTTTGAGTCGACCCAAGTGAAGTTGGGTCGACCCAAGGACAGGTTGAGCCGACCCAAACACGGGCTGAAGCATAACGGCTAGTTCTGCAGATGTACTTTTTGTCCTTCCAAAAGTGAGTAACGGCTAGTTTTTGAATTCTAACCATTGGAGCTTGTCCAATGGATGTAGGAAGCTATTTAAAGTGGCACTATTCATCAGATAAAACAACCTTTCCAAAGAATATCAAAGAGTACACAAGAAAGAGAAAGTGCCCTAATCTTCTTCATCCAAGTGCTTCATTCAAGAATCAAAGAAAGGGGTTGAGCAGATTCAAAGAGTCATCTAGAGCTCCATCCTCCCTTGAAGAGTGAAGCATCCTTGACAAAGAAGAGAGAAGTCACTACAAGCGATAAATACTTTCTAAACTCTTCTTTGTAGTTTATATTGTTTCATTTGCTCATTTAGGAGTTTAAATCTTCTTCCTTTATTTGTTAAACTACTTGTAAAGGTTGGTTGGTTAGCCCGCAAAACCAACGGAATAGGTTGATTGGTGAACCCGAAAAACCAATTGTAAAGGTTCGTTGGTGAGCCCGTAAAACCAACATAGGTTCGTTGGTGAGCCCGTAAAACCAACATAGGTTTTTGGTGAACCCGAAAAACCAAGGTGTAAAGGTTTTTGGATTGTGAGCTCGGAAAACAATCCAACTGTAATCCGCGGGATTATAGTGAATTCTCAAGGGGTCGCTTGGGGAGTGGACGTAGGTGCTAAGGAGAGCACCGAACCACTATACTTCTTGTTGTTTGTATTGTGATTTGTTTAAGTTTACTAACTCATCATTTAACACAAGTAAGATAGTTAAAATTAAAAGAAACCAATTCACCCCCCCCCCCCTCTTGGCTTGTCACCTTGGGCAACATAAGGCACCTAAGTAATCTAGTCGGGATATTCAACCTCTATCTTTATGTGAAAACCAAATCCTGAACCTTATGGTACGAAAAAGGATACTCATACTTCTTTTATGGATAAGGCTAACAAAAATGCAGTTAACAAATATGAACTCCTGAGGCCATCCTATTATCATTAAGTACACGTGTGGGGATCTAATAATAGGTCTCTGATTAATCATAGTATGCATGTGTTCCTTGCCTTAATAGTTGCACAAGCTTAATATGAAAATACACGTGCATTTGCTCAGAAAAGAGAGTAATGGAATAATGCAAAAACAAGTTTTTTTTTTATCAAAATATTTTCCTCCCCCCAACTTAAACATTGCATTGTCCTCAATGTAAAAAAAAATTCAAAAAAACTATATATGAGAGACAATAGAGAAAATAATAGAGAGAAGAAGAATACCTTGAGCTGTTGATTTCCAGAAAAGAAAACCTACAAAATAAGAAGAAAACTAGAAATAAAAGAAAAAAATTTAATTCTAACTAATATACACATAGCTTGGCCGTCATGCTCAGTCATAAGAAGCTCCTCCAAGGGCAAGGAGTCCTCTTCATCTGCAAAATTCTCAAGAAAAGGTTTTAATCTTTGTCCATTTACCTTAAAAATTGTGCCATCTTGTGGATTTTCAATTTCAACTGCCCCGCGTGGAAAAACAGTTTTTACAATGAAAGGACCTGTCCATCTTGATCGTAACTTTCCAGGAAACAGATGTAAGCGGAAGTCATAACAAAGAACTTTTTGTGCAGGTTCAAAAGATTTTCTTAGAATTAATTTATCATGCCTAATTTTCATTCGTTCTTTATAAAGTCTAGCATTGTCATACGCATCCCGTCGAATTTCATTCAACTCACTTAGTTGTATTTTTCTGGCTAAACCAGCATCTGACAGTTCAAAGTTTAATTTTCTAATGGCCCAATACGATTTATGCTCTATTTCAATAGGTAGATGACATGCTTTTCCATAGACTAGCCGATACGGGGACATACCAAGAATAGTTTTATAAGCAGTACGGTAAGCCCACAATGCGTCAAAAAGTTTTAAAGACCAGTCTTTGCGTGATGGATTCACCGTTTTCTCTAAAATTCGTTTAATCTCCCGATTGGCTAACTCTACTTGGCCACTAGTCTGCGGGTGATAAGGAGTTGCAATTCTATGAGTGATACCGTACTTTCGTAACAGAATTTTGAAAGGTTTATTACAGAAATGTTTTCCCCCATCACTAATTATAACCTTGGGCATCCCAAACCTAGAAAATATGTTTTCTTTAAGAAATTTTAAAACTGGTTTGTGGTCATTTGTTCGACAAGATACAGCTTCCACCCATTTGGACACATACTCAACACCCACCAAAATGTACTCATATCCAAAAGACGGTGGGAATGGGCCCATGAAATCAATGCCCCACATGTCAAAAATTTCAATAGCAGTAATGGGCTGAAGAGGCATCATTTGCCTATGAGTTAGACTTCCAACACGTTGACATGGGTCACATGTCCTACAGAACTCGTGGGCATCTTTAAATAGTGTAGGCCAATAAAAACCACATTGTAACACCTTAGCTGCCGTTTTCTTAGATGCAAAGTGTCCTCCGCAAGCATTGGCATGACAAAAAGAGAGTACACTTTGTATCTCATGATCCGGAATGCATCTTCTAAAGATTTGATCATTGCAATACTTGAACAAATAGGGGGCATCATAATAATAACTTCTTACTTCACGCAAGAAATTATTCTTATCATTCGATCCCCAATGCTCCGGCATCCGGTTCGTGACAAGAAAGTTTACAATATCAGCATACCATGGCATAGTAGAAAGTGTAAATAATTGCTCTTCAGGGAACGAGTCCTTGATGGGCAACTGTGGCACCAAATCATGAACAACTAGCCGTGATAAATGGTCAGCAACCACATTCTCTACTCTTTTTTTATCTTTGATAGTGATGTCAAATTCTTGGAGTAGAAGTATCCATCATATTAAGCGTGGTTTGGCATCTTTCTTATTCAATAAATATTTTAGCGCTGCATAATCTGTAAAGATAACAATAGGAGCACCAAGGATATAAGAGCGAAATTTGTCTAATGCAAATACTACTGCAAGCAATTCCTTCTCGGTGGTGGTATAATTCATTTGAGCATCATTTAAGGTTTTGCTTGCATAGTAGATGACATATGGCTTATTATCCTTGCATTGTCCTAGGACAGCTCCTATCGCATAGTCACTAGTATCGCACATGATCTCAAAAGATAATGACCAATCGGTGGTCACACGATGGGTGCAGTTCTAAGCATAGCCTTCAATTTTTCGAATGCCTCTTGGCATGTTTCAGTCCAATTGAACGGTGTATCAAGGGATAGGAGGTTACATAATGGTCGGGCTATGACACTAAAGTCCTTGATGAACCTCCTATAAAATCCTGCGTGACCCAAAAATGATCTAACATCTCTAACCGTTTTGGGTGCAGGTAGCTTGGCGATTAAGTCAATCTTGGCTCTATCAACTTCCATGCCCTTCGATGAAACAATATGTCCTAGGACAATTCCCTTTGGCACCATAAAGTGGCATTTCTCCCAATTTAGTATTAGATTCCTTTCCATGCATCGAGCTAAGACTGCTTGTAAATGTAATAAATAATCATCAAAAGAATCGCCAAAAATAGAGAAATCATCCATAAACACTTCTAAAAATTTTTCGTTCATTTCTTCAAAAATGCTGAGCATACACCTTTGGAATGTTGCAGGTGCATTACACAACCCGAATGGCATCCGACGGAAAGCAAATGTGCCAAAAGGACAAGTGAAGGTAGTCTTCTCTTGATCCTCAGGTAAAATTTTGATTTGGTAGTACCCGGAATAGCCATCGAGAAAACAATAGAATTTGTGTCCTGCAACTCTTTCCAAAACTTGGTCTAGGAAGGGTAGGGGAAAGTGATCCTTCCTAGTGACCAAATTCAATTTTCGGTAGTCAACACACATGCGCCAACTCGTCGGAACACGAGTTGGGACTAGTTCACCCTGCTCATTTTTGACTACCGTCAGACCCGCTTTCTTGGGCACGACTTGAGTAGGACTCACCCACTTGCTATCGGAAATTGGGTAAATAATACCCACGTCAAGCAACTGGAGGACTTCTGCTTTAACCACATCTCTCATCGTAGGATTCAACCTGCGTTGCATTTGCCTTGTGGTTTTAGCGTTGTCCTCCAAATATATCCGGTGCGTGCAAATTAAAGGGCTAATCCCCTTCAAGTCGGCAATAGACCATCCTAAAGCTTCCTTATGATTCTTTAGAATACCAAGTAATTTTCTTTCTTGGGCATGATCCAGATCAGATGAGATGATTATAGGAAATGTGTCCTCGGGTCCAAGAAAGGCATACTTGAGTTCCTTCGGTAAAGGTTTCAACTCGAGCTTAGGTGTTTGTTCATGGGATGGTACTATCTTTGCTTTTCGAAGTGGCAACTGTTCAAATTCCTCTATTCTTGGTCTCCACCCATTGACCATCATGACATCCGAATTATCTAAAACAGGTAGGACCACATCATCAGCAGTACCTTCAGAACACCAATCTATCAAACCATTGTCGGCCGATTCAGTAAATGTTTCTTTTAACAGATATTCTTCCGCAATGGTTTCAACCCATTCAACTTCTTTACTTTCTTCATGATCACTGGGTTGTTTATCTATACTAAAGACGTTCAGTTCCAAGGTCATATTGCCAAAAGAAAGCTTCATGACACCATTCCTACAATTGATCAATGCATTAGAAGTTGCAAGGAATGGACGTCCTAAGATGACCGGAATCTGAGATGGTGAATTGGAAGCCGGATGTGTGTCCAGTACGATAAAGTCAACAGGAAAATAGAACTTGTCTACTTGGACCAACACATCTTCGATAATCCCTCTAGGAACCTTCACTGACCTATCAGCTAATTGTAAGGTCATAGTTGTTGGCTTCAACTCACCCAAACCGAGTTGCTCATATACCGTATATGGCAACAAGTTCACACTCGCTCCTAAATCTAGCAATGCTCGCTCAATCCTAAAATTGCCAATGATGCACGAGATAGTTGGGATCCTTATATTTAGGAAGAATGTTATGCTGTAAAATTGCACTCACATTTTCAGCCAGAAATGCCTTCTTCTTGACATTTAAACGATGCTTGACAGTGCACAAATCTTTTAAAAATTTTGCATAGGAAGGCACTTGTTTGGTTGCATCAAGAAGAGGTACATTGATTTTTACTTGCTTAAAAAGCTCAAGAATTTCAGAGTTTGGTTCAAGCTTTTGCAAGGGCTTTAATCTTTGTGGAAATGGTGCAGGAAAAGGACATTCAATTTTTTCAGTAGATGTTGGTGCTTCAGTTTCTTCATTATCCTTTTCTTTTGTCTTGGGAGGGTCAGAATCAGGTATGACTTGTGTTTGTTCTAGGACTGGTCGGTCAATAATCTTTCCACTTTGCAAAGTTATTATACTCTTTGCTTGTTCTTTATGCGAAGTTGAAGATGATGCATTGCTACCGCCGTAGACTTGAGGATTAGGTTGTGGTTGAGCTGGTAGCTTACCTTTCTCTTGAGCACTTAAAGCAGTGGTCAGCGTTGTCAGTTGATTTCTTAATTCATCATTGATTTTAGCTTGACCTTGCATGAAAGATTGCAAAGTTTCTTCGAGACTGGATTTTTGAGGGGGTGCATGTGCATAATGAGGGTGCGGAGGTGGAGGAGTTGGGTTATATACTAGTTGAGGTTGGTCATTCCTCCACCTGAAATTTGGATGGTTCTTCCATCCAGGGTTGTAAGTACCCGAAAAAGGATTATTGAAAGATTTTTGATAGGTATTCATAACATTGGCCTGATCGTGCAAGACTTCCTTGAATGCGGGTATTGTGGGGCAATCAGTGATGAGATGGCCAGGCATCTCGCAAATCCTACAACACTCGCTGTTATGTTCTACGGTCTTGACGGGTTCAATCCTTCTAAGTTCAATTTCCTCTACCTTCCTAGTGAGGGCTGCCATTTTAGCCTGAATATCATCCTGAGTTCTAAGGTTGTAAAGGCCCCCGTGTCCAATGCTAGTAGGCTTAGGCAAAGGTTTATTCACTCTATCCCCTGTATCCCATAATTGTGCAGTCTCTGCGAGAGAGTCTAAATAGTCCCATGCCTCATCGGGTTGCTTTTCCAAAAATAGACCATTGCACATAGTCTCTATAAATTGTTTCAACTGTGGAGACAACCCTTCGTAAAAGAAACTAATGGTTCTCCATGTTTCAAACCCATGATGAGGACAAGAGAGAAGCAAATCTTTAAATCTCTCCCAGCATTCATAAAATGTTTCATGGTCTTTTTGTTGGAAGTTACTAATGTGCCTTTTCAAAAAGTTAGTCCTTTGTGCGGGAAAGAATTTTTTCAAGAATTCTCTTTGCATATCATGCCATGTTCCTAGCGATCTAGGTCTCAAGGAGTTCAGCCATGTTTTGGCTTTATCCTTTAAGGAAAAAGGAAACAAGGTCAATTTAAGGACATCTTCCGATACATTTGGCACTCTAAATGTGATGCTAATTTCCTCAAAATCCTTAAGGTGAAGATAAGGGTTCTCGGATTCCATTCCATGATACTTTGGCAGTAATTGAATTACTCCTGGTTTGATTTCAAAGTGTCCTACATTTTTAGGAATAATCATGCATGAAGGTTGACTAGTCCTAGTGGGGTGTAAGTATTGTCGAAGTGTCATAACTGGGGGTCTACCTTCATCACCATGGTGACTTCCTACATCATCAGGAAAATTTGCCATCTCACAAGGTTTGAGATACTGCGAAGGAATTTCAAGGATGTGTCCTAAGGGATGATCTAAAGTTGTACGACTTAATCGACCGGTGTCGTCCCTATTCCAACCTAGCATACAAAATTTAATTAAAATTTTTTTTTATATTTTTTTAAATAAATATAAATATAAGTACCAACTAAAGATACCCGAAAACTACACCCTAAAACAAAAACCTATTCACAATCACACATGCAACTAAACATTACACCTCAATTTCTAATGTTTTTCTTAAATTTCTAGACAGCTCTTAACTGGTTTGAAGAGGGCACCTAAGCCTCCAATCCGGCGTAATGAACCGAGTTGACCAGGTAAGTGGAGGGGTCACGATGCGTTCGCAAAGGTCCCACTTAAAATCCACTTGCCTCGAACAGATGAACTGTCTCCCTTATAGGGACAAAGCTTGCCTAGACATCAATTAAGCCACAGAGCGAAATTGGTGCAACTTTCGGTGGTCTTCGTCCTATTGAGCTCGAATGTCCTTAGGGGCCAACGTCTAGTTGATTTTAATTAAGCTTAGGATATTTATGCAATGGGGTGATTTTTGGGCTAAAGACGAGTGATGAAATCCCGACCTTATCTTTTTAAATGGGTTCAGCCCTTAGAATAGTTTATGCTGATGCCTTATACTATATGCAACAATAAATAGATTTTTTTTTAATGTTTTATGACATGACATTAAATTTCATTGAATAGGTGATCAAGCAAATTATTTATTTATTTATTTATTTTAAATTTTATGAGTTGAAGTTTGAAATTTGAATTCATAAATTTGAAATTTGAAATTTTAGGTTTTTCCTCTTTTTTTTTCTTAAATTTTCAATTAGCAACAAGGGTTAATAAGATATGATAACAATGAAATTCTGATTCTAAAACAATTAAATGCAGAAAATTTAAAACAGAAAGCAGCAAGGTTTCGTATTAATCTAATAGTCGTAGAAGTCTCAGAATGTAAATCAGACCGTTCAGATGAAAGAAAAACAGGTCCTGCACCTGACGACCAAATTTGAGTTCAATCAGACGGTTAATTACTTTGATATCAGAGTTTGATGCAGACTGTGCAGGAAATAAAAAAACAGCAGTAAAGATTTTTTTTTTTTTCGAAAGAAAAAGACTAACTACTAAAGTACTAATTAAATCTAAAATTATACTAATAACTAAGCCGTTCCCCGGCAACGGCGCCAAAAACTTGATGCAAAAATAAAATTGTTCTTCCAAGTGCAGGAGAATCGCACAAGTAGTAAATTCTCGGAAGTCCGAGGTCGAATCCTCAGGGAACGAAATGTATATGAGATTATTTAATATAATTTTAGATTAATTAATTCAATAAATTTGTGGACTAAAATTATGTTTTGATTTTCAGAAATTAAAATCAGAGAATAATATAGCAATAAACAAAGTTCAATAAAATAAAGATGGTAGGGATCTGGAATCCCCCTTGATGATATTGCACCCAAGAAATAAACTCTGTGATTCTTGATTAAAAATGAATGGTAGGATAGATCTAATCATGGTATATGTTTCATGAACATATGAACTCAATTTCTAAGCATTCGTTGTGCTTTCTACGTCTACGACGAATCAAATACTAAAGCAATCCATATATCAATAATCATAATCCATTAAAGAGCTATCTACGAAATAACTATGCATGGATCAAAAACATATCAGTAAATATAATTCATTCAAGGCAAAAGTTTAGAGTTTACTTCAAAGAGCAATACATCAAAGGTTCCTCCATCTCCCTTCCTAAGAAATTAGCCACTCATTTCAAACATTAGTCCCTCTTTTCTCATTTTTTTTTCTTTTTCCTTTTCGGAAACAGGGGCTCCCCTGTTCCCTTTCTCTTTTTTTTCTTTGAATACGGCTGAGGCTCCTCTGTTTCTTCTGAATGAGGGATGCTCCTTCTTTCAGCCGAGGGAGCCCTCCTATAAGCTGCGATGAGTTCCTGATCCAGTTGCGAGATATCCGGACGCAGAATCATGGGAGAATGCTTCGCGGGAGGTTGCGGACGTTGGCTCACGGACGCGGAGAAGATCTGGGAACGAATCCGGAAGACGCGTGGAGAGCGGATACTTGCGGAATCTAGGGAAGGCTGAAGATCGTGGGATGCTGGAATCTTGAATGTGATCACTGGATGAAGTCGGGACACAGGAGGAGATTTGATCGTGGATTCCGAGAGCTGGGAGGTTGATCACGGACGGCTGGATCGCAGCTGATACGTGCTGTAAATGCGTGGATGAAGCTGGATCTTTGCTGGGGACTGAGACGCGGAAGAGGCTCGCGGGATGTGCTGTGAACTGGGAGAAGCTGGATGCGGGAAGGCTTCACGGAAGGACGCGTGGACTGCAAGGAAGACGGAAGCTGGATCGCGATCTTCGTGGGATGCACGCGGACGCTGGGAGCTGATGTGGTTAGAACGTGGAGGATCACTCGCGGGAGAAGCGGAAGAAGAGGTGGACGGCTGCGGGATGCTGGGAAGATCCAATGCTGAGAGCAGGAAGATTGCACGCGGGAGAAGCGGACTCGGGGAAGATGAGATTTGGAAGGTGGATCATTGGATTCGGACGCTTTGGATGCTTCGTGGACGCGGCAGATGATGCAGGGGTGACTGCTGGGATGAATGAACTCCAAAAGCCTTGAAATGGGGAAAAGAAGAGGATGCTCATTTCTTCCACGCGGGCGGACACGTGGAATAGATGCTTGGGCTTGCAGAAGAACAAAACTGCGACGAAGTATACGGCTGAACTTGACCTCCTTCTAGTGTGCAACTGGGGTCGACCCATGCAGTTGGCTGGTCACCTGCAGTGATGCATATTTTTGGACCCAATGTGCATTTTAGCTTTGATTTCCGATCACCTGCACCCCACAAAAATATAATATTAATACAGCACTTCTATCATTATTTGTTAGCAATAATACTAATTTAAGTGATGTATAGATCGCACTTTTGTGCTCTCATCATCCTTACTAGTATACCTAAGTATCTATCGGAAGGATGGAAGACCCTACTAGATCTACGAGGTGGAGGAGGTACTATGTGTACTGGCTCTATGTAAATAGGTTCTTTAGGATCCATGACTCGTTGCTTTTTAGAGACTCTCTCTTCAAGCTCAATTTTTCTTCCACTGCCTCTATCAAGGATAAACTGTTTTTTCAGGAAGACGGCATGTTGGCTCACAAACACATTGTGATCCTCTGAGACGTAAAAATTGTATCCTAATGACTCTTTAGAATATCCAATGAAACGAGCACTTATGGTCCTAGGCTCTAACTTGTCCGCCTATTGTCGTTTGACATGGGCCGGACATCCCCAAATCTTGAGATGACCAAGACTCGGCTTCTTACCATGCCATATCTCATACGGTGTGGTAGGAACGGATTTAGAGGAAACTCTATTCAGTAAATAAATCGCGGATAATAAGGCATCTCCCTAAAGAAACCTAGGTAGATCAGTGAAGCTCATTATGGATCGGACCATATCCAATAGAGTCCGATTCCTCCTTTCTGACACCCCGTTGAGTTGAGGTGTTCCTGGAGGCGTCCATTGTGAGACTATGCCATTCTCCTTGAGATAATCCCGGAATTCTCCACTAAGGTATTCTCCTCCTCAATCTGATCGAAGAACCTTAAGGGTTTTTGCGGTCTGTTTTTCTACTTCATTTCTGAACTCTTTGAACTTTTCAAAAGACTCAGATTTGTATCTCATAAGATACACATACCCATATCGTGAATAGTCATCGGCAAAGGTAAAAGAATGCCCATTTATTATTCAATAATAATAAAATCAAGTACAAATTTATGTCCCAGAATTAATAATGTGTCCGCCAGATTGGCTTCTAGGACATACATCTAACACGAACTCCGGCCGTGAGTATTTAAATTAATTTTTCTGTTTTGTTCATACTAGTCCTATTTTAATCTAGATTAAAATTTTACTTTTGTTAAAAAAAATAATAAAAAAAATATAATAAAAAATATAATAAATAAATAAATAAATAAATAAAAATTTAGCTAGTTTGTTTGATCAACTATTCAAATGTAATTTAATGTCATGACATAAAATGTTAAAAATCTTCTTGATTGTTGCATATAGTATAAAGCATTTGCATAAAATAATCTAAGGGCTGAACCCATTAAAAAGATAAGGTCGGGATTTCATCACTCGTTCTTAGCCCAAAAAATCATCCCAGTGCATAAATATCCTAAGCCTAATTAAAATCAACTAGACGTTGGCCCCTAAGGATATTCGAGCTCAATAGGACGAAGACCACTGAAAGTTGCACCAATTTTGCTCTGTGGCCCGGATCGATGTCTAGGCAAGCTTTGTCCCTTTAAGTAATTGAAGGGAGACAATTTCTGTTCGAGGAAAGTGGATTTTAAGTGGAACCTTTGGTACACGCATCGTGACCCCTCCACTTACCTGGAAGCTTACCTGGTCGACTAAGGTTACTAGACCGGATTGGAGGCTTAGGTGTCCTCTTCAAACCAGTTAGGAGCTGTCTAAAATTTTTAGAAAAACATTAGAAATTGTTGGGTGATGTTTTAATGCATGTTTAATTTTAATTAAATTTTTGTTAGAGTGTTTGTTTAGATCTCTTTAGGTGGTACTTGTATTAATATATATATATATATAAATATAAAATAAAATAAAATTTTAGTATATGCTGTTGTGGGAGAGAGATAAAACGAATAGATTATTTCGAGTTGAATCAAGAGATAAAAATTTAATTGTTTAAAATTCAAATAATCAAATGGAAGATAATAATAGTAATCAGGAAGACAATGAATTTCAAAATGACTTACCTATTAGAACGCTTCGTGATTATCTACAACCCACTAGGACCAGTACCCCATCCTGTATGGTTATTCCTACTGCTGCGGGAGCTTTTGACATGAAACTTGGAATAATCCAATTACTCCCAAAGTTTCACGGACTTGACTCTGAAAGTCCCTATTTGCACCTGAAAGAATTTGATGAAGTGTGTTCAACACTTCATTTCAATGATGTCACTGAAGAGGTAGTTAAGCTTAAGTTATTTCCTTTTTCTTTAAAGGAAAAAGCTAAGTCATGGTTACACTCCTTAAGGCCTAGGACCATAGCTACCTGGCAAGAAATGACAAGAGAATTTTTAAAGAAATTTTTCCCAACACATAAAACAAATACACTTAGAAGAAATATCATGAACTTCGCACAAAAAGATGGAGAAACATTTTTTCAATGTTGGGAAAGATTTAAGGACCTTCTGCTTGCTTGCCCACATCATGGATATGAAATTTGGAGGGTCATTAGTTTCTTTTATGATGGTTTGTCCTCCAATATGAGACAATTTGTAGAAATGATATGTAACGGTGAATTCATGAGTAAGGAACCAAATGAAGCCTGGGATTATTTTGATCTTTTAGCAGAAAATGCACAAGCTTGGGATACAATAGATAAAAATGAAAAATCTAAAATAGCACCTAATGCAAAAGGAGGAATATATCTTATTAAAGAAGATAATGATGTCAATGTAAAAATTGTTAATCTGACTAGGAAGGTTGAAGCCATGGAATTAAGCGAGGCCAATATAGGAAAAGCACAAACTATTGTTGAAAGTATATGTGGAATTTGCGAGAGCAATGTACATGTGACCAAGGATTGTCCTACAATCCCTGTTTTTCAAGAAGTGTTGCATGATCAAGCAAATTTCATCAATACTTATAAAAGACCATTTTCAGAAACATATAATCCTAATTGGCGAAACCATCCTAACTTTAGTTGGAGACATGGACCCACTGCCAATGAATCTCAAGGAAATTCTGTTCCTACTCCTTATGTGCCACCACATAGGAAATCCCTTGAAGATACTTTGCAAACTTTCATGCAAGGGCAGACTCAAATAAATCAGAATACAATGCAATCACTCCAAGAACTTAAAAATTCTGTAGGTAGAATTGAGGCTCAACTCAATGTTAGGGAAAAAGGGACATTTCCAGCCCAACCTCAATCTAACCCAAAGGGTCAATATGAGGTCCATGAAGCAAGTTCATCCCAACCTAAATTTGAACAAGTTAAGTCTGTCACAACCCTTCGTAGTGGAAAAATAATTAACAAAGAAATTCCAATGAAGGATGACAAACCTGAAAAATCTATTGAAAAAAAGGATGAAAATAATAACGAACAAGATGATCCAATACCCCATCACAAGATAGTTGGTCCATTCCCTCAGCGCTTGCTTGCAGCTAAAAAGGGAATACCTGACCAAGAAATTCTGGATATCTTTAAACTAGTAAAGATTAACATTCCTTTATTAGATGCCATTAAGCAAATCCCATCTTATGCCAAATTTTTAAAAGATTTTTATACCATAAAACGAAAGCTTTACGTACAAAAGGAAGCTTTTCTAACTGAACAGGTGAGTGCTATTCTCAAACACAACACCCCACCTAAGTATAAAGATCCTGGTTGTTCTACCATATCTTGCATCATAGGAAACTTCAGGATACAACGAGCCTTTTTTGATTTAGGTGCAAGTGTTAACTTACTGCCCCATTCAGTTTATGAACACAGTTAGGACTTGGTGAACTAAAACCCACCAAGGTTACTCTCCAACTTGCCAATCAATCTATAAAGATACCAAGAGGAGTAGTCGAGGATGTACTTGTCCAAATTGATAAATTCTATTTTTCAGTCGACTTCATAGTATTAGATACCCAGCCTGTCATGAATTGTACCACTCCAATACCTGTCATTCTAGGCCGCCCATTTCTAGCTACTTCCAATGCTTTGATCAACTGTCGAAATGGAATAATGAAAATGTCATTTGAAAATATGACTATAGATTTTAATATATTTAACATTTACAAACAACCCGATAATGACAACGAAAGTGATGAAATTCATGGAGTTAATCTGATCGACTCCATTGTAGAAGATGCTCTTGTCCCATCTCTTTCTTCTGATCCTTTAGACACATGCCTAACTCATTTCGAAAATACAGAGATAAACCAGGATTTTAGAGAAATCAATGCTATATTAGATTCAGCTCCTTTATTGGATACAGATAGGTAGAAATCTCGTTTCCAAGAGTTACCCTCTCGTAACAGTAGTCCTTTACCATCTAGTGTTCAAGCACCTAAACTTGAGCTAAAACCTTTGCCATCTGAGCTCAAGTACGCATACCTTGGTCAAGAAGAGACTTTTTCTGTGATCATATCATCCCAACTCGAACAAAGTCAAGAATTAAAATTGTTAGAAATTCTCAAGGAACATAAGGGAGCAATAGGGTGGACAATTGCTGATATCAAGGGAATTAGTTCCTCAATTTGCACTCATAGAATCCACCTAGAAGCTGATGCTAAACCTTCTTGTCCACCTCAACGTCGATTGAACCCAAACATGAAGGATGTGGTTGGGCAGAAGTTCTGAAACTTCTGGATGCGGGTATGATCTACCCAATTTCAGATAGTAAATGGGTAAGTCTAACCCAAATGGTCCCGAAAAAATCTGGTGTTACTGTAGTCAAAAATGCCAACAATGAATTAGTTCCAACTAGGGTCCCCACTAGTTGGCGTGTATGCATTGACTATAGAAAACTTAATTCTGTCACTAGGAAGGATCACTTTCCTCTACCTTTTATTGATCAAATCTTAGAAAGGTTGGTAGGTCATAAATTTTATTGCTTCCTAGATGGCTATTCCGGTTATAACCAAATTGCAATTGATCTTGAAGATCAGAAAAAGACCACTTTTACATGTCCTTTTGGCACTTTTGCTTACAAGAGAATGTCATTTGGATTATGTAATGCTCCTGCAACCTTCCAAAGATGCATGCTCAGTATTTTCTCTGACATGGTTGAGCGCTTTTTGGAAGTCTTCATGGATGATTTTTTGGTTTTCGGCTCCTCTTTTGAAAACTGTGTGGACCATTTAAGGCTAGTCTTAATTCGGTGTGAGGAGAAGAATCTAATCTTTGTAATAACCCCAAAATATTTTTTTATATAAAAAGGGATAGAATAGTCCTTTAAAATAGATTAAGGGGTAAAATTGGAAGGAATCAAAAGATAATGGCATAGTTGTAGATGCGTTGAAGTGGCAAGGGTAAAATTGGAAGGAATCAAAAGTTAATGGCATAACAGCAGATATGTTGAAGTGTTAGGGGCAAAATGGGAATTTAATAATATTAAACAAAGGGTGAATAGTGCTTGATGTGACTTAATTGGAGGGTTTGAGCTGGCTCACAGAATAAAGCAGAGAAGGAAAGAGGGAGGGGGTTCTCAGACCGCAACAGAGAGGAAGAAAAAGAAGGAGAGGAAAGGAAAGGAAGAAAGGAAGAGGAAGAAGAAGAAAAAGAAAAGGAAGGAGATCCCGGTTGCGTTGCCAGCTGAAGGAGAAAACGTAGATCTCCTTCCCCTCTACGCAAGGACCTCGATTTCCAAAAAGAAAAAGGTAAATATCCATTCCTATCTAGTCTTTTGATGATATTAGGCTATACAAAGGGTGGATGTAGTCTAGAGGGGTCAGATAAGGGTTGTAGAGGTGGTTAAAAGAGGAAGAATCGGATTTCGACAAATTTTTCCGGCATTACGGAAAAACTATGTCGAAGTCCCAATTTTGGTGAATTATTTTGGGGGTCAATCGGCCTCCGATGGTGATGCATTTATCTTTTTGGAATCCCCTATAAGTGTAGAATGTTAGGTAAAAATTTCATCAAATTTGGAGTCTGGAAAGTGGATCAAACCCGGTATGAAGTAACCGGCTGTCCGTCCGGGTTACTGTTCATTCGGGTGGAAAAATAAGGGATTTCATGCTATAATAGAGTATTAAGCCTAGATCAAGCTAAAAGGGTCCTTGTACCCGTGCAAGGAAGTCCCTAATACACATAAATGGTGAGTTAATTAATTAAAAAGAGAAAAGAAGAAAGAAAAGAAAAGATTTAGGAAACGGAGGAGTTGAATCAATTAAAGTTCCCTATGTTATAATTGGCACGTAGATTATGGCCCTTGATACAAAACTAAATGTATTGTAAATGCATGTATCAGTTGGGCAAGAAGCTAGGAAACAAGAGGAAGAAGTTCTCCACTGCCAGCTGTAGATTTTTGGGGGCGTATCAGGGCTGTGCCAGATTGACAGGTGAGTGGGAGTTTGCACTTTGCACCATGAGCACATTCCTTATTCATTTTCATGAATGTTGCCAAGTGTGACTTGATTCCACCTGAGCTTATTGATTAATTGTTGTAGCAGATTCCTCTATAAATCTTGATTCTTCATGCTTGGTTATTCTGTACATGCATTTGAGGGAACATTGAGAGGAATTACGAGGGGTTGATGAGTAATCAAATTGATTCCGAATTGTGAAATGATTTCTTTTGTAAATTGATTTCATTTCCTCTATTTCAAAGATTTGTAGAGCCTTTTTAGTGGTATATTGAGTTGTATTGAGCAGTACGGCTTTCCGCGGATGTAGAATTCCCGCGAGGTGCCGTTTAGTATATAGATGTGAGATGAATTTCTGGTCTGGATACTGGCCAGCATTTACATGATCAGTGTGGTGTCTTATCCTGCATATGCATGTGATAGTGGGGAGTTGTTGCTGGTTCGCCTGGGGCGTAAAACCCACCTCCCGATAGCTGTCTAGCATTTACATTATCGGTATGGTGTCCTATTCTGCATATGCATGTGACAGTAGGGAGTTGTTGCTGGTTCGCCTGGGGCGTAAAACCCACCTTCCGACAGCTGTCATATTTATATTATTGATATGGTATCTTATCCTGCATATGCATGTGACAGTAGGGAGTTGTTGCTGGTTCGCCTGGGGCGTAAAACCCACCTCCCGACAGCTGTCTAGCATATTTACATTATCGATATGGTATCTTATCCTGCATATGCATGTGACAGTAGGAAGTTGTTGCTGGTTCGCCTGGAGCGTAAAACCCACCTTCCGACAGCTGTCTAGTGATGATTTCGCATATTGACACCCTGATTTACATATTGATGTGGTGTCATATTCCATGTATGCATATGGCAGTAGGGAGTTGTTGTGGTTCGCCTGGGGCGTAAGATCCACCTCCCGATAGCTATTTATCGATGATTCATCATATTGACACCTGATTTGTATGTTCCAGCATTATGATCTGTTGAGCATATTCATGAGTAGCATATATGTTTACTTGATTATTCCATATATGCTTCAGATGAGTTGATATTGATTGTGGTGATATTGATGATTTATTCCATATTCTCTATGCTGAGTTCATGTTCATCTTGTTATTGATCTTGAGATTCCATCTCGAGCCATGATTATATCTTGTCTCATGTGCATAGTACTCTCTACTTCACTCACTGAGTATTTATATACTCACTCCCCAGTTTGGTATTTTTGATTGCAGGGCAGGTATTGTATAGAGAGGAGCAGGGTTAGAGATTGCCTGCTAGCTGTGCCGCTCCATAGTATAGTATAATGTAGATAGAGGTTTATACCCTTTTGGTGTATATAGTGTATAGTTACAGTCATAGATCCTGTTGTGGATATGGGTTTGACCATGGATGGAATGAAAACCAGATTTTTATATAGATAAGTTATATGCCTGTGATGATGTATTGATATATATTGTCCAGGTTCGTTATGTGACAGGTTATGTGATTGCTGCTCTGACAGGTAGCGTTGTTGTATGTAATGAGATAATCCTAACAGGTCACCATAGGAAAGGTGATCATTTTGTGCATGCATCATGCCAAAATTTTCAGAATTTATTGATGATTGATAGGTAGTAGGGTTCTACGTGGTGGCTGGTGGCTTATGCCTACCCGCACCCTAGGACCGTCGCGGCGGCCCGCCGGAAACGGGGCGAGGGTCGTGACAAAGCTTGGTATCAGAGCAAAGGTTAAGAAGAGTCCTGTCAGAGCAATAGGGTGAGTCAGGATTAAGTATAGGATTATACTATGGAGCATAGGATTTTTCTGTATATTAATTTATGAGTCATTTACAATTCAGTAAAATATATTATGACTCAGTGTGTAACGACTGCCCTCTCTTTTTAACTCCTTTAGAGACATATAAAGAATACCTCCAAGGAGAGGACCTGCTCGTCCTGGAAAGAGGATGGAGCCAGATATAGCATTGGATGTGGGTTCCGCACATGTCGAGCCCCAAAGAGAAAAATCTCCTCCTGCTGATAGACAGAGGGTTGATGATCAAGGAGAGGTAGGAAGTAGAGATGTATTGATGGAACGGTTACTGGCGGAGAATCAGGCTCTGAGGGAGCAGATTGCTCGGGGGAAACCTCCTGCCCCGTCAGTAGTATCCCTCCCACCTCCTGTACCTGTGCCAAGAAGTTTGGCCAGGCGGGCTCTAGATGATGAGGGGATTACTGTACAGGAATTTCTTAGGCTCAGAACCCCGGAGTTTAAGGGGGAAGAAGGTGAAGATCCTCAGAGATTTCTGGAGGAGACTGAAAAGATGATACAGAGACTGCCTTGTTCTGATGCAAGAGCTATAGAACTTGTAGGGCTTACAATGAAGGAAGATGCCTGGGACTGGTACCAGAGACAAGTGGAGGACAGATTGTACAGTAGGAATCCTCCAACCTGGGAAGAGTTCAGGCAAGCAGTGATGGATGAGTTTCTGTCTCCGGCTGAGAGGCAGAATCGGGCTCTTCAGTTTGAGAGGCTGAAGCAGATGCCCGGAATGAGCGTATCTGAGTACACTCGTGAGTTCACTAGATTGGGGAAGTATGCTCCTTATATCATCCCCACTGAAGCTGCCAGGATAGAAAGATTTAGGCGGGGTCTAATTTCCCCGCTTTATAATGCAGTACTGGCAGTAGAGGTCCCCACCTTGTCTAGGCTGATAGATAAAGCAAAACAGTGGGAGACCAGAAACAAAGAGGAAAGAGCTGAAAGAGAACAGAGGAAAATGAGTGTGGAGAAAGGGCAAAGCAGCAGAGGTAGATCTGAGGGAGTAGATCTCTCGGAGTAACCGACGGAGCAGTCTGTACGCTCAGCTCCACTTGCCCCACGTAAGAGGAAATGGAGGGAAAGAGGTCAATCACAAGATACTTTTCTACCATCAGTACCTCGTCCTCCAGTCAATATGGCCAGAACTGAATCTAGGTTTCAATCATGGCCAGTATGTGGCATATGTGGGAAGCAGCACCCTGGCAGATACAGAATAGGTCAGGGAGTATGCTACAGATGTGGACAGCTGGGTCATTTTGCCAGAGAATGCCCGCAGGGTGCCACCCAGCAGTTGGTGCCCTTAGCATCCTACCCTTCTGTGCAGATGGACAGGCCTAGTAGTAGGGGGCCTGTAGGCAGAGGTAGAGGTCAGACACCAGCATCACAGCAGAGTGCTAGACCATCTCAGCCATCAGCACCAGTAGGCAGAGGGCAAGGAAGGGTGTTCACGGTAAATCCACAGGAGGCACAGGCATCGAATGTAGCTGTGACAGGTATGCTCCTCATTGATAAGATTAAAGCTAGAGTATTATTTGATTCTGGAGCTACCCATTCATTTGTGTCCCCTTATTTTGCTAAAAAGTTAGCTAAGGATAAGATATTAATGCATATTCCCTTAGCTATTAGTACACCTGTTGGGGATAGTATAGAAGCGAAGTATGTGTATCCAGGTAAAACACTCCTAATTTATTTGATTCCCAATACCACACCAAGCAGAATATGAAGAGCAGATACACTCACCCCTTTGAGTAATCAGGTAATTTACTCTTTTAAATTCGAGGATGAATTTTATACAAGGGGGGAGGATGTAATAACCCCAAAATATTTTTTTATATAAAAAGGAATAGAATAGTCCTTTAAAATTGATATAAGGGGTAAATTTTGGAAGGAATCAAAAGATAATGGCATAGTTGTAGATGCGTTGAAGTGGCAAGGGTAAAATTGGAAGGAATCAAAAGTTAATGGCATAACAGCAGATATGTTGAAGTGTTAGGGGCAAAATGGAAATTTAATAATATTAAACAAAGGGTGAATAGTGTTTGATGTGACTTAATTGGAGGGTTTGAGCTGGCTCACGGAATGAAGCAGAGAAAGAAAGAGGGAGGGGGTTCTCAGACGGCAACAGAGAGGAAGAAAAAGAAGGAGAGGAAAGGAAAGGAAGAAAGGAAGAGGAAGAGGAAGAAGAAGAAAAAGTAAAGGAAGGAGATCCCGATTGCGTTGCCAGCTGAAGGGAAAAACGTAGAGCTCCTTCCCCTCTACGCAAGGACCTCGATTTCCAAAAAGAAAAAGGTAAATATCCATTCCTATCTAGTCTTTTGATGATATTAGGCTATACAAAGGGTGGATGTAGTCTAGAGGGGTCAGATAAGGGTTGTAGAGGTGGTTAAAAGAGGAAGAATCGGATTTCGACAAATTTTTCCGGCATTACGGAAAAACTATGTCGAAGTCCCAATTTTGGTGAATTATTTTGGGGGTCAATCGGCCTCCGATGGTGATGCATTTACCTTTTTGGAATCCCCTATAAGTGTAGAATGTTAGGTAAAAATTTCATCAAATTTGGAGTCTGGAAAGTGGATCAAACCCGGGATGAAGTAACCGGCTGTCCGTCCGGGTTACTGTTCATTCGGGTGGAAAAATAAGGGATTTCATGCTATAATAGAGTATTAAGCCTAGATCAAGCTAAAAGGGACCTTGTACTCGTGCAAGGAAGTCCCTAATACACATAAATGGTGAGTTAATTAATTAAAAAGAAAAAAGAAGAAAGAAAAGAAAAGATTTAGGAAACGGAGGAGTTGAATCAATTAAAGTTTCCTATGTTATAATTGGCACGTAGATTATGGCCCTTGATACAAAACTAAATGTATTGTAAATGCATGTATCAGTTGGGCAAGAAGCTAGGGAACAAGAGGAAGAAGTTCTCCACTGCCAGCTGTAGATTTTTGGAGGCGTATCAGGGCTGTGCCAGATTGACAGGTGAGTGGGAGTTTGTACTTTGCACCATGAGCACATTCCTTATTCATTTTCATGAATGTTGCCAAGTGTGACTTGATTCCACCTGAGCTTATTGATTAATTGTTGTAGCAGATTCCTCTATAAATCTTGATTCTTCATGCTTGGTTATTCTGTACATGCATTTGAGGGAATATTGAGAGGAATTACGAGGGGTTGATGAGTAATCAAATTGATTCCGAATTGTGAAATGATTTCTTTTGTAAATTGATTTCATTTCCTCTATTTCAAAGATTTGTAGAGCCTTTTTAGTGGTATATTGAGTTGTATTGCACTTCCTTGACCCTCACTTCCAACCCTGATGTCAGTTTATGATTGGGTCGGAGTCGAGTGAGTGGTAGTCTTGATCATACTCCTTTTTAGTAGAGTATTGGGAGGGTGCATTATGGCATTCATGCATGGCTTGGCAGTATCTGCAGGACACCTATAGTCGATGGGGTTGAACATCGGCCTTTGTGCACATAGTAGCCTTCTGGGTGGGCGGAGCTCAGTCCCTTCCTAGGGGGGACACGGCCCTAGGCGTAGGATCGGCCGGTCCTACGACTTATATTCTGCTTGCCGCCGGGCATAGTAAGACCCTGCGAGGTGTAGTATGGCTTTCCGCGGATGTAGAATTTCCGCGAGGTGCCGTTTAGTATATAGATGTGAGATGGATTTCTGGTCTAGATACTGGCCAGCATTTACATGATCAGTGTGGTGTCTTATCCTGCATATGCATGTGATAGTGGGGAGTTGTTGCTGGTTCGCCTGGGGCGTAAAACCCACCTCCCGATAGCTATCTAGCATTTACATTATCGGTATGGTGTCCTATCCTGCATATGCATGTGACAGTAGGGAGTTGTTGCTGGTTCGCCTGGGGCGTAAAACTCACCTCCTGGCAGCTGTCTAGCATATTTACATTATCGATATGGTATCTTATCCTGCATATGCATGTGACAGTAGGGAGTTGTTGCTGGTTCGCCTGGGGCGTAAAACCCACCTCCCGACAGCTGTCTAGCATATTTACATTATCGATATGGTATCTTATCCTGCATATGCATGTGACAGTAGGAAGTTATTGCTGGTTCGCCTGGAGCGTAAAACCCACCTCCCGACAGCTGTCTAGTGATGATTTCGCATATTGACACCCTGATTTACATATTGATGTGGTGTCATATTCCATGTATGCATATGGCAGTAGGGAGTTGTTGTGGTTCGCCTGGGGCGTAAGATCCACCTCCCGATAGCTATTTATCGATGATTCAGCATATTGACACCTGATTTGTATGTTCCAGCATTATGATCTGTTGAGCATATTCATGAGTAGCATATATGTTTACTTGATTATTCCATATATGCTTCAGATGAGTTGATATTGATTGTGGTGATATTGATGATTTATTCCATATTCTCTATGTTGAGTTCATGTTCATCTTGTTATTGATCTTGAGATTTCATCTCGAGCAATGATTATATCTTGTCTCATGTGCATAGTACTCTCTACTCCACTCATTGAGTATTTATATACTCACTCTCCAGTTTGGTATTTTTGATTACAGGGCAGGTATTGTATAGAGAGGAGCAGGGTTAGAGATTGCCTGCTAGCTGTGCCGCTCCATAGTATAGTATAATGTAGATAGAGGTTTACACCGTTTTGGTGTATATAGTGTATAGTTACAGTCATAGATCCTGTTGTGGATATGGGTTTGACTATGGATGGAATGGAAACCAGATTTTTATATAGATAAGTTATATGCCTGTGATGATGTATTGATATATATTGTCCAGGTTTGTTATGTGACAGGTTATGTGATTGCTGCTCTGACAGGTAGCGTTGTTGTATGTAATGAGATAATCCTGACAGGTCACCATAGGAAAGGTGATCATTTTGTGCATGCATCATGCCAAAATTTTCAGAATTTATTGATGATTGACAGGTAGTAGGGTTCTACGTGGTGGCTGGTGGCTTATGCCTACCCGCACCCTAGGACCGTCGCGGCGGCCCGCCGGGAACGGGGCGGGGGTCGTGACAAAGCTTGGTATCAGAGCAAAGGTTAAGAAGTGTCCTGTCAGAGCAATAGGGTGAGTCAGGATTAAATATAGGATTATACTATGGAGCATAGGATTTTTCTGTATATTAATTTATGAGTCATTTACAATTCAGTAAAATATATTATGACTCAAAATGTAACGACTGCCCTCTTTTTTTAACTCCTTTAGAGACATATAAAGAATACCTCCAAGGAGAGGACCTGCTCGTCCTGGAAAGAGGATGGAGCCAGATATAGCATTGGATGTGGGTTCCGCACATGTCGAGCCCCAAAGAGAAAAACCTCCTCCTGCTAATAGACGGAGGGTTGATGATCAAGGAGAGGTAGGAAGTAGAGATGTATTGATGGAACGGTTACTGGCGGAGAATCAGGCTCTGAGGGAGCAGATTGCTCGGGGAAAACCTCCTGCCCCGTCAGTAGTATCCCTCCCACCTCCTGTACCTGTGCCAAGAAGTTTGGCCAGGCGGGCTCTAGATGATAAGGGGATTACTGTACAGGAATTTCTTAGGCTCAGAACCCCAGAGTTTAAGGGGGAAGAAGGTGAAGATCCTCAGAGATTTCTGGAGGAGACTGAAAAGATGATACGGAGACTGCCTTGTTCTGATGCAAGAGCTATAGAACTTGTAGGGCTTACAATGAAGGCAGATGCCTGGGACTGGTACCAGAGACAAGTGGAGGACAGATTGTACAGTATGAATCCTCCAACCTGGGAAGAGTTCAGGCAAGCAGTGATGGATGAGTTTCTGTCTCCGGCTGAGAGGCAGAATCGGGCTCTTCAGTTTGAGAGGCTGAAGCAGATGCCCGGAATGAGCGTATCTGAGTACACTCGTAAGTTCACTAGATTGGGAAAGTATGCTCCTTACATCATCCCCACTGAAGCTGCCAGGATAGAAAGATTTAGGCGGGGTCTGATTTCTCCGCTTTATAATGCAGTACTGGCAGTAGAGGTCCCCACCTTGTCTAGGCTGATAGATAAAGCAAAACAGTGGGAGACCAGAAACAAAGAGGAAAGTGCTGAAAGAGAACAGAGAAAAATGAGTGTGGAGAAAGGGCAAAGCAGCAGAGGTAGATCTGAGGGAGTAGATCTCTCGGAGTGCCCGACGGAGCAGTCTGTACGCTCAGCTCCACTTGCCCCACGTAAGAGGAAATGGAGGGAAAGAGGTCAATCACAAGATACTTTTCTACCATCAGTACCTCGTCCTCCAGTCAATATGGCCAGAACTGAATCTAGGCTCCAATCATGGCCAGTATGTGGCATATGTGGGAAGCAGCACCCTGGCAGATACAGAATGGGTCAGGGAGTGTGCTACAGATGTGGACAGCCGGGTCATTTTGCCAGAGAATGCCCGCAGGGTGCCACCCAGCAGTTGGTGCCCTTAGCATCCTACCCTTCTGTGCAGATGGACAGGCCTAGTAGTAGGGGGCCTGTAGGCAGAGGTAGAGGTCAGACACCAGCGTCACAGTAGAGTGCTGGACCATCTCAGCCATCAGCACCAGTAGGCAGAGGGCAAGGAAGGGTGTTCACGGTAAATCCACAGGAGGCACAAGCATCGAATGTAGCTGTGACAGGTATGCTCCTCATTGATAAGATTAAAGCTAGAGTGTTATTTGATTCTGGAGCTACCCATTCATTTGTGTCCCCTTATTTTGCTAAAAAGTTAGCTAAGGATAAGATATTAATGCATATTCTCTTAGCTATTAGTACACCTGTAGGGGATAGTATAGAAGCGAAGTATGTGTATCCTACCTGTGTGGTAGAGATAGAAGGTAAAACACTCCTAATTTATTTGATTTCCAATACCACACCGAGCAGAATATGAAGAGCAGATACACTCACCCCTTTGAGTAATCAGGTAATTTACTCTTTTAAATTCGAGGATGAATTTTATATAAGGGGGGAGGATGTAATAACCCCAAAATATTTTTTTATATAAAAAGGGATAGAATAGTCCTTTAAAATTGATATAAGGGATAAAATTGGAAGGAATCAAAAGATAATGGCATAGTTGTAGATGCGTTGAAGTGGCAAGGGTAAAATTGGAAGGAATCAAAAGTTAATGGCATAACAGCAGATATATTGAAGTGTTAGGGGCAAAATGGAAATTTAATAATATTAAACAAAGGTTGAATAGTGCTTGATGTGACTTAATTGGAGGGTTTGAGCTAGCTCACGGAATGAAGCAGAGAAGGAAAGAGGGAGGGGGTTCTCAGACCGCAACAGAGAGGAAGAAAAAGAAGGAGAGGAAAGGAAGAAAGGAAGAGGAAGAAGAAGAAAAAGAAAAGGAAGGAGATCCCGGTTGCGTTGCCAGCTGAAGGAAAAAATGTAGATCTCCTTTCCCTCTATGCAAGGACCTCGATTTCCAAAAAGAAAAAGGTAAATATCCATTCCTATCTAATCTTTTGATGATATTAGGCTATACAAAGGGTGGATGTAGTCTAGAGGGGTCAGATAAGGATTGTAGAGGTGGTTAAAAGAGGAAGAATCGGATTTCGACAAATTTTTCCGGCATTACGGAAAAACTGTGTCGAAGTCCCAATTTTGGTGAATTATTTTGGGGGTCAATCGGCCTTCGATGGTGATGCATGTTATCTTTTTGGAATCCCCTATAAGTGTAGAATGTTAGGTAAAAATTTCATCAAATTTGGAGTCTGGAAAGTGGATCAAACCCGGGATGAAGTAACCGGCTATCGGTCCGGGTTACTGTTCATCCGGGTGAAAAAATAAGGGATTTCATGCTATAATAGAGTATTAAGCCTAGATCAAGCTAAAAGAGACCTTGTACTCGTGCAAGGAAGTTCCTAATACACATAAATGGTGAGTTAATTAATTAAAAAGAAAAAAGAAGAAAGAAAAGAAAAGATTTAGAAAACGGGGGAGTTGAATCAATTAAAGTTCCCTATGTTATAATTGGCACGTAGATTATGGCCCTTGATACAAAACTAAATGTATTGTAAATGCATGTATCAGTTGGGCAAGAAGCTAGCGAACAAGAGGAAGAAGTTCCCCACTGCCAGCTGTAGATTTTTGGAGGCGTATCTGGGCTGTGCCAGATTGACAGGTGAGTGGGAGTTTGTACTTTGCACCATGAGCACATTCCTTATTCATTTTCATGAATGTTGCCAAGTGTGACTTGATTCCACCTGAGCTTATTGATTAATTATTGTAGCAGATTCTTCTATAAATCTTGATTCTCCATGCTTGGTTATTCTGTACATGCATTTGAGGAAACATTGAGAGGAATTACGAGGGGTTGATGAGTAATCAAATTGATTCCGAATTGTGAAATGATTTCTTTTGTAAATTGATTTCATTTCCTCTATTCCAAAGATTTGTAGAGCCTTTTTAGTGGTATATTGAGTTGTATTGCACTTCCTTGACCCTCACTCCCAACCCTGATGTTAGTTTATGATTGGGTCGGAGTCGAGTGAGTGGTAGTCTTGATCATACCCCTTTTTAGAAGAGTATTGGGAGGGTGCATTATGGCATTCATGCATGGCTTGGCAGTATCTGCAGGACACTTATAGTCGATGGGGTTGAACATCGGCCTTTGTGCACATAGTAGCCTTCTGGGTGGGCGGAGCCCAGTCCCTTCCTAGGGGGGACACGGCCCTAGGAGTAGGATCGGCCGGTCCTACGACTTATATTCTGCTTGCCGCCGGGCATAGTAAGACCCCGCGAGGTGCAGTATGGCTTTCCGCGGATGTAGAATTTCTGCGAGGTGCCGTTTAGTATATAGATGTGAGATGGATTTCTGTTCTGGATACTGGCCAGCATTTACATGATCAGTGTGGTGTCTTATCCTGCATATGCATGTGATAGTGGGGAGTTGTTGCTGGTTCGCCTGGGGCGTAAAACCCACCTTCCGATAGCTGTCTAGCATTTACATTATCGGTATGGTGTCCTATCCTGCATATGCATGTGACAGTAGGGAGTTGTTGCTGGTTCGTCTGGGGCATAAAACCCACCTCCCGACAGCTGTCTAGCATATTTACATTATTGATATGGTATCTTATCCTGCATATGCATGTGACAGTAGGGAGTTGTTGCTGGTTCGCCTAGGGCGTAAAACCCACCTCCCGACAGCTGTCTAGCATATTTACATTATCGATATGGTATCTTATCCTGCATATGCATGTGACAGTAGGAAGTTGTTGCTGGTTCGCCTGGGGCGTAAAACCCACCTCCCGACAGCTGTCTAGTGATGATTTCGCATATTAACACCCTGATTTACATATTGATATGGTGTCATATTCCATGTATGCATATGGCAGTAGGGAGTTGTTGTGGTTCGCCTGGGGCGTAAGATCCACCTCCCGATAGCTATTTATCGATGATTCAGCATATTGACACCTGATTTGTATGTTCCAGCATTATGATCTGTTGAGCATATTCATGAGTAGCATATATGTTTACTTGATTATTCCATATATGCTTCAGATGAGTTGATATTGATTGTGGTGATATTGATGATTTATTCCATATTCTCTATGTTGAGTTCATGTTCATCTTGTTATTGATCTTGAGATTTCATCTCGAGCCACCATTATATCTTGTCTCATGTGCATAGTACTCTCTACTCCACTCATTGAGTATTTATATACTCACTCCCCAGTTTGGTGTTTTTGATTGCAGGGCAGGTATTGTATAGAGAGGAGCAGGATTAGAGATTGCCTGCTAGCTGTGCCGCTCCATAGTATAGTATAATGTAGATAGAGGTTTATACCCTTTTGGTGTATTATAAACCTTCTGTTGTATATAGTGTATAGTTACAGTCATCGATCCTGTTGTGGATATGGGTTTGACCATGGATGGAATGGGAACCAGATTTTTATATAGATAAGTTATATGCCTGTGATGATGTATTGATATATATTGTTCAGGTTCGTTATGTGACAGGTTATGTGATTGCTGCTCTGACAGGTAGCGTTGTTATATGTAATGAGATAATCCTGACAG